>NC_092857.1:41398252-41698252 GCF_039878825.1 Excalfactoria chinensis
TGGATCTAAACACTGAAAGAAATTCCAGTCCCCGAAACCTCAAGGCTCCACATGCAATGCCAAAAATATATCCTCTTCCATCTACAAATAATCACGAGGCAAACAGGAACAAAGGGTGCGTTTTCTAGGGAGAAGGTTATTGTCTTGTTTTCTGCTTCTGAGGGGTTCTATTTTATAGTGTGTAATGAGAGAATACATCCTGTAAAATGGGGACAGTTGATCTTATACAAATATAATGCAAGAAAACTCAACGGAATGGACAAAGAGCCAAAAGCTTAGAAAGGATATTTCACTTAGGTTTACACAGAGATTATTAATACTTTACCACATGATATAAAATACAGATTGACCTTTCTCTTTTTCTTGTTTGGTTGCTAATAAATCTCCAAAGACATGTTTTTTGAATATGTTAATACTTCTGCACTTGATTTCTTGTACAGGCTGAATAACCCATGTTTTTCATTAGGAAACTATAATCAGTCTTGCTGCCTGTCTCCCTCTATACAAGGAGAGGAACTAGAGCAGTGCCGCAAATGCACTGTCTCTTTTCTTCCAGAAAAGCCATCTTCCTTCCTCTGCTAGCTCTTAACTCCAGCTTCAGTTTTCACAACCAAAGAGCTGCCCACAGCTCTAGACTTTGCTCTCAGCACAAATTGTTCCAGACCTCCCTCCTCTAAAGGCTGCAAGTCCTCATTTTCTCAGCCTCTAATAGTCTCTGTCACTTAACTATGCAATGTGAAAGTCTGCTCAGATACACAGCAGAGCGTGGCCAACACATTCCCCACAAACAATAAGCTGTCACCTTCACCGTGGTGAAGTCCCCAGAAGATGGCACATGTACCGCCTCGGAGAATTTGGCCCAGTTGGTTTGTCATCCTGTGCAGCTGGGGGAATAAGAGGTTTCTATTGAATGTCCAGCTCTTATTTATTAGAACTTGCAGTCAAACAATAGCCCACACACAGGGAGTGTCTGACAGACCAAAAAATATGCATGCAACTCCGTAAACACCTCAGCCTTGTTTTCATATGTGTGTATGAATGCAGAGGACTCCCCCTTCATACATCAGACACTACTTCTTGATTTCAGCCTATCAACAGCTTTGGTTCTCTGGACTGCTGGTTATAGATATGCTGAGACTTCAGTGCATGTCCTCTTTCCTGAGGACCACCAAAAGCAGGAATACAGGGTACTTTGAGCTGCCATGCTCCTGCAGAGGGCTTCTCTGTTAGGCAGATACCATCTTCCAGTAGCACACTAATGTTTGCTTAATTTCTCTTGCTTCTGATCCAGTGCATGATGTGCCATGCACTGCTGCCATTGGACTATGTGAGACTACAGACCTTACAGTTTTTTGAATGTTTTGAAGTTGATGCAGCATACAAGCCCATGTGACTTCAGGGAAAAAAAAGAAACATGAATTTTACCTAGTTCAAATGTAGAAAATGGTTAAGGGCATCCTTTTGCCCAAAGGGAAGGAGAATATCTCCTGAAGTTTCATAGAAATCTTCATGTGAATGTTTTTAAACCTAGTTTTATATTACTTTTGAAGATTAGATGAATGATTTACAGTGTACTGCTGAAAGAAAAAAAGATATATTTTCTAGTATTGAAACGCAGCTTTAATGGAGGGAATTGTCACTGGAAAATATAAAGAGACTATGAAAACAAGGAGGTGACTTTAAATGTCCTAAAAGCATTTGCCAACACTTTTGCCTTCCTGGACTCACCTTTAAGGAAACCTAGAGGCAAACTGGTAAAGGATTACTGATTCAGTAATACTTTTTAGTAGCAAGGTGGAGTGTCTTAAGCTGGCAAAATGACACAGGGTTCTCATACCAGGAAGATTTCTTTATTGCTGTGGTGATCATGATTATGATGTGTTTCTGCATCATCTTGTGTATTCCTCTCATCTTGTCTATCTCCATCATCCTGTGTATCCATGCTTATTCTTCTAAGCAAGCCTTTTATATTCTAACATGCTTATTGAACACATTTCCACTAATAATCTGTTGGCTAGAAAGCAATCAAGTTCCATAACAAGCAGAGAGCTTATCTTATGCCTAGGTACAAAATATCCCTGTTTATTCAGAACTCCTATCTCCTTTCCAGAGCCTCATTATCACAGAATCACAAGGTTGGGAAGGACGTACAAGATCATCTTGTCCAACCATCCTCCCATCACTACTGCTACCACAAGCCACTAACCCATATCTCATAGCTCTTCATCCAGATGCCTCCTGAACACTGCCAGGGACAGTAACTCCACCACATCCCTGGGCAGCCATTCCAGTGCCTGACCACACTCTGAGAGAAAAAGTTTTTCCTTATGTCTAATCTAAGCCTCCCCTGGTACAACTTGTGGCCATTTCCTCAGGTCCTGTTTGTTGTTTGGGAGAAGAGACCAAAACCCTCCTCATCACAACCTCCCTTCAGGAAGATGTAGAGTGCAGTGAGGTCTCCCCTGAGCCTCCCCTTCTCCAGGCTAAACAATCCCAGCTCCTTCAAGCTGTTCCTCATAAGACTTGTGCTCCAGACCCCTTACCAGTTTTGTTGCCCTTCTCTGGACACATTCCAAGGCCTCAGTGTCTTATAGAGAGGAGCCCAAAACTGAACATGGTACTCGAGGGGCGCCCTTGCCAGTGCTGTGAGTACAGGGGTATGATTACCTCCCTGCTCCTGATGACCACTCTATTTCTGATACAGGCCAGAACGCCATTGGCCTTCTTGGCCACCTGGGCACACTGTCAGCTCATGTTCAGCCAAGTACCAACCAACACCCCCAGGTCCCTTTTCTCTTCGCAATCATCCAGCCACTCAGCCCCAAGCCTACGGCACTGCATGGGGTTATTGTGGCCAAACTGCAGAACCCAGCACTTGGCCTTGCTGAATTTCATCCCATTCACCTCAGCCCAGTGATCCAGTTTATCTGGATCCCTCTGAAGGGCCTCCCTACCCTCAGTCAGATTGACACTACCTCCCAATTTGTCTTCTGCAAATTTACTGAGGGTACACTCAATCCCCTCATCTAGGTCATCAATAAAGATATTAAACAAGGTGGGCCACAGCACCAACCCCTAGGGAACACCACTTGTAACAGGTCACCAGCTGGACTTATCTCCATTAGCTACCTTCTGGGCACAGCCCTCTAGATAGTTCCTTACCCAAAGGGGGATATACCTGTCCAGGCCATGGGCAGCTAGTTTTCCCAGGAGAATACTGTGAGAGACCGTATCAAAGGCTTTGATGAAGTCTGGGTAGTCTACATCAACTGCCTTTCCCTCATGTACCAGTCTGGTCACCCAGCTGTAGAAGCAGATGAGAAAGATGAGAAGATCAGAGAGTCAAGATTCAACAAGGCCAAGCTGATCTCTCCATCTCCCATAAGTAAAGTATTTATGTAAGTGCAGCCATTGAAAAGCCAGATTGATACCCTTCAAAGCTTCACACTCCTACTTAACCCATAGCTACTGCAATCCCAGAGGGAAATAGAAAGTTGATAAATGGCTTATCCAAGGGCAGAAAGTCCATTCCTCCTTCCAAACAGGAGTGGACCTACAGTGAACAAGAAATGTGCCCAGAAGCTTGTCTATGGTACCAGGAAATGGGTTAGATCTCATAATATTAACCATATTATTCCTGCCAACTCTTCAAATTTCCCAACCATAATTTTATCAGCCATTTCCAGTTAGGGGTGCCCACCACTCTTGAGCTAGGGCTGGCTTGTGAAGGATGCCATGTATGATTACTGGTGACCTTAGCAACTAGCCAAGGTTTGCAGAAGAACAGGTGATTTCTTAATGACAGATTGTTGTTTCTGTGAGAAAAACTAGCCCTCTTATCCACCCAGACCAGGTTCCTGTAATCACTAGCTGTTGTCAGAAGTGATGGCCTCAGGGATCTTACCATGGTTCTTACAAGGCCCATACAAATGATACCCAAGCCAGAGGAGCATCAGCAAATATACCTGTGCCTCTTAAAGTAGCTATAGAGCTCCAACAGACTTAAAGACAAGTGAAACCTAAATTAAATGTAAAAGCCAAGGGAGAATATTTGAAACTAATGAGAACAGACATATGATTTAAAGCCACAAAATGTTCATAAGGGCCACTGAGCATGACAAGTGCCTCAAGGAGTGTATCCAACGCCATCCTCGATAATGGGAAAGGAAGATTTTTGTAGACGGGTTTATAAACATCTCGGGAAACTGCTTAAGTAGTAATCTCCTGGGCACGCTCTCTAGCTTGTTACATTATATAGACCGCCTGACTGAAAATCTAAATCCTGGTCTGTATGTGTTATTCCCCTTCCTCTGCGCTCATTGTTTTAAGCTTTTTTTCTAATTAGCTAATTCAAGGTCTCTCCAAATAAAAGTTTGTATGACATTGTTGCCACAGGGATACTTGCCAAGAGAATAGCAGGGCAGATGCTGGCTGACTTGTTAATTCACTCACTCAACAAAAAGCTGTGTGGGTGATTTTGTTTTCCTCTGAGGTGCACTGTCTCTTTCCTCCATGCTTTCGCAGACCTGCACAGACCACATGCCTAACTCAAGCTGTTGCAGTTTCTGTTAACCTGTTCCTGTCTGGAAGTCAAGGAATCCTTTGTTCTTGGCTTCAAGAGCTTCAACATCTGTCTCTTCTTTCTCTAAATCATTTCTCATCAGGTTATATACTTGAATCTGGTTTAGATACTTGAACTTGTTTCGTTTCCTTCTACATTTGTTTTCTACTGGTCTCTAATCAAAATCTGGATTCTTCTCAGGGAAAATGGAAGGGATATAAGAAGTTCAAGGACTCGCTGGAAAGCAATTTTTTATTTTTGTTTTGGATAGGAAAACTAGGTTTTGAATTCAATCAACATTTCTGTGCAGCATGCCTCCCTCAGATTGTTCTGGTATTTCATTTGAAAGCCAAAACTTGGGGAGAATGTGGGCTTTTGACAAAAGAAAAACATTTTACTGAAAATGAGGAAGATTAATCACTGCTACATTTTGTGCAATGGCAAAGAAAGTTCTTTTCCAACTGTTTCTGATAGGCATGTCCAAGACCTTTCGGTGACAAAAAGTTAACTTAGGTTGAAGGGAGGGTTTTACTCTAGTCCTCCTCCTCTAATCCATATAAACAGCCCTAAAATCCCTTATGGATTACATCTTCAAATGTGCACTGGATTTGAGTTATAGCCAAAATTTTCTGCCTATATGAATTTCATCACACTTGACCAGAGCAAAAAGCCCCATCCATGTGAATTGTAACACTGGCTTTTGGAGTTACTCTGTAAGGGGCTAGATCTCTGCTGCTTTGCTACAAATTGCCCCTCATGCATGTGTTGAAACCTATGACAACAGGTTACAAAAGACATGATAAGCTAAAGTTAAATTACAAAGGAACTTCTTAAAACCAACCCTCAGGCAAAAGCACTCCTTCCTCCAGTGCTAAAAAAAAAAAAAAAAAAAAAAGCAAAGAATGATAATTCTTATGTCTGTTGGAGTTCCTGAAATTGCCATAGATAAAAAATGTGTTTGATTATATATCACAGTTTGTATGTTGTGCTTTATTTCTTGCATCATGATTTTTATCCATTTTTATTTAAGCCACTTTGAAACTTTCCACCTTAAGGCAAAAGGCAATTGCTTCTTCTTTCTCTCAATATTGTATAAAGAGCGAAATATCTGGAGGAATTAAGTGGTGATGTCATTCCAAGAGGGAAACAGTCATCAGCTGTGAAATTCTCTGTTTCTCACTCCACCTTGGAAATATTTTGGTACTCCTGAGAAGATAAATATTTATTTGATGGCAAGTTGGATAGATTTAATAGTGTTACACAGAAACAAGAGGGAATGACACATCAACACACCCTGGGTATACTGAAGTGATTTCTCAGCATAAACAATGATATGTAATGCACCAATTCCTTTTTCTTTCAATGAGAAAAGAAAATCTGAGTTATAAACTGAAGTTCCCCCTGATACAGCTCTCTCAAACCAGGCTTCTTTGTTGACAAACCAGGCCCCCTTATGCTCTGCTAGATAGAACATTTATTTGTCTGAATTTAAAAAAATACATGTACTAAATAGTTCAAATGTATGCAAACACTTTCCCTTACAGGGAGAACTGCATTCAATTTTGAAGTTAGGAAAAGGAAAATAGAGTATTAAAAAAAAAAAGGGGGGAGGGGGAGAGGGGAGGGGGGGAGGGAGGGCAGGGAGGGAGGAGTGAAGAGTTAAGGCCAAGTCCTGAAGTTTGGGAGAGGTAGAGTCCTGGCCTTATGGCAGATTTTTTTATTTGTGAAATTGCTGCTTGAGGCTTACAGATTGGTTTCAAGGCTCACTTCCCACACTACACCCTTCCCCTTCCTAAAGAAATGGAACATAATGTGAGGACACTGAAAAAGTCAGTTAAAAGTCCATGCTTGGCAAGCACAAACATTTAGCTTCACTGGTTGATTAGCAGTCATCTTAGGACTTCCTTAGCCTTTCATCCAAATGAGGAATGGCCAAGCCTTCCTGATGGTTTAGTAGTGATCAGGCCTAACAGTCAATTTGACGTGTGTTCCTAATGTAGGACATCAGTATAGTATATCTCTCATGACTGCAACAAAATCATCACAAGGAAACTTGGCTTTTTGGTTCTATAGCTCCCTGTAGACATGCAGAATGGAGTATTTGTTTATTCAGTTGTCTAGCCATGCTATCTGGGTTCAGGTAAAAAGTTGAATTCGAAAGAGTGTCCTTAAAGCTGAGCCTCTAAAAGTTTAACCCCCATTTGGTTCCCAACTGACAAATATGCATATATAGAAAAAGGCATATTTGGAACCAGACACCAGTTCTGGGTGTCTTACCACAAAGCAAGTTAAGTCAGAAGGGACCTCCAGAGGTCACCTTGTTCAGCTCTCTGCTTAAAGGGGATCTAACTAGATCTGGTTGCACAGAAAAATGTCCATTGAACCTTGAAGCAACAAGAAAGGCCTTTAATGTCCATGCCTTTAATGTGTCCTTGTCACTATGCCTCTATCCTATTAAGAAGGGAACCCACAGTCTTCATACCTTTCCTTTTGCTGCCATTGTCCTTAAAGAAGAGACCATTGCCCCTCAGCTTCACTACTGGTTTCAACACCTGCTGAGAGTGGCTTTCCTGACACTGTCCCTATATTCATAAACAGTGTCTTGGTTTACTTCCAAGTAGCACGTCCCTGCTTTCACCTTCCATGTCCTTCCTATTCACATTTAAGATGGGGCAAAAGATTTGTGTTCACTGCCATACTTATTCAACTGCCTGCAGCTTTTCTTCTTGAACTCTCAGGATGCTGTCTTTGAGGATCATCTAGCTTTTCCTTGTTCTCTTTGCCCCCTAAAAGGGCAGTTTCCTAAGGGACAGTGCTAAGCAGGTCCCTGAACAAGCTAAATCTTCTATTCTGAAGTCCAGGTTTGTGATTCTTCTTTTTATCTTGCTCACTCCTTTCAGAAAATTGAACTCCACAGCCTCATGGTCCTTGCAGCCAAGGCTGCACTTGCCTTCTAGTCTTCAGGAAGTACTTTGTTGTTTGTGCCTAACAGGTCCAGCAGAACTACTACCCTAGTCAGTTCACTGATTGCGTGTTTCATGAAATTGTTCCCCATAAAGTCCAGAAATCCCCCACCTTTGCCGGGTGTCTTCGCCATATGGCATCATAGCTTTCACAATTAACGTAGGCAGGGTCATGTGTACATGCATGAAAGCTAATAGATTTCATTATCCCTTAAATTGCAAAGCTAAAGTAAGTTTTGTTATCTTAAGAGACATGAAATTCATTAATAAACTCTGTTTAGTCCTTTCCATTGATACAAGGGTCATACTGAGGTGTGGGTTGTGTTCCTGCACGTAGGAAAGAATGAATTTCAGGGCATTGTGGTCCAGCTGTAGTGCATTCTGTGAAGACAGATGGAAACTCCAAATTTCCTTTTGGGTTGCTCATGTAGATTAACCCCACAGTGTAACAGGTGAAGCAGAGACATGGTCTTAGAGAAGTTGAGCTTTCACTTTTTGTCTTTCTTCAGCCAGCTCTATAGCCTCAGCCAAGGCACTAGGAAGTGTTTAAGCCTCTCACTTTGGTAGCAGTAAAATCTTGAAGCCAAAGTAACTACAGGGATGGAAGTGTTATTCATGTGTATAACCTCTGTGGGATGACATTCATAAGCAATTATGATTGTGAGCTGAGGAAATATCCAGAAGGATCTTTCAGAAGTGTGTAGCCGAAGAAAGCTCTATAGAATTAGTTGCAGCCTGCTGCCTAAGAAAGCAAGATATATCTACCAGTGGGAACAGCTTACTAAATTGCTAAGAATAGAGGATTTAACAAAATAACCTTCTACCAAGATGAACTGATTCACTTTGATTCACTTCGTTGCAGAGATGCTTCACTGACTTTTTATCCAAACCTCTGCCAAACACTACTTCATACATCACATGCTTCTTCCTTTTCTCTTACCACAGCAGTAAGTCCCTTCTCCCTTTCCGCTCTCCCCAATCACTGCAAGCTGCTAGTGTTGGGTCTTAATTACAAGCCCAGGTCTGAGG
Source organism: Excalfactoria chinensis (assembly GCF_039878825.1). NCBI lineage: Eukaryota > Metazoa > Chordata > Aves > Galliformes > Phasianidae > Excalfactoria > Excalfactoria chinensis. Next base: position 41,406,806 of record NC_092857.1, read on the forward strand.
CTGAAATAAACTTGTTCATCTGTCTCAGCACAGCTAATAATGCAGAACGGAATATCATTCTTGTCCAGATCTCTACAAGACTTCGCTGTTGCTCAGAAATGAGGATGATTCAGTATGAAATGAGAGTTTGAACCTGCACTCTAATGACAGTAGCAAACAGCAATGGGTATTTAACTCAGAGCAGCTTTCTTCCGCAAACCCCCTGTTACATTGCACAGGAAAGGATTTCCAGCAGAGACTTCATCACATGCTCAGCAGCAGGCACTGAGGTGCAGCAGCTTGTCACACCACTGGCATCAGGAGCCTGGAGCTGTCCATGGGAGTGAGGTTGGAAGCCTTGGACACACCGTGTGTGCTCATCAGCCAGCTTCCAGCTGCTGCCTTCTGCACAGTTCCTCTCATGAAGACCAGGCTTGGTTGCAAGGCCTGAGGCCTCACAGGGTGCAGCTCCAGAGCAAGCCTACAGAGAAAGTTGGTTCCTCATAAAGTTTACACCCTCAGTCCTTAATCCCACAGTGTTCTCTTGGGCCTGGGCAAATGTCACACTTCAGGAAGGCTCTGCTACTGGAGGCAGGGTTTGTGCTGACAGATCAATCTGGAGAGACCCTGCCAAGATGAAGATGGCATGGGATTGCATAGCAACAGCAGGGTGCTTGGCCACACACCACTTCTGATGGCTCTCTGCCTCCTGTCATTATAGCTGTGCCAATTAGCGTGCCTTCATTTTTTACCAAGCTTTGGAAGAGTGGCAGTGCCTGCCAAGGGGGAAAGCAGTGGAAAAAGGGAGAATGTTTGACAGAGCCCAAAACCAGTCTGGTTATGCAGCTAGTCCAGCACATGACAGGAGGATAAGAGAAGGGTGAAAACTGCCAAACTTGCATCACAAGCACAGCAAAACCTGGCTCCTGTGCCTGGTTCAAAAGAGCCCCAATAAATGGAGTTAACAGATGGTCTCCAGTAGTTCCTCACCCACATGTAAATCCCTTTCCTTTTCTTGTCTGCCATTCCCTACCCCATTCCCTGCCTCCTCCAGAGGCCTCAAGTTGCTGCACTCCTAGCACAGCTTTTGTTTCTTGGCAGACAGTACCATTCACTGGAGGTTTCTCAGGCAGGAGCATCATCTCATCAGCCTATTTTTTTCTCATCCCCTTTCATCTCCTGTTTGTTTTCCATTCATATCCGGAGAATTCACACACACACACACACCCTGCCCTGCCAGACCATTTGCATGTTTTATAATACGTGCCAATGGTGCAAATATCAGGAAGTGCACGTTGTCGATTGTTTATGCAACACATTATTTACCTTCAGGATATTTACCTTGTATTATGTATTTAATTCTTTCCTATTCAGAGGCTGGCCCAGTAATAAACTCAAAGCAAAATCTGTTTAAGATCTGCAGGTGTGCTTTTGAATGGCTGAGGCAGAAGAAGAGACTACAGCATTAGCTTACTCAATACCAGCTCTAGTTCTGATCCTTGCCTTGTTGCTGGCCTGGTTTATTGTCCTGGTCAAACTCCTTTATCCCCAGTAGGATGCAGAGGACAAGAGGTGTGTTTGAACAGCTGCATGCATGATGAGGTGCTCTGGTCTGCTTTCATCTGGCTCAGATAACATATTATTCTGCATAGTAGGACAATCTTCTGCCCCAGTCTCTGCTTGGCAAAGCCTGTTTCCTTGGGTTGCAGTTGGAGGGGGGGTGAGCACCTCAAGCACCTTTCTAGACTTTTCTGAGTTTGCAGTGATACATTCCCTTGCTCATATAATGCTAGTGAGGATAAATAAGGTTATGATGGGCACCCAGGTTGTCTTTAGCTTTATGTTGATACACCTAACAGCAGTCATCAGAAACAAGAGCCAAAAGGAACAGGAGAAAGATAAAATGGGAAATGGGAAGAGCTGAGACAGAGATGCTTGCTCTCCCTAAATCGGAGGTGGAGTAACAAGCAGCTGCACAACTCCAACAGTGGGGAAGCTCTTCCATACAGAAATGGTGCAGCCTGTACTGCATGCAGCCTGGTGCAAACGGACTTGCAGGTCTGCCTGCAATTGGTGATGAATCACCTGAAGCATGGGCAGGAAGACTCAGAGAGCACACGGAGTCCTAACACAGCATTATAGAAGCAGACTGGTTCACAGTTTAGGCTGGGGCCACTGCTGGAGGCTCTTGCAGACATTCAGCCAGCACTGTACCTGTGCCCTGTTCAAAGCTGAGCAAACAGGAAAAAGGGAGCAGTCATTTGAATGGACAGGTGAATTCCTCTTCAAGGATGACATTCAGAACCAGGTGTCAAAGAGCACTGGTGAATCAGTGCTTATTTCCAGCCCAGCTGACCACTCAATGCATCCAGGTTGCACAGAATTCAGGCATGTTTCCATAGCTCAGCACATAGTGTGTGAGGAGAGAACAAGTCACTCCCATGGGCTGTGAATGGGACTCTGCATTGTTTGTGTGCTTATAAATACTGTCCCTAATGTGCTAATGACATCTATTGGTCACATATTAGCACTTTTAAAACCATCTTTAAATGGAACTACAGTATGAAGTACAGCTCTATCAAATGGGGCCAAATGCAGTTTTGGCCCCAAGTCCATGCTAACAAAGAACATATTTTGCCGCCTGTGTGTGTGTAAGTGACCAGACCAAGTGAGTCTTGTCCCACCGTACCACATCATGGGAATTACAGAAGCCCATAGACAGCTGTTCACAAGATAATTCATCACAGATTGTTCACTGAAGAAATCTACAAACAAGCATGTAGGTGTTAACTTCTGGGAAATTTACTACTGATGCGAAAGCAGAATGAAAAAGACAAAACTCCCCCAAGCAGTGTGAAAACATAACAAGTGCCTGCCAATTAGTAACAAGGCTCTGGTGATAACCATTGCATGAGAAAATTATAGTGGGGGCTGGTGGGGGAAGTGTACAACTGACACAGGTCCAGTGAAGCCATGTGTGTATGTAACAGAGCATTACAATCTATTTCCATTGCAATTTACAGTGCTCCCTGGTTACAATGCACTTATCTTCATGAGGACCAGAGTTACTAATACTTGAATGTAAAGACCTGCTTTGTTTTAGGAAGTACTCCATTCTTTACATTGCCACGGGGACAATTCAGTCTATTTCTCGGGCATTCACAAACTATTCTGTAAGTCCTCTCTTCTGAAGAAAGACAACATCGCTGTATGAAACAGGGAACTGTCATGGCCTGCAAGGTCATGATTGGCCTTAAGATCATTTGTCTTGTTTCAAGAGTAACTTTTTTCCATGGGAGGGCATGAAATCCAATTGTGTCTGCCCAACAAAATGAAGATGCCAAAAGCCTTTTCAGTAATGAGCAGCACTTGGATCTTACACTGCTTGAGATCTAACTTCAGTTCTCAGTTTCTTTCTTTTTTTTTTTTTTTTTTTTTACAAATATTGACTTTGGCTATGAAATGGCTATGAAATGCCACCATGATAATAATGACTTATAGTCAAAAAAAGCAACTCAGCCATCTCAAAACACTGCATAGATTCAGCAAATTGATATTCAAACTATGCGTGAGGATTGCATTGCATCATCCATCAGGACAGGGCAAGCATCTCTGTGATGATGGAGAGCAACTGTTTGAACAATGTACACTAATATTACTCAACAGCTCAGAAAAGGAAGTGAAAATTTAATGATTGCATCTAATTGAAACTGCAAGAGGAATCTGAGTAACAGAAAAAACAGAGAACCCAAGCGGGAAGTTAATCAGGAGATAAAATTGATTGCTACCTGCTACAGAAGACCAAAGGTATTCTAAATTTGGGTTTAAATAAGAAATGCCAAGAACAGTTTTGCATACATGGAGGGAACTATAGCTTCTTTTCTTTTTCTTTTCCTTTTCCTCAATTTAGTTTCTTGTCAAAGAAAAACATTAATGTGCTCCTGACACCACAGCAGGTTTCCAAGACTGCAGACAGGCTGCATCCTTAGGTCTGAGCAGCATGTGCTGCCAAAGGATACCCTTTGGGCTGGTAGCTCCTACAGCCTGGGTGCAAAGTCAATGCTCCACCAATGCTAGCCTCAGGGAGCTGAAGTGACCTGAGCATTTATCACTCTAGCTACATCCACTGAGAAATCACTGAAGATAGGTGCATAGGCAAGAAAAACATGGTCCTAAATACTGGTGCCATCTGTGTGTTTCATAGTTACCTATGAGATTTGAGGGAGCAAGGTGCATCAAGGGGCTCTGCTGCTCATTGCTCATGACAGATTGCTCTTCACGGTCTTGCTCACCAACCAGGAATGGAGCCTCTGCTAAAGGTTATTTGCCAGCGGGGCATACTGTGCGTGGTTTAGGAGTTACAGAAATTGTGTTCTAATATCCAGCCTTATTGGTGATGGATGAAGATGGCACTGTTCATTGGCTGATGGAGGGCAGCAGTGAACAAATCTGGCATGGTTTAGGAGTCTCTGTGATAAGAAAAGCCCTTATGATTGATCTCTATCATAAGTGAACTTCACACTTCTCCACAGCTGAGTATCAGACCCTCCACAGCTTGTGGTTATTCTTGTGAGAAGAGGTTTCACACAGAGCTTCAGCACTACTCATGTAGCATTTTTGCAAATACTGCTTATGCCAGTCTTTCCTTTTATAACCTACTGCAAATGTTTCTCCAAAAGGGGGGATTCTCTCTGAAGGTTTCCGTGACAATTGTTCATAAAACCTTTATTAAAATACTGTGACAAAGAACATTTCCTTATCAGGTCACAAGAAACCTCCTGTAACAGTTCAGCAGTGTTTGCTTACACTTTGCTATCACTAACTGGTAACCATCCATCCTAGAATTACAAGCTGCCTGCAGTTACCAGCTGTGTCAGCTGCAGCAGCTTGCAGAACTGGCTGCCAAGGAGAGCCAGCAAAAGAGAAAATTCAAGTGGATTTATTGCCCAAAGACCAAATCTATCTGCTGGAGGAAAGGATTAGGTATGCTCACTCTCTAGCTGTGGTGAGTCAGTTATCTGCTAACAGTAGTGAGTTGTGCAATGCACACAGCTGTTCCGGCAGATGGGCTGCTCAGAAACCAAGTTACAAGTTTCATTTCCATTACCCAGAATGAAGGATCCACTTTTTTCACTTTTGTTTGTTTGTTTTCTTTTGTTTTTCTTTTGTTTCTTCCTTCCTTCTCTACACTGGGGTTATCCCTTCAGAATAGCAGACACTGGCACGAATTTGCTTTGCTGTCCATAGGGTCCTGACTGGCAGCCCATCTTCAGGAAGAAGGGGTTTGCTATGCCTGTGGCCCAGCAGGCCTTCCTCCCCTGCCAGCTCCTTTCCATATCAGGATGTAGAACTGCAAGCAATGGGCTTGGTTTCACTGATATGCAAGCTGCTCTGCTGCAGCCTTCCCATCTCTTTCTGCTACAACCAGTGCTGTTGATGCCTACCAAGAAACAGAAACTACTAACCTACCCCAGACTCTCTATTACATACTTGCTGCCCTGTGGAGCGACTGCAGTGGTATTCCCTGCCTCAGCCCTGCAGCACTCCATGCCTGAAGTGCTTGCTGCTTTTGAGGGTGGTTTGCTATCAGCAGTGTTTACAGACTGTCCACTGGCCATTGACCTGCTTCTTCTTTCTTTGACATTGTGAAATCTGCTTCTTGCCAGAAGGAATTGTCAGTGCTGGAAGAGGATGTCAGGTGCAGAGTTACCATCATCTCTTACAGTTTTTATCACAAACTTCATAATATCTGATGTTTTGTTTAAAGCTTCAGTTCCTGTCAGCTAGCAGCTACAAAATAGTATCAAAACTTTTTTTTTTTTTGTTTCTTCTTTTTTTACTTCAACATAAAATAATTGTTTTGCTCTCAGAGTTGCAGAGAAAGCCTAAAAACATGGTCCTGGGCTGAAGGAACTTACTCATGGTAGGGGTACTGGAAGAATTTATCTAGGAAACAAAGGCATTTTCCATCAGTAAAAGGTACTAAGAACCAGCCCAACAAATACCTGCAGAATTAGCATAGAGATAATCAGAACTTAAATCTCCTGGCCTTTTCAGATCCCTTACAGCCTCACTTTCCCTCCTCCAAGAACCTATTCAGATAGATTATCACAGCAGATTCAAAACCTGTGAGGGAAGATTTCTGCTCATGGCTCTGTGTGTGTAGACAGGAGTCTCAATGATTTTGTCTTGCACTAAATAAAGCAGCAAGAATAAAAGCTGTGTTCTCCTCCTGTGTTCAGTTTTGACCCTTGCTTATCACTGTCAACCAGTCTCTTTATGCCCTGCTTCCCCAAGTTGGCTGTTAGGGTGGAGGTCTGATCATTTACCTTTGTTTGCATAGGTCCCATCTTTATGTTAAAATACAATGGCTATCTTCAAGACTTAAGGACACCAAGATACCTAGTTGTGGTTTGTGCTACAAAGACGCTTGTGCAATGGTATCCATCCCTTATGAGCCGCATCCCACTGCTTCCTGAATCATGCTGCAGCAAGGTATCTCCCTGAAGCCATAAAGCAGGCTGGTTCCATCAGGCTTGGCAGGAAGACACATTCTCCAGAAAGTGGACCAGAATGCCCTCCAACCTTTGACAGACTCAGTTCTTCTATAAACATGAGAGGCCAGCTTGGAGGATTGTTATTCATAAAAACAAAACTCTGCTTTTCCAGAGACAAATTAGGACATTGCAGTGTCACATCCCACAAGCATTCAGTAATCAATTTTGTTTCTAAAGCTTTTGATCGCCTATGTTCCTAATGAGTTTGTGTCTAGATGGGAGGTCTGAGAGCCACAGTGTGTTCAAAAGGGGAGAGGGAAGAGGACATTTATGACCATATTTCAGCCTTGGTTTTAGAGATACAGCAGGTAGACTGGGAAGAACTCCTCCAGAAATATGTGCCAAAAAACCTGAACAATTTCAAAAGTATTAAATGTGCTTCCTATATTAAAAAAAAAAAAAAAAAAATCACTCTTACAAACTGCAAGCCATTAAGAGAAAAAAGAGTTTGAGCTGTTAAATAAATGAGAAAGACGAGCTTTGGACAAAAATAAACAATGACTGGCATTTGGGGAACTTAATCTGCATCAGAAAAACCTCCTCTTCGTTTGCTCTGGCTTCTAATTTTTTCCATATTTTTGTCATTAGGCATTATTAAAGTACTACTGTTCCAAGGCTGGGCGATGAAAGGCTGAGATATGATTCAGCCCCCTACGTTATATAAACAAACTCGGGTCGTTATGACATCCACTGTGGGTTTTTTTTCTTTATTCTTTCAAGTCTTTCCCTGTACCTCACTATTGGTTGTACTGTGGAATCTCTTTCAGGTGAACAGATGTTGTTTTGAGCCAGGTCTTTGGTTGCTAATGTGGTGTAACAAGCTTGCTGCCAGACGTCTGCTTCCAAAGCAGCCCTCAACTTAGGCTTCTCGCAAGTGGGACATACTGAAACTGCACTGTAACAGGCATTAAAATAAGATTTAAAAAGCAAACCAGGAAGTGACAGTTTAAAGTTAGCTCTGATTCATTAATCAGCATCAGAGACAATGATGTCGGTGTGACCGGATGGGCTGACTTACGATAAGTTCAGATTTATCTCAGATATGACAAAAGGGCAGCTGGCTGGCCTAAAGAGTCTCTTTCCCTTTTCCTTTGGCAAAATCAAGACATTGTTTAGAAAGTCAAAGAGAACGCCACTATAAAGTCTGAGATCATTTCCAAAGATAAATCTACTATGAAGTATGGCAATACCAAAACCAAAAATGAGAACTCTCTTACATCATGGAAAACTTCTCTGGCATGAACTCCCACTTGGAGGTAAACCAAAGCCAATTGAAACCAGTCAGAGGACCGACACTCACGGGAGTGAGGTCCATACCAGACATCATCATGTTGTTGCAGTCCTCAGTTTACAAAATTTGTTCCCTGGGCCCTCCTGACCTGAACATTTGAATGCTAACCTCAAAAATTTTTACAAAGCCAAGACATAAATCAGTCTCCACACAGAGAGAAATGTGAGGATGACTGTAACAGCCTGACATGAGGAGTCACACTGCAAAAACAAAACAAAACAGGGCAGTACACCTCTGAGTGGGGCACACCACTATTTCTGACAGTCTTTTTATGCAAAATTGACTGCAGAAGACTCCCTCTGAAACAGTGTAGCACTCCATGGAAATTACAGCACTATGCCATACTACACAGTTATCCGCCTCTGTGACTTTAATTCTTGTATGTATTGCAACGGTAACAAGGGAGGCTGCAGATAAAAACAAGTAAAAACCTCAACCAATATAACAGCAGAACAATAACAGTCATCTGGCTGCATAAAACTAATGTGTAGATTAAGACATGAAAGGATTTACTTTTCATCTTAATTGGCTGGCTTGCCTATGGTTGTTGACGGTCTATAAGATAACATCAAAAGATGTTTAATTTTATGCCACCAGTAGTCTGGAGAAGTTGTAGAAGTCATCTTCCACGGATTTTCAGCAGTTATTCCTTCCACACCCTTGAACTCTCCAAGTAGACAAAAAAAAAAAAAAAAAAAAGGCTTTCTGACTGCAAAATTTTGTGCACATGGAACAGGTCTCTCATGGGCACTCTGTGTCAGCACAGCTTCCCGTGCATGGAGCTGTAAGGGAGCAGCCAAATGTAGGTACATCCCATCTCACCAGTGAGAGCATCTAGAACAAAACTCAGCTCTCAGGCTGTCCCAGTCTGTGGGTGGGCCACGCTGCCCTCTGGAAGTGTCAGAATCTCTCCCTGGGTGACAAATGGAGCAGAGCCCAGCACTGAGCTGTTCTTTGAAATATCTGACTTTGTGTTAGTTGAACTTGGAAAAACTGTGGCACAGATCCTATTCCAGCGTCAGCTCACAGTGTACATTGACTTTCAGGCAGCAGACTCCTGACTTCTAAACAAGACTTCACTGACACTGCTGAGGGCTCAATCTGTCTTTCATTGGTAGCAGCAGACAAATTCTCTTTGGCTTGTTGCCCCAAACACTAAGAGAACTACAAAGGATGTGAGATCCATCCTGCTGCACTGACTTCAGTTTAGGTGCCAAGCCAATCTCATGATCAATTTCTCAGCCTTTAGACTTCCACTGAAGCATCTAAACTTCAGTACTGCCTCAGCAAGAAGAACAGTACTGGCACCTGGTTTGCCTCTTCTTAGTTTACTTAGTTTCTCACTACAGCATTTGACATTCCCACTTAAGTCAGTGGATGGAGGAGTTGATAAGCCAGAGGGGGCAGTTCAGAGCAGACAGTGTGAATACAGTTTGACACAACAAAATTGAACACAGAGACCCAGTGAAAAGACTATGAAACCTTACTGAAGTACTGGTATTCAGCTGACAGAACTATCCCATGAGATGGCCAATTATCTTTTGAGTCCTTTTGTTTAGTCATACACAACATCAGGTCAGCAGTACCCAAAGGACAACTCCTTCTCCAAAAAATACTATGAAAAACTGGCAAAAGACATGGCCCACCAGGGGAAACTCACCTGCCCTAGTAAACATGCACAGTCACCTGGGATCTAGAGATATCTGTGCGTGAAGGCTCTTTATTCTTGGTTCTAGTTTGATTTCTGGCTCTCCAGCTACTCAAACTCTTGTTACTCTTCTCAGGAGCTCAGTATGAATGTGCTTTTGCAGACTTGCATCTTAGACACAATTTCAGCATATCCCAGAGCTGGGATGCACACTGGGGTGCTGTAGGCACATGTGTACGGGTGAGGAGGAAGGAGATTTCCCCACATTATCCACAACCGAACCAGTGCACACTGCTTGGTGCCATGGTCTTGTCTCAGCACCTGGTGCTGCCCACAGTCAGCAGGACCCTCCATACACCTGAACACATACAGGGCAGCACCACACCACTGGATCTCAGCAGGAGCTGCTGCCACAACAAATGAGGACCTTGATGGGGCCAACAGAGGGGACATCTGTTTTCCCTTTGCAAGCAGTTCAGAAACATCTGCAGCATTCCAGCCAAACAAGAGGAGAGACAACCCAGAGGACAATGTGGGCTGGGTCTGTGGTTAGGGCGCTGTCTGGAGCAGAGAGGAGACCCATGTTCATGCTCCAACACTGATTTGCTGTGCAATTGTGATCAAAGTCACTTTGCTGGTCCGTGCTTCACTATTCCAATAATTCTGACATTGCAGAGCGGCAAGGAAGCTCCTCCTCCTTGCAATGCAGGCAATGCACAAGGCATTTGGGTGCCCACCAGCTGTGGGGCTGCAGTGAGCAGGAGTGCCCCACATCTCCCCCTCTGCCCAAAACCACCTAGCTGCATCCCCACACCTTCCCCTGCACTACTACTTAATCTCACTTTCGCCACACACTTTGTTTTTAAAGAGATTTGCTAGACGACTCTCCTGCTGTATATGTACATGTGTGTGTGTGTGTGTGTGTGTTTGTAATGTCTGGTATTGTATTTCTATTTTCCCCCGAGGAAAGAAGCCAACAGAAGTAGAAACAACAAATAATGTGTGGGAGAGGTTGTTTTTTTTTTTTTCCCCTTCTTTATTTTTTTTGCTGTTTTTGTGTACCTCTGTTCAAAGCCTTTTTCTGTGTGACTCCAGCATTACTGCAACTACAATTCCATTCTCTCTGATCTTTCTTCTATTATAGCTGTATTGACTTAATTTGGGGTAATGAGGTGTTTGTGTTGAACCCCTCTATATTTTCATATTTGCATCCTTAAAGCCCTGCTTCTCTTTTGCTGTGCTTACTGTACTCACGCCATTTTTTACTTTCTTCCCTTTCTCTTTCTCTTATTTTTCTTTCTTTTATTTTCTTATGTCTTTTCCATTTTTTCTCTTCCATTTTTTTTTCTTTTGTCTTCCTGCTTCACCTCTCCTTTATTTTCTTCACTATCTCCTTCCTTTCTTCTTCTTCCATTCTTTGTCTTCATTTCCCTCTCATTTTTTCCCCTCCTCTTATCTGCCACTCTTCCCTTCTCCTCCTTCTTTTTGTTGTCCTGGAAAAATAAATAAATAAATAGACAAATAAATAATTTTTAAAAGCTACAGGAGAATTAGGCAAAACATCTGTAGCAATTAAGGAGATGTCTCTGGGAAACACTAGCTGCAAAGCATGTTTGCTTTGTGAAGTATTCTCATCATACGTCTTGGCATAGAGCCACCTATTTATTTGGAAAAGGGGTTAAAAAAGAAAAAAGAAAACATTAAATGGGGAGACTTCTTGATGATTGCTGTCTGTACGTAGCAAATTCATCTTGTTTGTCCCAGGTTCCCACATGTTTTAAAACCATTATGGCATGTGGTTTCCAACCACAGAGGAGAGAGTTTGCTGAGGAAAAACACTCCATCTGTGCAAAACCCAGCAGGGAAGTGTTATCTTCTCTCCCGTGGAGGTGGCAGAGGAAGTGCCTGGGACTGTGCGGTCAGCAGGACCTTCTAAATGAGGACACAGTAGCAAGGTGCAGGCAATGGAAGAACAGCTCCATGTGCCCATCACCTGCCCAGCTCAGGGTTCCCCTGGTCAGGAGAGGGATTTTTCTCTACGAAGGTGCTGAAGTTCGATTTATCATATCCATGTGCTGCTATTGGACATAAACCAGAGACCTTGGGCTTTTCCTAAGGAAAAGTAAAAGGCACTTTGTGTTGAGGACACTTTTTTCAGAGATGAGCACTGAGGCCTCATGTTAGTCACACAAAGTGAAATTTCATCTTTAAAGTTCCCCAGTTCCCCAGAGGGGATAGTAACAAACCCACCCCTCCCATGAAGCTCACAACACACTCCACTGAGCAGTGTTTGAGAGGTTTTCTCTTTGAAGAGTGCCCACGGCATCTTCAGTTTTTACAAGAGAAAGCTGTTATGAATGAGGCATTATGTGCTCCATCTCACCATGAATGTTTCGTACACACATGAAGAAGTGGGAAGAACACAGAAACTGGTTTCAGAGTGCTCATCAGTGTCTCAAACCAGAGCACAGACAGACACGCTTGAGCCAAAGATCTCTTGCCCCGCTTCCACCGGCTGCATATGCTTTTACATTCTCAGAGAAAAAAAAAAAAAAAAAAAAAAAAAAAAGTACTCTGCCATGTAATGAAAGGACAGGTTTTGCATTTTGCCAGCCCTCTTTCCTCCCTTCTCCCACAGCAGAGCTTGAACCACGGGGTTGGTTTTCAACAGAACTTGTCCTCCTCGGGTCCTTCCACGCCGCAGAGCTGCCGTGCATTTTGCAGGCAGTTCCTTGCTTGGGAGCTTTTAAGGGTTTCTAATCCTGGAAGGCCGTCTGACATCACCCCGCTTCTTGTCTGCTGATGTTTCATACAAGCCTCACATTTCTTCAGTGTTTTTCCGAGCCACCAATTACTGCAGCAATCTTGTGTTTATGTTCTGGTTTTCTGCTTTTTTTTCTCTCCCCTGATGCTTTCCTGGCATGCAGCCCAACAGGCTGCTAGCTCTTAGAGTGCTTTGTGCCAAGGGTTAAGCTGGACCAGCTTGTTACAAAAGAAGGAAAAAAAAAAAAAAAAAGTGGGAGGGAGGAGGGTTTTTTCCTAATTTTCTTCATTGACTTCAGGCACCATGTGATCAGGAAGCCTGGCCACTTTCCATTTCCCTTCCCGACTAAAGGGAAACACTGTGTAGCTGTTGCCCTGCCACCAGTGGGACGGCCCCGTCCGCATTACGTAGGAGGATAAAAATAACCGGGATATTTAAGGCCGGCTGTGGAATCCCAGCGCAGGCAGAGCGAGCCTGGTCAGCTGCCGAGCGCACCGGCCCAGCCCAAGCTGTGCGCTGTGCATGATGCAACAGCACATACATGCCTGGCAGCAGCATGAAGAGAGCTGGGCCCTGGGGACAGCCTGAAAAAAAAACAGAAAACGCTAAAAGGACGGAGAATTATCGAGCCTCCTGCCCCTCTGAGCATGCTGATTCTAGCCCTGTAGGTATTATTTTCTAAAGGGCTGCTATTCTCCCTGGTATGTCGCACGTTTTTTGGTACTTCTGGTCCAGGGCTTTGCCAAGGACAGCACTGGGGAATGATGGTTGGCCCCGAGAAGGAGCGATGAGTACACAGTGCATTCCTTCACAGCCTCATCAGGCTCTCCTCTCCAAATCACAAGTGTGGCTGAGCACAATGCACGTCTTGTTTGCTGATTAAAAATAATTAAGTGAAAAGAGCATCCAGCCCACAAGGCTTGAGTAGAAACAACAGCTTCTTGTATCTTGTTCCTCTGGGAGTCACAACTGTCAGAAAACAGTGAAGGTGTTTTCCTCCCTTTTTGATGCTCATCTCCACCCCTGAACCTTCCAGAGAGCAGTGCAAAGCAGCATCTGCCACAGCTACGGGGAGAGGAGAGGCCATCCTGTCCCAGATAGGGACAGCAGCACTGTTCTCACAGCTGGCCTCACACAGAGCAGCTCCAGCTTTCCTTTGCCAATGGAGGGCTAGGACAGTGCAGATGAGAGGAAGACAAGGACACTGTGGGTATTTTGGCTCAATTCTTCCTGCATTTTGGAGAGGAACGTCCTTGCCATGGCAGCTAACATCACTAGTATCTGCTCCTTCAGCCATGGTGTTCAGAGGGATGGAAGAGGAGGATGAGGGACAGTTCTCCCTCAGTGCCACTCTGCACTGGTGCAAAGCAAGGGGCACAGTTGTGGCCACATAGCTCTCATTTCCACCTTTGGGAGCTGGCTGCTTATAGAACCTCTTATCAGAAATACAAGGCTCTGAGGCTCCTTCCCAAAAATGACAAGTCTTGATAATGGACACAGATTTCTCCTGCAAAACTCTGCTAAATGTTAACCAGGGACAAAATACCACTCTTAGGTTTACCTCAGGACTGCCCCTTCCACAATCTGCAGAATTCCATGCAACAAGAGCAACAAGACAAGCTGTGACAACTGCTGAGCATGGAGTTACCCTTTGTTTACTACTTATGTAATCATGTGTATTTATGTCAAGGAATGAAGAAAAGTTAGAGCATTTGTATGGGACAATACCTGCCTTACCTTTCTGTTTATTTTTATAAGTGCTTATGGTTTTACTGTTATATTTTCTAGGTTTCTTCTTTCAATTTGACAGCAGTACTGAAACAAGCCAGAAAAAACTGACTAATGAGAGGAATGGCTCGAGCTTCAATGTCATCCTCACCAGCAGCCCTCACATAAATACTTCGATAATCATTAATATTTAACAACAGAGTATTTGAGAACCCCTCAGATCAAATGCACTTTGATCTTGTAAACCCTTTATTACATGGAGAAATATTATCCCCGCTTTATATAAATATGGAGCTGCGCAGGTGGAAAAGCAAAGGCCTGATGCCCAATTATGCTCTTAAAGTCCCTCCAGTTTCACTGGGAAATAATTTTGCACATCTGAGCATAAGTGGCAGAGCTGGGCTGTCACCTGCCCTACTGCATGTCAACCTGTTCCCCAGTACTGGAGGAACTCTCACGAGTCACTTTCACATGCCCTAAGCATAAATCTGCTGGATGGGAGCTGATTGCTTACCTCTTTCCTTGCTGATTTGCCCAGAGAGGAGAGGCGAACACAGCTCCAGCTCTTTCTGCACCAATAGGAGACCCGTTCTTCAGCAGGTAAAAGCCATGACAGATCAATGGATAATCCAACCTGCTGAGAGCAGACACCTGGACTTATCAATGCCTGCCATAGTACTCACATCGTAACCTCTTGAAGCAAGTCCTGTATTTTCTGGAAACTGGCTAAACTTCCAGCTTCCTCCAGACTGGAGTGCTGCTAAGTCTTCAGGAGCTGATGAGAGAAGGCAGGACCCCAGCCATGCTGCTCCCAGTCACTTTTGGCACTGGTGGTGGGACTGCAGGTCAGAAGAACCCAAGCTACCTCAGTTTCCCTGTCAGGAGAAGCAAGGCTGTCCACATAAAATCAACATTCATCTACCAGGACCACCACTGCCTTCATTCAGTGGTGCCCCATATGCCCTAGTGAATATTTCTTCAGTGGGTTGATGTGTCATCCATCTCAGGCTCCCTCCCTTTCTTGCTGCCACTGGGGTGATGGCAGCTATCAAATGCAGCATGTAGGCCTACACCCTGCAACATCAGCTCCTAGACTACAATAAGCACATCTGTGGGGGGGACCTGCCTTCTCCTCCACCGTCTTCTCCCACTTAAAAGGCTGAAACCTCCACTGGTGAGGTAGGAACACACAAATCACTTTCTGTCAGATTCAGGAAATGGCAGCTACCAAAGCCTTCTGGCACCACAGTCCTGCCAGGTGACAGTGAATTGCACAGGGAAATCGGGCTTTGGAAAAAACCTTGCCCTTGCACCACAACACGTCCATCAGCTGTGTTTGGATGACCCATTCACTATCCCATCAGCACATGCAGCTATTTGGCATTAAGCAGTTTTGTCCTAGAGTTCCATGGCTGTGCTAAGAAGATGGCAGGAAGGAGTGTGTTTCTGGGAGCTGTCATGCAGCCAAATGTTCTCTGAGGCAAACAACCCAGCAAGTTTCACAAGCTTTAGAGTTTTGGAATAAAAGTTTCACACAAACTTAATTGGCTCCAGATTCTTAACACTAGTAAGTAGTTGTAACTCCTTAAAAGGAGCTATTTCTTATCAACCATTTCCCACTGATACATTTTCCAATGGGTGCTCACATTACACCTTTACAAAATGAACAAGGACTCTACAACGTCAACATTTAAGCCATTTCTCTTTTTCTTCACATGTAGCTTGTCATGTTATTATAATTAAATTTCAAGGCTAATGTCTGCAGTTTTTTTCTTTTACGGGCTTTTCTTCCATTAGCTGTACAACTGAAAACAAACCTAAGTCACCCTTCCTCAGGTTAACCAACTCCTTTCTCCCAGCAGGTGTCCTGACCTGCTGCTGAAAGAGAAAAGCACATGTTAAATGACAGCACAACAGAGCCCTAGTTTCCTACAACAAGCCAACAATAGCTCATGGTAACTCCAAATAGGTCATCGCATCTCCAGCTCAGAGCCAACGCGCTTCTCTGCAGCTAATAATCTATGTGGCCTTGGTCATAATATTGCACTTTGGTGATTTGTCTTTGGTCATGATTTCAAAAGTCCCCAGTCTGCGGATTTCCCTCACTGTCCCCTTCACTTCATGTGCATACCAGTACAAGGGTGTCACATCCCACCTAGGCCCCCTGTTGCCACAGTCAGCCAGGAGTCAAGGCCTGTACAGCTGTGCAGCCAGCAGCAAGGAGAGGGAGTCTACTTTACTATGGAGCAAGGAGATCTCTGATCCCCTTTTCAACGGGAGTTGTACCTGGGAGAGGTCAGGCTTGCTCTTCCATGCTAACAATACTGTGGTTTCTCTCTTCATCTGCAAAGCCGCACATGGGCTCTTCAGCATCTTGTCTACAGAGCAATACATGCACTTCAGCATGAGGTAGAGCTGCTGCACTTACCATCCCATAATGCTTTCCAGTTGAAAGTAGGCTGAAAACACAACTACCATTACAGTACTTCCCCTAAAAAGTGGGAAGCAGGCAGAGAAAACTTACAGTCCATGCATACCCATACCTGATAAGGAACTGCATTCCACAGCCACAAATAAAACAAAGGTACAGTCTTCAACTGATTACAATTACTGGAGCTTCACTGAATTGAGCAGAGCCAGAATAATTTGTGCCAGATGAGGATCTGCCCTCAACATATGTTACATTATGGTTCAACAAGATGGTTTGCTTTGGGGGAGGAGCGGCAGGGGAGTTAGATTTGCTCCTGTCTAGGAACAATGGGCTGCAAAATCCCTGAGTGAGGAGGTGAGGAGGGAAATGAAGGCATTTTGTTATTAGACCTTCTTATTTCCAATGACTGGGGTGGGAAGGAGCAGACTGTGTGGGAAACAGGCTTCCCTACACCCATTTTGGCAGATTTGATTGGCCCCTGACCAGACATTTATTAAAACAGCCTCATAAGCTGCGGTCTCACTAAAGAACAATACAAAACCAACCAAATGTTAATGTCTTCAATCTGTTCCTGCTGAGATTTCCGCCTCCCCATCTCCCTGGTTATTAGAGAAGAAGGGGGAAAGAAAAAGAAAAAGAAAAAGAAAAAGAAAAAGAAAAAGAAAAAGAAAAAGAAAAAGAAAAAGAAAAAGAAAAAGAAAAAGAAAAAGAAAAAGAAAAAGAAAAAGAAAAAGAAAAAGAAGAAGAAAAAGAGTTTGTATTCTCAGCCTCAGCTGACAGATCTGTTGTAGCCTCCTGGAGCTTTGGTAATTAGAATAAAGGGTTCTCAGGACAGACAACTGTAATCATTCTTGGGTGTTCACACTTTTTAACTGGGCCCAGGTTAGGCATCCAAACAAATCTGAAGCACTGACTGAAAGACAAGGAACCAAGAAAAATACTCCAAGGGAGGACTAAGGGCCTTCAAAAGAATATATCTGATACTTAAATTAAATAATTAATAAATTCAGATTGCTTGCCTCTGCAAGCCACTAGAAAAGCTGTGCTACAAACACTTGTCAAGCAGAAATCTGGGTTGGTCTTCGCTCAGTCTGCTGTAACTCCACTAATGGGAGCCAGCAAAAGAGGAAATAAATATTTTGGCAAGTGAAAACCCCAAGGCAGGATATGCAAGAGAGCTTCTGGATGCTGATAGTGAGTGAGAGGGGGTCTCAGCCCCTCCTGGGGGGCTCCTGGGTTATGAGGAATGAGTCCCCAGCCCACTGCCAGAATGGGCCCAGTTTCTATCAACATCTGAACCTATCCCAAAACCCATCTCTGTGGTGGACAGTCACCTTTGTTTTTCTCTGCCCTGAAAGTGATTTCACTGGAACAGAGATAGATAGCATAGCACTGCATGCTTTCAGAAGATTCCTCCGTCACTTCCCAGCTCCAGTGACAGCAATGAGCTCCCATGGACAGTGTGCAAGTGATCAAGACCATGAAGGACTGCAATCTACTTATATTTTGTTACAGACTTTTCTTCAGTGAAAAAAAAAAAAAAAAAAAAAGGAAGCACTTGCTGGTGTAAATATTACTGAAAACTGTTCATATAAACAAATCCATGTGGCAAAGGCAGTAGTTAAACTAAAAGGAAGCATGATGACAACACTGGAAGTTGGGTTGATCTGAAGAGGGGTCATGAATGTTTTTTGGTCACCAGATCCCAAAGCCCAGCTTCCCAGGAGAAGGCCTCAAGCAAGCAAGTCCCAGTCCAACCCAGAAATTTCACTGGCTAGGCTTCCCAGAACCAGGGGAAACCAATCTGGGGGGCATTATTTTCTGTATAAACTGGGCTACTCAATAGGATAAGAAAAGTTACCACGTTGAAGAGCTAATGTCTTAAATGAGGATGGTGGTGGAGATGCAGAAATATCTGTAAATATAAACCAACAGAATGTGCTAGTCCTTGCCAGTCTCCCACCAGCAGCAGGTACTATCAAGGAAAGTGCTGCTTTCCTATAATAAACATAGGAACTGTAGGATCACCATCCTACAACGTGGATAGTAAGCAGACATACAGAAGCATCCAGATTGCTCTCAGCTGGCTGGTCCAGCCACAGATCTTATACTAACAGATGACAAAATACAATTTCTACTCAATTTCTACAGGGAAAACAAAACAAAACAGGAAACAAACAAACAAACAAACAAAACCCACCACATTCTAGCCACTGCATGTATTTTTCTCATAGCCAAACTATCCAGTCCTCTGTTTTTTTATTTATCTATTTATTTCGGCAAAGCATAATAGATGTAGGAAAAATGCATCTCACATAGAACATAACTTGCAAAAGTAACTCCAGTGAGTAAAACTTGACCCTAGAACACAAATCAAACAGATGCTAAGGTAAGAAAATGGGCTTACTAGAAGTTTAAGCCATCACGACAGTGTTTCACTAAGGACTGAGTAAAAAGCAAATCTACTTAAATATTTTGGCTGTTCCTGCATATTCCAGGTACAGCATTTAAGTCAGAATGCACAGAGTTGGTGCTTTTGTACTAGTAAGATGAAAAGTAAAGGGAGGAGACCAGCAAGGATCAGCAAGGAGATTATGAGAAAATTTGCACAGAAAAAATAAATGTACACAGAATGTGTAAAAGGTGGCAGGTCATTTGGGAGGAATATAGGAATGTCGGAGTATGCAGTGATACAAGAAGAAGGGCTAAGGCCCATTAGGAATTCAGTCTGGCAAGGGGTGTGAAGGACAACAAGAAGGACTTCTTCAAATATATCAAGAACAAAAACAAGACCATTGAAAATGAAGACCTGCTAGTGAATGGTGCAGGGGTCCTGGTGACGAAAGATTCAGAGAAGGCAGTTACTGAATGCCTTCTTTGCTTCAGTCTTCACTCCTGAGACCAGCCCTCTGGAATCCCAGACCGTGGACATCAGGGAGGAAGCCCAGAAAAAGGAAGACTTTCCCTCAGTGGAAGAGGCTTTGTTTGGGATTAATTAAGGCAAATTTAATTTACAGAAGTCCATGGCCCCGACTGGGATGCACTCCTGAGTTCCAAGTAAACCGGCAGATGCTACTGTTAGGCCACTCTACATCATTTTTGAAAGGTCATGGAGAACTGGAGAGGTGCTTGAGGACCTGAAGAAAGCCAGATTCAGTCACTTCAGTTTTCAGAAAGTGTGGAAACTGTAGCTCTGTTAGCCTCACCTACATTCCAAGAAAGGTGATAAACCTGGCTGCCATCTCTGAGCACATGGAAGACAAGAAGATGATCAAGGGCTGCCAGCATAGTCTCACCAAGAGGAAATACTGCTTTACCAATCTGATAACCTTCTCTGACAGAATCACTGGATGAGAGGATGACAGGAGAGCAGTAGGTGCTGTCTACCTGCATTTCAGCAAGGCTTTCAGCACTGTCTCCCATAAGATCCTCACAAGTATGCTCAGAAAATGTGGATAATATAAGTGGGCAGCAATGAAAATTAAGAATGGCGAGGCTCAGAGTGTAGTACTGAGTCTGGCTGGAAGTCTGCAGCCAGTGGTGTCCCCCAGGAGCCTATACTGGGTTCAGTTTTTCATTAGTAACATGGATGAAGGCATATGGTGCACCTTCATCAGGTTTGCTAATTATAGCAAGTTGGGTAGAGTGGCATCGGAGGGCTGTGCTGCTGTCCAGAGAAACCTCAACAGGATGAAGAGATGGGTGGAGCAGAACATCATGAAGTTCAACAAGGGCAAGTCTCCTTCTCTGGAAATATTCAAAACCCACCTGGATGTGGTCCCAGGCAATGAACACTAGATGATCCTTCTTGAAGCAGGAGGAGTTGGACTAGGTGATCCTAAGTGGCCCCTTCCAACCTCAAGTCCTTCTGTGACTCTGTGAAAAGCCTCTTTACATGTTCAACAAAGCCTGAAGGGTTTTGCTTTCCAATCCCCATGGAAACAGGCATGTTTAGAAATCATAATTCCCCGTGCCACCTCTTCAGGTGAAGTTATGGGCTTTGGGCATCTTGTTGTTCTGCATGATACAGTGCAATATGGCAGTTAACACACAAACAATATGTAAGGTGTTCTCAAACAACTTAGGGAAGAGAGACAAGAGGGAAGAGTGGGCATTCCCCAATTGCCAGTAGCAATTCATTGCTTGCTAGGACTGACTGAGAAGGCTGAAGGAGACTGCTGGGAAGCAGCTGTTCCTGTGAGTGGGTTCCTGTTGCTTCAGCCTGACAATCAGGTGGCCACTATGACACGTTACTTTATACCCTTTGTGCAACCTAGCACAGGCTTGACACTTCTACAGGCAGCCAGGCAAGTAATGGCAGGCAGTTTCCTAAATAGAAGGCAGGGTTAAGAGGACCAGGGAAGCTTCCAGCTGGTTAACACAGACAGGATGGCATCTAAAGTATTTTATAGAATTCTCCCCTACTGGAGCAGTTTTAGGGCTTTAGCCAATCTTTCACTGTTTAAGAAAGTGGGTCTGCTGAAATTAACATACTGTTTGGGTGTTTATTCCCTGGAAGGAACAGTTTTGAGTTGTGGTCAACAATGGAAAATAGGATAAGAAGGGCTTTGAGTTTTACCAGTCCCATAATTCCTGACAATATTTCAGTCTGCCACCCATTCTCTTCTTTTCATCCCTAGAGGAGTGCATTTCAGGATTTTTCCATTTTTCCAGCATCTTGCAGGAAACAGTTCTTATTTGCATATGTAAAGTGACAGAGTGCATCAACCCTGAAAAGCTAAAGCAGGCCATGCCCTCACCTCCAGTCCGAGATCTTCTCACATGGACTGTATGACTGTCTGGCTGCTGACCGCAGCATCTGAGTTTTGGGGCTGTGTTTGTTGGATTCCCAGTTAAGCCTGTGGCTGCACCTAGAATGAATTTCAGAGTTTTCGAGAACCAAAAAACTGTTTCTCAGAAAACTGTTTTCTCTAAACTCCTATTTTTGTTTGCCCAAGGATATTGGCGCTTCTTGAAGAATCGGACATATAATTAGAAATTAATGTCTACAGGCTTTGATGGATTTTGCCTCTTTTCTGAATCCTGAATTATCCACAAAGCTGTTACAAACAGAATAGAATGTATTTGTTCATCAAAAATGATTCACCAGTTTCTTCAGGGATTAATTCTCAGTTTTGTTCGTGAGTGGCTTATTGCAAATAGTCATAAATTCTACCATGTTGGGTTCCAACCCCGGAGTGATCTTTGTCTGGACTTCAATGGAGCTTTGCATGGGGGGGGCCTGGCCACACAGATCTCATTGCAGGATTGGGCAATGGTTAGTTACATAAGTCATATGATGTTGTTTCTGTTCTCTGACTGGCTGACTTATGTAACTACAGAACAATAGTGAGTATTTGAATATAAAGGCAAAGATCGTGCCTCATATTTGTTCTTCTTGAGAGTCTGTTCAAGGGCTGGATTTTTCTGTCCATGCAAGCTACGCAGATATTTTCTTTGACAGCCTCTTGGTTGGTGAGGCCATCTGGAATAGGTGACACTAGAGAAGCGACTAAGATGCTCTGTGTGAGTTCATCTAAGGACTATTTGCAGACGTCGGGCTCAAATATTCTCCCCAGAAGCAGCTGAAATAATACAAAAAAAAAACAAAGAAAACCAGTCATGCAAGTGGACCATCCAGTGACCCAGGTCCTTGATTGCAATTCAACAGCGCTGATTTACACCTTATAAATATCTAGCCAGAGTTTACTGTTTCCCTTGCTCCACTGTGGGAGTACAAAAAGGCTTGAAATTATGGCTGAGGATAAAAATGACCAGCTTAGGGCAAAACACTATGAAATTCATGGGTTTATTTTTCCCACTTGTTATTTTTGTTAAAATCTGAATGATTTCTACTCGGAGAGGGAAAATTGGAATCCCTGGCTTTTGTTTTCAACTGGTGTTTTATTTTTGTTCATCTATAAGATCCAACTCCATATTTTATCACAGTCTCCAGGAGAGTTTATCATGAGTTTCCAGTTCTGATTTTATTTTGCTTATTTTTTTTTTTCTCTTAAGATCTGTTTTCTCTCTTAAGATCTCAGTTCTCAGAGTCATGTGATTACACAAACATTCCCTACTTCCAGTGTCTTAAAAGTAAGTTTCTAGCTGGCATTGTTGTAGAGAAAAGACTGAAAATATAACCCCTCAAGGCTGAGAAAAAGAACACATAGTTTGCAATTTTTTTAAACCCCACGATTTCTCAATTTTATGTTTTCTGAGCATAGCCTAACACATGTTAAAATCTCAAGGCTGACAATCTTGAAGCAGAATCAGAGGGAGACAGTTGCTTAAGTTTGCATTACATGACCCAGTAGTCCTCCAGACTCTTGTGTATCATTACATGTAAAGAACAAGCACCATTTCTAAGTCACTTGTGAAAGTGTAAGATCATCATAGCCCATTCAGAGTAATTTTCTCATTTATGCATGCCAGCTTTTAGCACAGTCCCTAACAACACATAATTTATGTGGTGAGCTTCAGCACCTCAGAAGACATCACTGCAATCAAGAGTGTAAATACCTGTTCTTATTCTTTACAGTTTCCAGTGTAAACATGGATTTTGACCTGTACACTGACTGCAGCAAGCCAGAATTCAAGATGAATTTTATGAATGATGCTGAAGTTTGCATGCCATCTTATAGCCACTTCGAATATGCTTTATAGTTAATTCCTCACCCAGTCGATTCCTGCATTTTCATTTTATAGCCTATAGGCACAAAGGCATGTGCAGCAGGTTATATCTTGGAATGCGCAGCGTAGTTGTGGAAGTGTTCCTCTTTATTTCCTTGAACACGTGCCGAAAGCACTCTCATGTTCTGGAACTTAGAATTGCTGAGAACTTGTTCTTCAGTATCTTTTGTTCAGATGCCACCAGCACCAATCTACTCAAGCCATTTTGCTGGTGGCAGAAAGCACAATTCAGCTAAACAATGGGCAGCTTCAGCTTAGCTTAAGAGAAGCTTGTGCCAGTCAGGATCAGACTAAACTTTGTGCATTGTGGTGTGGGGACTTTCATTGCTAAATATTAATGGAGCAAATCCTGAGGATCAGAAATGCTACTGAAAGCCCGGATAGAGACCACACTGTACCATTTGAAGGGCTGAGTGCCTGCCCCTTTGAGGATGGAGGTACTGCACTGGAAAAGAATGTAAAGCTTTTGTCAGGTGCCTTAGGTCCTCTGTACTAAAACCAGTCAGTGGAGATCACTGCAACTATGTGTGTTCCAGAATACAGTTATGTGAATGAGTGAAGAAATAAATAACTGTCCTTCGTCGTTGCTTGGACATGCAGTCAAGCTACAGCATCTCTACCAGCTGACTGCATGCACACAAACACTGCAGAAAATGACAGAAAAAGCTCATCAGACTTCCTTAAAGACCAAGACTGCTTGTGAGGGGCTGCAAGCATGTTCTGCTGACACACCATCCTTTGTCAAGTCATGATAACTCATGAAGGCAAAGTCCCAAGGATAGTGAGCTGCAACTGATAAATAGCTGGCACTGTTCAAAGGAGAGTATCATGTGTGATGGACTAGTAAGAGTGTTGATGACGGGGGAGTTGGCTAGTACATTGCTTCTGGACACTTGTGAGATACTATGCGGAAGAATGAATGGCTTATCCCACCTGAATGCTATTTTAACAATCGTGAAACATCTTCCTTAGATGTCCCATCATCATTCCCGTAGTTAGAAGCTGATTAATGACATGCCCCTCAAACACATATCTGGGCACTGGTACAAAGACTTTTTAATAGTCCCTAACAATGGCCAACAGCTGGCCACATAACCAGATGATTCTCCACCCTTGTAAGCCATGCTCGCCAACAATAAAAAATCCTTCTGGCTACTAAAAAGCCTGATGGAACAGATGAATCTTGTTATGAACTGGGTTTTATAAATAAAAATTAAAAAGGGGAAAACATTTCAGCTTGTGCGTTTGCTAGGCTAAGAACAGACAAAGATTTCACAGTCAACTGCAGAGATCTAATTTTCAAACTAGATTTAATCTTCCAAAGCCTTCCTTAAATACACTGACAGGTTGGGTTATAGGGGTTTTTGCTGTTTGGGTGAGTGTTGGTTTGTTGTTTTGTTGTTGTTGTTTTTTGTGTTTTTTTTTTCAAATATTGTTGCAGCAGAGCTCTTCCTCTGTCCTCTAAGACACAAGTAGTGTGTCTGTGCCACTCACAGACAGAAATCTCAGGACTGATCTGAGAGGCTCCATCCTTCTGGCCCTGACATAGCATCAGGCAAGCTGTCAGGAACAGCAGGCTAATAATGCACTGTGCCCACATCCTGTCAGCAGCATGTGCTTGCCACTGCGAGTGCCGGACTTTCTCTCTGCCTCTCAAGAAACAAGGTGGATTTGGAAAGCTGCCCAGCTCAATGGCTGAGGAACAACCCTGCAAGAGAAGCAAGAGATGGGGGACCCAGGCTAGTCCTGTTCTCCCTGCAACTTGCATTAAATTTCTCAGCTGGATCTATTAGCTTTGCATCCAGCATGGCTGCATGGTTACTGGAGCAGAGCTGGCCACCCCTGGCTGGCACCACAAGCCTGGCCACACACCTCAAGCCACCTGCACAGACAAGCCTGACTGTGGTGACCCAGCTTCATGCAGGAAGCTGCAGCCATCCCAGGATCAAATACATGTCTATAGAACAGCACCTTCTCTCAAGCGCAGTCCTTCTGTTCTGCTTTTTCCCACATCTTCAATTTCCATGTCTTCAGTTGCCTCCCCACCCATTTCTCTTGGAGTGGGCATGCTGAGCCGCAGAGAGGAGCAGTGGCCAACCCATTTCAGAGTGAGCAGATCCACACATACACAAGAAAAAAAGTCTGTAAAGGAACTCTTTTTGCTTGTTGTTAACAACTATTTAATGTCAAGGCTAATTCACAAGCTTAATAAAAGCAGGCTTTGTTGAAGATTCAACACCTTCAATTACAGCATTAAGAGCTCACAATAATTACTCCTCAAATCTTTCAGAGATCCTTCAACAGAGCCTCTGAGTGAGGAGGGGGAGGCAGTTTTGACATCCTTAATGTCTTAAAGATTAAAAATACAAATAAACAAAGCAAGCAGAAAAACCCTAATTCTAATAATGATGACGAATATGATGCTGGGCTCTCATTAGACAACAAAAAGCAGCAAATGAAAGAGAGCACCCTAATTCTCAGTTAGTCACCTTAAATATGCCTCCACTGCTAGTGAATTTCTGTGAGGATAAACAAAGGGATTTTCACAGCCCGGGTATGCCCAAAATGAGATTTCTGGAAGTAGAAAAGCAAGGAATTTGACAGAAACCTTAAAATAAGCTTTGTTTTTACTGCCCTGGTCAAGATTTACAGAAACTTCAGTCTCTGCTTCACCAGTTCCTGGCATAGCTGAGCCCAGCACCTCACCTTATCACACCGTAGATGCTTTTTGTAGGAAAATGGCTGACTATTTGCCTTTCTGGAGACTACAAAGGAAGCAACTGATATGGTGAGGAAAAGACTTTGCTCCTATGGAGTGTTCCTCCTACTATAGGGGCTGGTCAAGGTTTTCAAGGGAATAAAAATAAGCAGGGAACAATTCAGCAGAGTTATGGCATGGGTGAGGGTAAACAGAACCACACAGGAGAGAAAGGGGATTTTGTCCTTTATAAACAACAGAGAGATTCCCCAAGGCTTGATCCAGCCTGTGTAGCTTTATCAGAGGTAGATCCAGGGGTCTTAAGCATTTGACAAGAGTTAAGTGAGGGATTTCCTGCTGCAGACACAGGATTCTGTAGGTCTCCTTTCAGGTGAGCAAGAGACCCTGCAGCACACAATGCCATGGCTCATTACAGCTGCAGTGCCTTCCTGAAAAGCCTTAGCATGAAGTAGAGCAGTTCTGGATCAATCCGAACTGCAGGAGACATTTCAACTTCTGTACTTTCAACAGTACTAATAAATATTTCAGATCACATTTGCTCCCTCCTGCAGAGGATCACCGCTCCAAAATTTCTTTCAGCTTATGAAATTTACAATTATGCTCTCTCTCTAAAAGTCAAAGACATCTTGGTGTTCAGCACAGCTCATAAATACCTTTCTCCTTTTTGAGTTCATATCAAATCCAGTCTAGTTCAGGAGCAGATCAGAGAAGTGACCAACCTCCAGGCCGAATTAAAAACAAGAGACAGACTGTCATGTTTCCCTTGAACTTTAACAGCAGCGAAGCTGAAACAAATAGGAGCAGTTGCCTGTCATCAGTAACAACTGCTCTGGAGTTCAGGACATCTCACTGAACAGACACAAAAAGCACACAACTCAAACACCAACAGATCTCAGCAGAAGTGCAAGGGCTGTGTCCAGAGCAGAGGGAAGCCCCACAGCCAGTGCTCACCAGGGCAGGTTCCGCATACCAGCCACCACTGCTATTTTTTCTTTCCCCCCAAGCAATAATACTCCATTTTGTCCCATGTTCATTTGCTGGCATACACTGGTCTTTTCGTAATGCCAATTTCATGCAGTGACAAAGCACCTTTGTGTGCAGAGTGGTTTGCAAGTAATAAGGATTTACTCTAAAGCACCCAAAAAGGGTTTCTCACTTGCTGTATGTGCATGAGGGATGAGCATCAAGCATCCTGTGCAGTTTCACCTAGTGATGATAATATCTTTGAGCATGGGGTAAGCAACAAACATCTGCAGAAGTATGGAGGAGTTCATCAAAGCTGTGCTGTTCACCCAGCAACCTAGCAGACTTCGGTGAAGGACTTGGGTGTCAGCTGGAGAAAGTGCAAACTTTTCCAGTTAAGCACCAAGTGTTACCTACAGGCCTGCGAAGTGTTCATCAGGACAGCATCTTCTCCTCTCCTGTGGAATCAGACACCTCACTGTTATTTAGATGATTCAGTACCCTTACAGGGGTGATTCTCACTTTCATGTGGTTTCCATCGTACAAGATGGGAGTGGTAGTACATCGCTCAGCACTCTCATGCTCTTCAATCTTTAGTCACGTTTCCTGCAACTGGAGATTGGTACAGCACTTAGGATACGCTGCCAGGTTGCTCTGAAGGACAGGAAACTTCTCTGGCCTGTGCCAGCTTTGCAACAGTGCAGCTTCAGTGTTGGGGAAGATGTCTCTGATGTCCAAAAAACGAGGAAGTGACCAGGTAATGCCCCTCTGATACAATCTTGCATGAGCTGGTTTACAGCCAAGTCATGAGCACCAGATACCCTTCAAGTTCAGCTCACGCTCATTGTTCGCTTGCATCATTCTAGATTAAGTGCTGATGTGCTTTATTCACACTGAATTAACTTCATGTGCTTGCTTGCTAACTTCCTGCTTATCTGGATACCACATATGCATATGCCCAATCCAGTTAGGGAGAGAATGAGAAACATAGTGAATGCTGCACCTTTTAAGTAAGCATAATGAATGACCAGAGTTGTGGCACATATCTGTGCATGTGAGGAAGAAAAGTGAATTTATTATTTTTTTTAAAGGAAAAAATTAAAAACAAAGAATATAGCTGACTTCCTCCAGCTGTTTAATTAGAAGTAACAGCATCTCTCTTGCAAGACTCACACAGGGCTTCCAAGGTGAAACCTATCCTTTAACAGCAGCTGGAAATTTCGTGTCAGGTTAAATAAGGAAGAGCTGTTTTACACAGGAGTGGGAAGGAATATGGAAATTTGGCAATAAGCAGGCTTCTGCAGGCTGTGCAAAGCATGATGAGTGGCTAGCTGAAAGACACGGCACTCTGTAATGAGCAGCTCTAGCTCCCAGGTCTTCCAAAACACATTTTTAGTGGAGAGTTTCATAACTTTCCACCATGTGAATAAACTATTTTGGATTGCAGTGAGGGAACAATACTTGTGTGAGATTGGGAGTGGCACCATACGTGTCTCCAATGAAAGGAACGGGGTCACACTCAGAGGCTTAAATGATTCTGTCTCCAAATGAATCAGAACTTGAGGGATGACAGAAGACAAGTGAAAAAGCTTTGAAACGGGGCCAAGGAAGATGCAGAGGGAATATGAGTAAAACAGAAGAGAACTCTTGTTGTAAGCTGTTACTAACAACATTTTTGTTTTAACTACCAGAAACAATCAGAAATACATACAGTATAACATACATGTATTTTGGATACATAAGCAATCAGAAATGCATAGATTACACATAGCTTATATAGCATGTATTATAAATTTCTGCTCTGTGCACATGGGCAGAAGCAGAATCTTCACGCAGAGTTCACCCTCTGCATCTCATCACGCCCAGCTGCGCATGGTGCAGGATGCGTGCGCCTTGTGGGGTGTGTGCTGGGCAGGGGCTGGCCCTGCCGACCTGGGCATGGTTTCCGAGCTGAGCCAGGCACACGAGCAAGGTTTCCCATGGCCATGGTGCACTGCGAGCCAGAACAGGAGGAGCTCAGATCTGCTTGAGGAGCGGGGAGTGAGAGGCTCGTGGAGAGGGATCCCCACCGTTTGTTCGTGTTAATTTCACCTCCTCTGCCCTGTACCTAGATAAACACAAGCGGTGCTGCCAGCCTCTAATTACATTCTTAAAATCCTGTCAGGTCGGGAGGATGTGATGAGCTCTAATTGTGGAAGAGCATTTAGGGAGGCTTGTAATTACACAGTCATTAAGCCGGTTGAACACACCACGGTCTCTTTTGCAAGGCTGTGTCAGTTGGCTCCCTCCCAGCTGTGGCACAAACGAAGCATTAAGCTGGCAATTAGCAGTCAGCAGGTACCAGGCAGCAGCTCTGCACTCCGCTGGCCAGCGATGCTGCTTCTTCACAGGGCCAGAGTATGGAGAGAGGCTTTCATGGTGCTTCCCCACAAAATCAACCATCACACTTCTGCCCAAAATTTACCCATGCATAGATTTTATTCTTTTTGCCCCTCACAGGCACAAAATAGGAATTATGAGCCAGACCAGCTGAAAAGTTAGCTTCTTGCCACTAAACAGTTTCAGACATCTTGAAGTGGGATGTCTGAAGTTGGGAACTTTCCCGGTGCTCCACAAAGCCCAAAAAGCCTTCACGAAGAGAAGCAGACAGATGATGGGAAGTAGAAAGCTCTCCATCGGAGTCCTGCCAAGGAAGGGACCCAGCACTGAGCCTGGGGAGGAAGGGTCTGCACGGAGCAAGTCAGGGACCTGCAGCAGCTCTCATGCTGTGCTGCGCATGTGGCCATCAGCCTCAGTGTTCTGCCACCAAAACCTTCCTGACTGTTGAAAATTGCTTTGTCCTTAAAAACACTCGAGGTTGGCTGAAAGTGGCTATTTATTTATTTTTTTTAATAGTCCTTTTGCTTTCTACCAGGAAACACTCCCCAGTCATTTTTTAATCACTTCATTTACTAAATGAAATGACTATAGAGCAAACAAAACAAAACTTCTCTTGCCTGTGTGGGAGGAGTAGTGAAGAGAGATCATTAAACAAACTCTCCGTCATCTGCATCTCAGAACTCGTGGCAAACTGTAGCCTGTGGGTTTTACTCAGTTCTGTTCCCTACTTTGAAGATGAGTTTCATAACTGTTCACCTCCATAAAGGTCAGTTATGCACACAGGAATCACTGCCCAGATCCAGGCTAGGATGGAGGAAGGTCTTTCAGGATGCAAATCTTAAAGACTGTACAAGCAGTGTGCAGAGAAGTGCAGTAACATGCAGGTTAGGAGGATTTTCCTAAGGTCCACCTGGCCCCAGGACCAGACTATCTGGTGCTGTCAAATAACACAGCTGTGGCACTTGCATAAGGAGTGGAATCAGATCAGTTTAGATGCCTGAATTAGTCTCAAAGATTTAGTCAGAAGGTGTTCCAAGCAAATTGTTGGCTTTCAGCTCTACATCCTAGAGGAAGGGAATGCCTTGGCAGTTGCTGCATCCAGAGCACTCAGTTTACGAGAGCAAACTTAACTCTGAGTTGCTTGCCTTTCTGCTGCTACTGAAGCATGGTGCCAGCCCTTTGCCTTAGCAGAATGACAAGGAAATGCCAATATAGTGGGGCCAGAGAGGCCAAGCAGGAGTGAGGTGACACAACCCTGGGCACCCTGCCATCTCATTCATTCCAGCCATCTCCAGCCTAGCATGACAACATGGCACCAGTGAAGGTGAGCAGGGAGCCTGGGACGTACCCAGGGAGGGGACATGCCTTGGGTTTCAGCTCTCTCCTTCTGTCCAGCAGCACAGCACTGCTTGCATCCAGCTTCACTGCACAGCACCACATTGTCCTGGTGGGTGTGGGCAGCAGGGAATGTACATGAGGACTGATGCTGGAGAAGTCAGAAGCAATTCCCTGCCAAAATGGCAGCGTGCCTCATGCACCATTCAAAACAGACACTCAGCCAGCCATTCCTCAGGTAGACCAAAGTTACTCTGTATCCTCACTGTTCCCCCCATGTTGGAGCTGTACATACAACTTCAACAGCCCTGCAACACAGGAAAAGTGTCACGTCACTTTATTTGTTTACTTTGTTATCACCAGAGCTGCCTCACTGAGCAATGCCAGGAGGAAAGTCCTCTTTTCATGCAAATCTGTTATGAACCAGAACAGAAAGCTCACAAAAAAAAAAAAAAAAAAAAAAAAAGACTGCATGCAATCCAGACTCACAGAATAGAAACAGAAGATTGCAGTCTCCTGCATTATTTCTGCATGTGTAAGAGTATTAAATTGACTGGTGACAAACTTTAACCAGAACCACAGAGTTACTCAGAGTGGCTTGTCCAAGCATGTAGAAACTGTGGTCAGAGAGTCTCCCAATCAGTGGAGGAGATGCCAAGGAAGACGAGTCCTTGCTGGTCCTGCTTTATGCAAAGGATTCTTTTACGAATGATTTTAATAAAGACTTAATTGATTGTTCTGGAGTCCATCAGGGAAATAAACATTTATGGCCCTGACTCAGTCATCTAGGATATATTCCGCAAGGCACTTAGAGGTAACCATGGAAGGCAGCCAGACTCATGTCTGTCATATGATGATGAAGTCCATTAATCTCACACTAATCAAGCACAAGTCAAAGAGAAAGTGGGATCTCTGTATTTTTTCAAACAGCCAGGAGCTGGAATAATTATACTGTGTTTGTAGCATCCAACCAGTATTCCAGAGATGTCAGTTGAGACCCTGGTTCTGCAGGAGGCTGCCACAACTGCCCTGGATCGTATCAATTCAGGATGTCACCACTGCGCTGATCAGAGCTTTCAACCCCCTGTTTCCTGGGCACAGACAGAAACAGGCAGATACAAGGAAGGCATGATCATAAAAATACAAATTAAGATAAAGCCAGATTCCCCTACTGTTTAATCATGTAAACTTACAAATATAGTTTGATGACAGTGACTCAAAGGAAACAATGACCTTATCAGCATGCTTAGATAGACCTGAACCATAAATGAATATAAATGATCTACTGACATTCCTTATCATATTCCACTGTCTGCTGGAGAGTCACTTCTACCCCAGCATATCTGTTTCTTTCAGCACACTCAGCATCAGGAGTCTGCTGTCCCCTTGGAGGCTCCCTGGACCTTGGTGGCAATGCACTGCATGGTTTCCAGCCATGGTACCCGCTTTACCTTGGCATTCGGGGGCAGGTATAGATCTGAACTACCTACCAGAGCATGACCAGCAAAGAGAGTCACCTCCCTCTTTACTTTTTGCCTCCTGATCTGCAGCTGTACCTTGGGGAGAAAACAGAAGGGCACTTGTCATTGCTTGGAGGCTCATGTTGAAATGACCTTGGGCTGGAAGGTCACTGGAATTTCGAGCACTTGCCTTCATATTTACCAGGAGCTATGGCACACGCATTATTTAGTTTCCCGAGAAAGGCAAATTCTCAGCTCCAAGATTCAGAATATGTGCTTAAAAGCAAAGAATGAACCTCCAGAAATTTTCCAGAATTTTAAATTCTGTTCTTCTCCCTCTGACCAGAGGAAAGCCTTGCTGAGAGTCAAAACATTTTAAAAATAATTTCTATTTAAAAGGAAACAAAAATCAACCCTGCGCTCCCATGTGATTAACACTATTAATAGTGACAAGTGTGACATCATGAAGACTTGCACAGGAACTTTAAAGAGGTACGGAGAAGGGTGTTGCCTGCTTTTTAAATGATAAATCAACAACAGCACCACAAATAAAGCCCTGTACCTTCCCTGGAAGTACGATTCAGCAGCAAAGGAGAAAAGGAGCTCTCTGAAACAAACTAGCTGACTGCGGGTTCAGCCAGACCTGGTCAGACCTGAGCCAGCTGGGTTGCGAGGGCTTCAGCCAGCGCTGGCAGGTTTGCTTTGTGTGACAGAGCAGGGCCCTTCAGCAGCTCTCATCAGCACAACCTCCATCACCTGTCCTGGGTGCCAGCACCCTTCTGAGGCAGGTTGGTTGTCAGGGCTAGGCATTTCAGCCCTGACGTCCAGGAGAGCAGTGTGCTGGCACCTCTCCAACCACGAGACCCTCCTCCAGCCACTTTTTATCAAAATTCATCCTTGCATTTCTGCACTTTGCATTTTTGTGGCACCAAAGAGGTGTGCACTGACAGTGTTTGGCCCCATGGGCAGAGTGTGAGCTGGAACAGGGGACTGGGAATGAATTCGCTATAGTTTTCCCATTTCTTACCCCCTTCCCCCCCCCCCCTCCCCCCCAACACACACACATACACACCTCTTTTTTCTTGCCTTTCCACAAAGAAAAAGTAATGGAAATAACTTTTCTACCATTTGAAGAGCGAGGATTTTATTTAAATATATGTATATATTTAAAAAAACATCCCGTTACAGAAAATAAAATCTATTTCAGTCCAAAATTAAGTTCTGCTAGAAACATTTTTCAGCAGCAGTGGCCTATAACTACCTTCTCCCTCTTACAGCATTTTTAGCTATATTTGCCAGAGATGTGAGTCAGCATCAAAATAATGTTTCAGCAGCAGCACTGAGTCTTTTAGGTCGAGCTACCTGTGGGCTGCCCTACTTCCCCAGAGCATTTAATGTGATCCTAAGTGAGTTAGGGCAACTGTTGACATGGGAAAGCTTGGTGAAATCTCAGAAATGAGTCTGAAGTTAGAAGAACAAGGGACTCTGACCCAGGCAAGATCCTGGTCTTTGCCATGAGCTGCCTTCTGCTTTGCCATATTCACTTACCGTATCCCCTGGAGCAGCAGATCTTCCCTTGGCTCTGTCCCCTGCTAGCTCCCAAAATAGTGCCATATTCACTGTACTGCATCTGGCAGAGAGCAGACAAGACCCCTGACAAATATTAAATGGCAGGGATGTTGTGAACTGGATGTTGCTGAGAGTTGAGTAGAAGCTCATGCTGAGGGTTCAGTTGAGTTGAGAAGTGAGTTTAAAGCTTGGGCTTGAGGTTTTTGTTGGACTGGGTCCAGTGCAACCAGGGAAGCACAGACAAGGACTGCATGCTTCAGCTCTTGCTCAAGCACTTGGTGAAGCCACTGCTCTCCTTCCCTCCAGAGCCACCTGTCACTCTGCGTGCTCATGCCCGCTGACGAAGGCAAGTGTAGATGTCAGGGAGAAAATGAGGCACTGTAGACATATGCAAATAAAGCCACAGGGAGACAGTAAAGGCAGGAAACACCCTGAAGACAGAAGTCTGCACATCTACTGCCAGTCATTATAACAATATTGGCCATCAAGTGCAGACACAATTACTCTGCTGTCTCCCGCCTGGCTGCCCACACTGCCAGGACTTTAGTCCCACACATCAAGAGAGAGTCAAAGACATTGAACTTGGTACCTCACTTTTTCTGATAAGGGGAATGTGCGACAACCAGACCAAGGCTAAAAGCTTGCTACCTTTTACACACTGCAAGTAATCCCAGCTTCATGCTGATATTTAAAAGATCTTTGCCCTTTAGCTTGAACAGGAAATCTTAAAATAGAAAATATGCAGCTTAAAGGAAGGGGTGAGGCTCACTTGTAACATAAGAATGTACATTGGGATAGGAAACAACAGGTTGTTAAGAAACTACAATTCAGTTGTTACCAAAAAAAAAAAAAAAAAAAAAAAAAGTGAGGCCTAATGTAGATTTCTTTCCCTCCTCCTTCTTTAGGGATCAGTAAAAGTTATTCAACTTTTTTTAAGGTTTTCACATAAGCAGAGAGAAAGTTGCTCAAAGGCACAGAGAGGCTGTATGCAGCACTGCACAGACATCATCTGCCTTCAGGTGATGCCAAATGATGCCACCAGCCCAAGGGCTCTGCTGGCTAGGTACAGATCAGCCCCAGCCCTACTGAGGGAGGAATATTGAGATTTTTTAGATCCTCAATGGCTTCTTGATTCAGGCACCCTACAGCTAAGGCTGGAGTTGTTTTTGATGTGGAACAGAAATGAAGCTGTTACCACACACACAGCTCTGAGCTTTGCTGCTGTGAGGATAAAGAGCAGAAAAGCCAGGAGATTCTGCAGTAGCACTGGACTAGGACACCATTTTGCCTACCAAGACCTGCCCTGGCATCCAAAGCCATTATGCCCATGGAGCTGCTCTCCCAAAGGCAGGTATCCTCCGGAGCACCTGCCTCCAGCATGGTGGTGCCAGTCCAAGGCACATGCAGAGCTTGGTCCAAAGGGTCAAGCTCCTGACATGCCATGTGTGGCAGTTGCTCTGTGCATCCCAGACAGCACCACTGACGTCAGGTTAAACTTTTGCCTGCCCCACTTCCTTGCTTAGTAAACATTTTCTCTCTTTATTATGCTCCAATGCCAGATGGCAGGAGGGGAAAAAATTAACTCAGTACTATTAGCAGTATTACAGCCTTTCAGCCTTGCCCTTTCAGTCTAATTAGGGGAAGCTATTGCCAAGACATGCTGCATTTAGTGCCAGCTGCACTCCCCCTGCATACTGGTATGATGGGCAGCACATGCAGTGGAAAGCCTTACTGAGGCCTGCAAACAGGGTCTCGGGACACAGACAATATCCCTTTTCCTTCCCACTACTGCCCAAAGCATGAGTCTCCAGGGAAGCAAAACTGAAGGCTCAAGGCACTTTGGGTGAGCAACAGCAGTGTGGGGACATAGCAGCCTCTTGTACTCCTTCCTCCTAACTGTCCTAAGAAGAGATTTCCCCAGCCTTCCAAAGAAAACCAGATTGTTTGGGCTGCTGAATTTTCACAGCTTCACCAGCTTCCAGCAGGAGCCCCAGCCTTAGTCTGAGCAATGTGTAGTGACAGTCAGCTCTGACCCTTAAACCAAGACCCAAAATGTCTTCTATTGTGCCACCATGTCTTGTTTTATGACTTAACACTGTATCCCAGTGTGTCTGACCCTGATGTAAGATCAGCCCTTCTGTTGCCTACCTCAGTGCTACTCCAACAGTATGCAAGGAAGGACTGTTTCTCACCAACATTACAGCCAAAAAAGTACAGCACTGAAGTCAATTCTGGGAAAGAATTAAGGAACTGCACAGAGCCAGCTGCAGGTTACACAGCACTGTAAGCAAACTTAGATCTGACTGTTTAGGACCCACTGCAAGCAAGGTGATGACATATTGGAATAAACGGTTGCCTTCTGGAAGGATAGACAACACTCAGTTGCATTTCCCCACCACCGCCACAGTCTTTGATTACTGCCTCCATAAGCAGCCTGAAATGAGTGAAGATGACAGAAGGGACATCCTTTGGCAGCCCAGGCAACCCACAGCACAGATCTTTCTTCAGTTCTGAAGCTGGACCTGAGTCCTCCAGTCCCATGCTAAGGGACTGCTAGCTGGATTTACCAGGAGGTTTCTCTGTTTCCTTAGACTGGACTCTTGGCAATCACTGGGGCTGTTCACTGCCTCTGCTGTTAATTCAGTGGTGGTTGGAGAAAGAGCAAGGAAAAAGCAATAAAATGCCATAAACGGGCCTTGGCACCTGCCATTACAATAAAAGCACTGCCAAGGACACTTTATCAAGAGTTAATTTGCATGGGCATAAATTGCAAGATGCTTCTCAGAGTTCCTCTCACCCAATAGAGAAGCAGGCTGCCTGTGCTGGAAAGGTACTCAGTTAAGGACTGGAAGCAGGTGAATCTTGCTGGAGAAATAACTGTATTGAAAGAGTCAGGTGTTCACCACCCTTTTCTCTCTCTTTTCTCCTTCCACTCTCAGCAGCGATTCCTCACTTAGGCCAGTGAATAAATAGATCAGGGTACTTTCAATACATATCTCTTCCATACGTCTTTCCAGTCACTTGCTGCTGTTCCTTTACCTATCTAAATGATACACAGGGTCCTCAAGTGCAAGTGCATCCAACAAAGAAAGCATTTGAGATGTATCCTCAGTTAGGCGATCATGCTGTAGGGAAGGCATAGTCCTGGCTGCAGCACTGGGACTGATTGCTCATTGACAGTGGCACTAAGTCCAAGGTTGTAGAGCACAGTTTGTGGTAACAGCTGTTTATGGACAAATCAGCCCACTGCCTGCGAAGAGGGGATATGTCAGTGCTGTTGTTCTTTGCCTTCTTGGTCACAGATGGCATCTCCATAGGAGCATAAAACATACAGCAATAGATGAGAGTGGATGGGATGCTCCAAGCTATCAGCCTTAGACTGGCACCTGTATTCATAGTAGAAGTGGTCA
The DNA here is from genome assembly GCF_039878825.1 of Excalfactoria chinensis. Classification (NCBI taxonomy): domain Eukaryota; kingdom Metazoa; phylum Chordata; class Aves; order Galliformes; family Phasianidae; genus Excalfactoria; species Excalfactoria chinensis. The sequence continues at coordinate 41,443,732 of NC_092857.1, forward strand.
CAAAGCAGGGATTTCTCACTAAAGTAATGTGGAAGTAATTCAAAAGCAGGTATGCTTTGGCTGCAGAAATGACTAAAAACATTCCAGCTACCTTGCAGTAAGATGTGCTCTGCTAGCTTGCACTAAAGCAAACTCTCAGCCTCTTGTCTGAAGCCAAATATGTTTTCTCCCTCTGAGGGATGAAGTAACCCATCTTGCTGTATCATTACCCTACAGCCTGTAGTGTTCTGTTTTATTTTACAGACTGTACAAGACAGCAGTGTGTTCTCACCTACATTAATAAAGATGTTTGCTCCACATTAGAAAAAAAAACCCAAACTCCTTGTTGTGAACACAGGGTGCCTTGAGCAAAGCTACTTCTAGACTGCTGGACGCCCTAGGTAAAAGTTAGGACCTTTCTTCTACTTGAGCAGTGGCTGATTTGCCCTTTTAGCTTAGTTATCTTCCCCCACCCTGTGGCAGTGACTCTATCAGTGCCTAGCACTAGCACAGGTCTTGCCTTAAGCAGGTATTTTAAGCTGCTGTTGTTTGCCTTAGGTGCTAGTGACATACTTCCAGAAGCCATGGTTTACACTGGCATACATGTCTCATTCTTGGGCTTAACTCTCTAGGTGCAAAAAAAAATTACAACCTGCTGGCCTAAGGGCCTGTACTGAGAAGATGGGTCAGGAGCTAATGAGCTGCTGGGAGCAATGAGATAGGCACCAATCTCAGGGCAGGCCCCTGTCAGCTGACCCACTGTGTCTGTAGGCTCATTCTTCCAAGCAGCTGGCAGAGTGAAAATGCCTCCTCCTTAAATGATGGTTAATGCATGGCTGGATAATCACTATGGGGTAGATTATACCATAGTGCTGAACCCCTCCAGTTAATTTTATTAAAGATCAGAAATTGCAGTTCTAAGTACTCAGCATGGCTTGAAAATCTGGTGAAAATATGCTGGTAACCTCAAAAAACTGTCCTCCTTTGGGAATCCAGCTGGATGGGTTATAGAGGCTGTCAGAGTCATGCAATGTAGAAAGGGAGTGTGGAAGGCTCATAAAGAAGTCACCCTTTGGAAAGCAGAGGTGAGCCAGGAGAGAGACATTTCTAGCCCCACCACTGAACATCAAAGAGATGGAAGGAAGACACTCCCAGGACCCAGAGATCTCACCTGGGCTAGGTTGTGCTCTTTCAGATCTTCCAGTGTGGCAGATCCCAGAGGTTCCTACAAAACAAAACAAAACAAAACATCCAAAGAGGACAGTCAAGAGAGATAAGATATTAAGACAATACATTTTGTAGGGACAAGGAAGCTGGCTCCATGCCTGTTTCAGCTGAGGTTTGGGGTTTCTAGTACCCAAGTAGACATTATGAAGTTAGAGCAGGCTGATTTACCCACATCCAGCAGTTTCACATGGCTCATTTGCCCTTACAACCTTGAGTGAGGATATGCATCTTGAGCAACTGTGATTGCAAATAAGGTGGCTTTCTCCAGAGGATTCATTACTAGTTAAGGAGCTGCTCTCAAATGGCCAGTTATTAAACCTACAATATATATCCTATGTTAGGAAGAAAAGTGCTATTTCCACACAGGTAAAAAAAAAAAAAAAAGAGGAAGATAAAAGCAATTGGCAATGGGAATATAGCTTTCTGTGAAGGTTGCTTCAGGTGCAGTTTGCTGTGTTGTATGTTTCCAAGGAAATAACTATCTTTGCATCAGTTAGTCAGATTATTAACATCATTTCTTATAAAACCCAATAAAATGCTAAGGTCTGCTGCTGCTTTTAAGTCAGATAAAGAAGAGCAAAACTTTTTTTTCCTAATGTAATGCAAACCTCACAAACTTTATAAAGATGTTTCAAATTCATGATAAGATGGGTTCATTTTTAAGCCAAATACATTTTGGGGAACCATCTTTAAAAATAATAATAAGACAGAATACAGAATTCTTAAAACTTTTTGATCAAAGCTTTTAAATGAAGCCTTTGGTTTCTTCTGGTCTACCTGATATGATAATTATAACCACAGTAAGTTAGTTTATAGATCCAAAAATGATAGAACTGGCTGTTAAAAATACAGCTCAAGTGTTATGCAGAAGAGAAAAAGCATGTAATGCAACCAGCGAATAAAGTAGATGAAATGTAAGAGACATTCAGAACAGCTAACTGAAGCCAGCATCAAAAAGAAGAAATATACATGCACCACTTTCCTTCAGACATTCTGCAACAGAGTGAGTTCAACTAATTACATGTGTTAAAACATAATGTCTCCGAAGGATAACCCTGCTTCTTCCTGGCGCACTTTGTATTTCTGTCCAAATCTACCTGTCGCACCAAAGCTACTCAAAATTCCACTATCAGCTGTTTGAATTAAACAGTGCCGGAGATGTTGACCTACCTTGCTTTCTGTCAGAATGAGTGCTGATTACAATACAATAATAGCTGGTTTAATTATCAACCAGCTTTTACAAATGTAGCCAGTACACACAGTTTTGATGGGTTTAGCTGTATGAAAAGTATGAAGGGTGTGGTTATTACCACAACTCTTCAGGGCAAGGAAAGATCGCCTTGTGGAATGCAAATGCGATGTAATTGCTTAGGGCTTTGACTTAGATACATTAAGAAAAATCCCATCTTTCAAAGTACTCTCAAAATTTTGGGCAAATAGAAATTAGAAAGAACTTGATTACAACTGACCCAAAATTAAATGTCCCTGCCTTTTTGCTCCAAGGTTATTGAAACTATTTTTAAAATAGAAACAGAGTTCTACAATAAAGCCTACACAGGTAAATGCATCTTTCAGTAACTATAGCTCAATACAAAGAACCTGATGAAAATGCAACGAAGTCATAAAGTGGTTTAGTTTTGTCCAGTCAGAAGAAAAAGTCTGCAAGCAGTTTCTTCAGATCTGTCAGCTAACTTTGGGTCTCTAGTGGTAGAATCGAGCTGTAAATTGTCCATAGTCCTCAATCTGATAGTAATCAACAGCAAGTAAGCAGCACGACAAAGTCAATCTGGATCACACTCAATTGCAGTCAACCACACCTCTGTTTACGGAGCCAGTGTACTCAACAGAAATCTTACTTCGGCTTGAACAAATTTGACAGCTCTAATATCTGAAACCTTTGCCTACAACATGAATCTACCAGCCTTTCCCAACAGATTTGAACAGCAAAGTATTTTTATGCTGAATCAGTATACTGTATCATGTGGCTACATCTTTTTTTATCTGATATTAAGAAACCTGAGGAGCTGAATTTGCTGCATCAGAAACACCACCTTGGAGTTGATCCTATTAATTTAGTAGAGTGGAGTCTTCATAATTACATTTCCCTGTCTTGCAGAAGCTAAAGGCTTGGTTATTTGTCCCCTTCCAGATATCCCCCTCTGCTCTACAGGCAATAGCTGACTCATTCCCCTGCTTGTCTAACTAGTTAGTATAATTGAATCAAATCTAGAACACTTGTTATCAGCAGATGCTTAGGCTGAAGTTTCCTGCTTTGGGCCTGAAGAGTGACTTGTGTGCTGATTTTTTGTTGGATTTTTGTTTTAGTTTTTCCATCTTATTTAGTTGAATAATTTCCTCACCATAAACCTTACATCCTTAGACCTGCACAGCTAGTTACTTCCTTTGAAATAACAAAGCAGCAGGACCTGTGCTTTTACTGCAAAACCTCTTGATATAAATTAAGTCTGGTGTCTTCCGTTTATGCGTATCTTTGTATCATGTCCTTTAGCATACAACACAGCCTGCAGGTCTGAGCTGTATAATGTACAATTTGATGGGCTATTCTCACTACTCCAGACACTTTCAGACATGGAACACTCAGCAAATGATAACTGTCCCTGAGGGCAACAGGGCCATGATACAGGGCTCAGAGGAAACATTCTGAACAGTGCTGTATGATGGGGGAATAATAGTTAATAGTTGGTGTGGTGTTTCTAGTGTCTTTCTAGAGTCTGGTGGCTTGATGCACTAACAGATTGTTATGGTGGAGATGCAAGGCCTTCTGGAAAAACAGCTACAGACCAGATGGGTCACTCTCAGGAACTTCAAATGGCAAAAGATACCTCTGTAAATAATGGCTGACTTCCCTGTCCATCATCCCTGCAGCTCTCAGAGGGTGTGAGCCTGTCATCACCATTCAGCCTCAGTGCAGGAGATCACTTCCAGCACTTTCTGTTGAGCCATGCACTTCAATTGCCCAGGAGTGACTCGTGTTCATTTCTCACTCTTGAACAGCTGCATGCTAGTTATCATAACATGACTTGCAAGAGAAGTCTGCATGTGTTTTGCATTGGCTTGTGAGTTACACTGATATGAACTAGGTGAAAACTGTTCTCATGTCATCTCCATCGACTTCGTACCAGTTCACCCAAGCTGAAAGGTGCAGCAGAGCTTTCTTTATTAATAGCTTCTTGTTAGAGTTTTATGGCAACTCCAAATGTCTCTACCTAGCATAGACTAGCTCAAGCTGCTCCTGTGGACAGCAGGTCAAAGTTTAAGAGCCTGCCAAAGAGTCTTCTGACTGCTCCGCTGGATGTTTCTGCTCACATATCCTCACTGCAATAATCCTTTCCCTTTTCAGAATGTGATGCCTGTTTACCAAATATCAGTATACCATCTTGCCTTTCAAGCTGAAAATGCCAAGAAAATCAGGTCTTATTTTTACTTTTCCTGGGGAAAATTAATAAGGAGCTCCCACCTCCTGCTGTAAAACTTGACACAGCACAGCTTCAGGCAGCAATGGCAGAGACCATGTCAGTGCCCTGATATACAAAAATACTTATACTGCAATAAGACATTCATATTGTGACAGTATTGTCTTTTCACATGTAGAAGACCACCTTTGTTTGTGCTGAAGGTGGGTAAGTCAGGTCATCCATGCTCACACAAGCTCAGGTCTCATGGTGCTGGCAGGTGATATGCTCTTAGCCATGCCTGGGCTCCTAGCCATGTGAAAAAGGAATATTAATGTAATTTAACTAGCTGTTGTCATAATACCTTGATCCCTATCAGTCTTCTGAGACCAGTCTACTAACTATTAGCTTTGCAAATTGATACCCTGAGAAGCCATATCAGAAGGGGATTTTGGGGACACTTGTATTAGACTTGGCCACTCCTATTTCCTGGCAACGGCTTCCACAGTTTAAACCAGTCCTACTCTCTTGCAAATACCTTATTTCCAGAGAAGAGAGGGATTCATCAATTTGTCTCAGCAGCTGCTCCTTCTGCTTGCTTCCTGGCTGCTCCTGAGAAGCCTTTTCCCTTAATATAAGGGAGCAAGACTCCAATAACAGTAGCATTCCCAGCCTGTTGCAGTTTAGCTATGGCTTCTCAGGGGACAGCATTGCCTGCTATTTATCCAGACATTTTGTTCCCAACTTTTATCGCTCTGTTTTATATGGTAGGCGAGGTCAGAACCTTTGCAATATAGAGCAAGATTTGTCTCCAGAAGAGCCAGCTCTGTGGACCAGAAGAATCAGGTCAAGGAAAAGAGCACAGTGTTTTTTACCTGGCTTACTATTTTAATTGCAGGGAATTAAATAAAACCGGGGGGAGGAGCTAGTACTTTTTTTTTTTTTCCCCCATTCTTTAATTACATATATTAAAAAAAAAAAAAAAAAAAAAAAAAAAAAAAAAACATTGTTTTGATCATAAATCACTGATCCTGAGGTTGCTTTGTGGATTAGTAACAATCTCTGGTTTCTCAGAGATTAAAAACACACACAGCAAATTGAATTAACAGTCATCAATGTGAATAATGTTTTTGTTTTTGTTTTTTTTTTTTCTAAGCTAGGCAGTAAAAGAGCCATTTGATTTTAACTCATTTAACCTGCTTCTACTGACACAGCTCTCCCCAGGTAAATACACTTCTCTTTCATCTCCAAATAAACTGGTTTGGCCCAAGGAGGCAAACACAGATTAAATCCAAGTGCATCCTTCTGCAGAATTTTGTACAGTCTCCTTTTAAAATCCCTTCAGACACATCTTTAAAAGCTGCACTGTGGACAAGTCCATTAGGGGCCCATCTTCCTTCTACACTGAGGGCTTAGATATCAGTGAGACATCAGGATGAAGAAGGCATATAACAATAGGTTTTTACCACAGATTGAGTGTCTATATGGATCCTGTAAGGTTTCAGCAAATAGGCATCACTGATGCTCAGTGCAGCTCAGCATGATTCTTGGTACTGGAGATGGCCTAAATTCAGAGTTTAATTTCAAATCTACTCCCCCACATTCCCAGAAAAACAGTATCTTGGGTTCGTCACAGAAAATCACCACATCACTTCCACCTTGTATGTCCCAGAAGTAGAAGCCATTGTATTTTGGCTGGGGCTGCCAGGGAGAATGCTGTCTGCCATTTGGTCTCTGAGACTCTAATCCTAGCCTGCAGCCCTGACACAATGTTTTTAATTTAAAACTCTCTCCTGATAAGGTCCTGACAAGACAAGGGAAAAGGAGAAGAGGAAAATAAATAAATAAATAAATAAATAAATAAATAAATAAATAAATAAATAAATAAATAAATAAAAAGAAGGAGAAGAAAGAAAAAAACTCAGACTTTTTCATTTTGAAAATAGCCTTCCTCTCTCTTCCCCTTTTTCTGATGCTAACAATTTAGGCCTCCAGAACATTTTGAAGTATGTTCTGACCCAACAAGGTAGAAGTCTCACCTGAAGTCTCCTAAGTCTCACCTCATCCTGAAATGAAGTCCATGACAATATGGATCCCTTTGAACAGCTTCCAAACTTTCCTCTGATAGCACAGTAAAATGGAATCAAACTGTTAACTCCAGGAAAATGTGTTTCCATTTTATGAGAGTCAACAGATCACTTCTAGGTCCTTATTACAAGACTAATCAATCATTTTGCCTTGCTCCAGAGTTGCAGATAATGTACTCTTGATAATACAAGCCTTGTATACATGGTAGTCAATATTCTGTTCATAGCAATGGTTAATGTACTAAATTACAAACTACCTTAAATGCTGTAATCCAAAAAGTGATTTACTAATTAAAGTCATAGAATCAAGACTTGAAATGCAATATAGGAATATTAGGTGTCATGACACACTAGTTTATTAAATCCCTTTTATTTCTGAGGGAAGGGAAATTTCAGAAACAGTAGACTTTCTTGCCTCCAATGTGGGTCATTTCTCTATGAAACATTACAGCTATGCTATTCTCAAGAACAGCTCTGAAGTAGTAAATGAGTTTATTCACAATAGAAAAATAAAATAGTTTTACAAAACATTCACATTGGAGCCTTTGCTTTAACTTATCTTCAGAGAAAACTGTTGGTGTTTCTAGCCTTTTATTCCAACTTGCTGGGCTGTGATTTCCAGCCACCAAGCTCAGACGTGAAGGTTTTTACTGCTGTGAGATTTCCCAAGTTTTGTGTACGGGAAAGCTGCAGGAACAGGCTTGCAACAGTGTTTTTCTATATTTTCATGTATTAAAAATGACATGCTGTACCTGGCAACCACTCAGGATTTGACTTCAGCTGTGAGCTTTCAGTAATTAAATAGCAACTTTGAGGTGACTTAAGGACAGAACAACAGCTTGTACTTTGACTCCAAGGTATGACCCAAAACCTAACTGTTCTCATCCTATTCACTAGGAGGGAAGAGTGTTGAGTATCATATGTCTATGCCTCAGGCACAAGTGAAAAAAAGAGCTTTTACCACATCCCAGAAGGCCATACAAGTGCATCTGAATTCATCAGTCAGGGTATCATATGTTCAGATGGATTTTCAGGGGATCAGACCCCTACAGTTTTGTGTTCAAGACAAATAAGTCACACCTCTTTGTACTGTTATAAAGCAAAGCAAAACCAAATATATCTTACAAGAGATGCTATAGAAGCATCCCCATGTGCTTTTCCTCCTGAAAGAGGAGGTTAGAATCACATCATTCCGCAGGAATAGAGCTGGCTTACACCAATAAGGAAGCTGTGGGATCCTCTCTTTGTGGCACCTTCCTACCGTCGTGCAGCTTAAAGATCTACAAGGAAAAACTGCTGCTGCTGTTGGTTTGCCTGTCTAACCATGGGGATGCTCTTAGTTCACTGCTCACCATTCACGTGCTGGAGCTCAGTCATTACTTTTGCTTTATAAACCAGAGGCCAGAAAGAACAATGATCTCCAGATAGTTTATGCCACAGTGGCAGCATGAAGCTGCCAGCTCAGCTGACCACAAGGAAAGGTTAATGGCTGTTTCATTCAACAGCAGCAAGAACATGCCCGGTTAATGGCTGGCAAAGGTAACACTATGCCAAAAGGGAAAAACAAAACTCACAGGGAACTTGAGGTGTCATATATATTCCAGTCTGCTTAAGCTCTTCTGTCCCACATACATAAAGAATAATTATTTTTCTAAAAAATACTTTCTGTGCTGTTGGCAATACTTGGAATGCTAAAGACTCAAAGAATGAGGAAATTCCCATAAAAGCACAGAACTGAGGAAGAGCTCAGATGTCTCGGGTGGGAGAGAGTGTGAAATTCTACACAAGAAACTATTTAATAAAGGTGAATTGGGCTTTTTTATGGCACTTAGAAGGAGAGCACTGAAGCCCTATGTTATGCTTTTCCATTCAGACACCAAAAATAGAAAGCTAAGTCATTTTGCAGAGAGTCAGCAATCCATTTAGCTGAACCAGTCCCAACCTAACGATGAGTACAAAGGGGAAATCATGTTCAGCCCTGTTTCTGCTGTGTTTGAACATTGTGTTGCAAACGTGGAACCGCCAGTACAGTGCAGTTCGGTTCACAGGATTTTGACTCCTTTGCCCACAAGATGTTTCATTTTATAGGCTTAAGATTCCCTGGGCCAGGTCTGGAAATGGCGTATTTTGGCACTGCGCTTTGGCAGCTAGTAGACCTAATTCTATCCCTCTGGCAAATGGACAGCTATCCAATCTAACAAGTATTTTTCAGTAAATAGAAGGAATTATAGCAAATTCAAAATACTTCAGAAGTACTATGATCTTTTCAGTTGTAGTACGCAGAAGAGAAGAAAATATGAACTGGGTCAGACACAGGATCCACCCAGATCTGTATCTCATTTCTGAGAACAGGCAGTGTGCAGCACACAGGGAGGGAAAACAGCACACAGATCCCAGAAATGCCCTTCCTATTAGCTTTGAAAGGCCATACTTTCAAAACATACCTTGAAACAATTTCGTGACAGATGTAAAAATCATCATTAAAAAAATAATAGTAATGCACGGAAAGATCAGATCTAAACTGAAAAAAATATATACAGTGTCATCCTGGGACAACCAATGGTGTGATGTCTCAACAGAAAAAGAAAACTGGAGCAGAAGCACTGTTCCCGAGGAAAATGTCAATAGGCAAACCAGCAGTTGATCAGGAAATAAACCAGGATCTGCCAGTAGCCCATACGCACTGCATATCACAGAACCACTTTAGCACTTGTGAAGAAGCTCTATTGGCATCACTGGGCTGGTGCTGGTTTCTGTGGGGCAGGGATTTTACCTCTGGGCCTTTGGTGAGTGAATGAAGGAGTTCCCTCACTGTCACACTGCCAAGATGAAAAGGGAGAGCAGGAAGGCTGGGAGGGATAAGGTGGGTGGAGGAGGCTTGGCCTCATGGAGAGAACACACACTGTAAAACCCAAGGAAACCCTTTCTTTTTCCTCACTGCACTGCCCTGTGCCAACCTGTCCAGGGAGCTCCTACTGCCAGCACTCAGCATGGCAGAAAGCAGGAGGCTGTGCCATGTGAGGCCATCAGCACCTGGGTACTGCTGGCCCTGGGCATGTTTTCTCCATGTCTTTTCCCCACCAGGGAATGGTGCCCTCCAGCCAGGAGCCCTCCTTGGACCTGCACAATCAACTCCCTGCCCCAAAAAGCATCACTTTGTTTGAGAGAGAGTATTTAGCTTGGCTTGAGCAAAGGTTCTCCATCTTATCTAAACAGTGCATTAAAATCTCCCAGGCTGTGGGAATCCAAATGCTGGGTACACAACCGAGCAAGGAGAAACAAACGTGTTTGTTCTTCATGTGAGGGCTGGGCTTCTGCCTTGCTTAGCAGTACTGGCAATAGTTTAAGGCATCTACACAAGTGGCAGCCAGGGCCCAGCTGCAAGGCCATCCCTCATGGCAGCCAGACAATGGCAGGTGTGACACTGCAACCGCTGCTCGTGGTCATGCCTCCAGCATCTCCTGTGAGGGAGCAGGCATATTGCCACCCTCACTGTGCAGGTGGAACACCAAGGCTGTACCCAGGGGACAAGCAGCTCTCCTTTTCTCCTTGTCAGCTCATCCAAGACACTGAAACTCAGCCTGGTCCCACCTGTGGTGAATCATGCAAAGCAATAAACTTTCTCCTAGAAGGTGTTCTCAGTAAAGGCCTCCAAATAAATCCTCCTGCAGATGAATCAGGCCAAATAACACAGGAGATCCTGTTAGGCCTTGCGAGGGAGCTGTGGGAGAAATACAGAGTGAAGTTGACTGATTTCAAACAGATAGGGGAAGGATATCCTCTTATCCTCAAATGGTGCTGCCCTCCCAGCAGCTCTGACCACAGCAGAACCAATGGAAGAAAGGAAATTAAAAAAATTATTTTAAAAAAGCTAAATCTGAAGAAATTAACTTCTGAAATCTAAATACACTAAATACTATAAAAAGGAATTCATCCCTCTTATCACATTTGGCACCAGCAAGGCTGTGACATTTCATCTCTAGTGCTTAGTATCTTTGGATGAAACCAAACACTGAAGGGATTCTGAGGCCTTTTCCTGCAAAGCAGAGTTTTGAAGCAGGCTTGTCTTCAGTCCTCCTGAAGCATCTTTGGAAACTAATACCAGACGGGTTGCTTTGTCGTTTGTTGTTTCTTTGTCTCATTTCTTCAAAGGTACAGATTTTCTAGTGTCAATGAATCAGAGCAATGGGAGAACATCTCCATGCAGTTAAAGCTGGCTTCCAGAGCACAACAGCACAATGAAGTTTATGATTCATAAGGCAAATTTGTGGCTCTGCTCATCTCCAGCCAATCCAGGATGACTGTGTTGGTTATTGAAGGCTGCTCTGCAACACCTGTTCTAGGAGGGAAAGAAGGAATGAAAGACAGGTAAGGAAGGGAAACATTGCCATGCAGCCAATGGCAAAATCAAGACCTTCCCAGGGCCAGACAGGCTGATGTGGTATAAAGAAAAGACCTTTTGACCACAGGGAGTGAAAAACTGTATTTTCTGCCAAGAAAGTGCCATTCCTGCTCTGACACTGAAATGTTTTGGTAATGTCAGCCTAGAAACACTGTCTGGTCTCATCTTATACCTTTCTGATGGTCTTCTGCTTAAGCACCCCAACAATCCTAGGCCAAATGTATCCTGGCATCATGGCTGTCTTGCAGCAGAGGATCCCTTGGAAAAAAATCAAGCCACCTAAAAATTCACTTTCACCCAGCAGCTTCTGCCAGACTTTAATGCAATCTGGGCCCTGGAAAACACAGCTTTACTTGTTTAAATTAAAACCAAATCCCTCCACCCAGACTTCCCTCTCTGTCATTCTCTCTCTCTCTCTCTCCCTCTTTCCCCAACTATCTGACGCATTTTTGCAGACATGTCATCAGACTCCAGTTCAAGGGAGGGGAACGGCCATCTAGTACAGCGTCTTGCATCAGTATCCCACCCTTCTCTAGGGGAACTGACATGATGGACTTGGCAAGCAGTAGAGGGACTTCAGTGTGAGTGATGGAATACGTGTACGTGTCAGCATGTATGTGCCTCAGAGGGAAAAGAGAAGGTGCACAAACATAATCATCCCCATACGAGCCCCAGCTTCACCCACTGCTCCAGAATCAGGCAACTGCTTCCCAAGCACCAGATGGTACTGATCTTAAAGGCTGACGTGGATATGAGATAACATGCTCCTTACTGATAACATCACCAGCAGCAGCCAGCTCTCTGAGTGCAAATATGTGAATCCCTAATGATGCCATAAATTGCCCCACTTACAGAATAAACCTAACAGTATTTTGAAGTTAGGAACCAGACCGTTTCTTTCCCCAGCCTAAACACAGCCTAAATGCACACAGCCTTCAGAGAGCATGAGACCCTGTGCCTCTTTTCTCCACTGAGCCAGCTCAGTACTTTCCACAGCCAGGTGCATGCACCCATGCAGATGTTCAGGCCAAGCTCCTTGGTGGGAAACTAGATGAAGTCAGGGCCATCTTCCAGTGACAATGCAAATGTTAAAACCTGCACTTGGTGCACTCAGCAGGCAGCGCCTGCGTGCTCAGCCTATTAAAAATCCCAGTTGTTTATTTAGCTTACTAACAGTGGCTTTAGGAGCTAATTTTAGACTCCCACCTTTGAAAAATCCTCTTGCCAACCTTACCGCATTTAACAAAACACATATTTTGCCATTTGCCTTGTGCTCACATACTTTATTTGAAAACATCACTGTTTTATTTTAAGACGTGGGAAATACCCATTTTTGGGCTACCCATTAATCATCAGAGAGTCATTAGTAGGGAGCTAATCATTATAGCAAATAATTCAAAGGTGTAGAAGTCTAATTAAGCATATGTGCCTAACAGTTTCCGGGGAATGACACATACGCATGCCTTGCAATTCCATCAGATCTGTGAGGCTTGCTGCAGCGCAACCTGAGAGTTTAACTGGGGCCAGACTCTCAGCAAGGCCAAAATGGCCAGGGCCCAGAGGCTTTAGTGGAATAACTGTGTGGACCTCGCCCTAGTTTCTTCCTCAAAAGAGTTCTGGGTTTGCATTTTGAAATTAACAAGGAACAGAGTTTTTTTTCTGCAACTAATTCTATTCCAGTATAACATAATGCTCCTCGCTGTAATTAGTACTGCCTGTTTCACTAAGGTCATTTTAAGTTGTTGCTACATCTGTGCAGGCTGAACAGCACGGATAAGCTTGGATTGTAAGGGGGTAACTTTCTAGCCAGGCTCAGCAAGGCTCCAAATCAGCTCATCACAAGCACCTTTATGATTCTTTGCCTGTTTTGTCCAGCTGGCAGGTGTTTGGGGGCAAGAAGAATCTTTTTCTATCTTTTTAAAACCACCTATGCAAATGCCTGCCCTTGAGCCACAGCTTATTTTACACCTATTTCTCCTTTCGTAAGAGGAGACCACCCAGGGTTCTCACAAGGGCACCTTAGAACACCATTCCTCATTCAGGAGTCATTCTGGATTAAAAGGGCTCAAGTGATCCACTGTGCTGTCTGGCATTTTGAAGCTTGCCCAATGGTAGATGTAATAAATTAGTACAACTCTGCTTAATAACTCTTAAAGAGAAGAATGTGTGTTACTGCATCATGGAAATAGCTCACAGCCTTTTGCCAGACATGCAAGAGTAGCTACATGTCTGTGAAAGCCAAGAGCAGGCAGACTAGCAAACCCTCAGTGTTGGCATACGGAGGGTAAGTTTACACATCAGCAAGGTCATGCTGCTCACTAAATAGTCCAGTCCAGTACTCTGCAAACCAAAACACCAGGTACTGGCACCCTACCAAAGGAAAACTCTGACTGCCAATGCACATCTTCATTGTGTGTTTAGAACTCTTACAAAGACACTTTCCTTTGCAAGCCAAGCCATGTCTCCATAAGTAGAGGTGATGGCCCAGGAAACTGAGTTGCACAGTAGTCTTAGTCTCCTGCAATGCTGTTCTGTACCATATGGCTCTGGTAATGGATATAGCGCAGGACCAGAAGCAGGAGGGTTATCTCAGGGCAGGCCATGCACAAAGTGAAAAGCTCTGCCTCAGAGACGGAGAGCTTTTCTTTTTGCCAGTTTAAGCTATTATTTAGAGAAGTATCCACCAACAAGTAAACTGATTTGGGATAAGTGAGCATGCGGCCACAGATTTTAGCACAGGCACCTCACCTGTGAGAACTGGGAAAGGGCCTTAAGGAGGCTGTCTTAAGGAAGGCTGCACTTGCCAGTTCAAGAGGCAGACAGCATTCCACACAGGTGGGAAGGTCCTCCCACTTGGCAACTTTGTCCTACTCCACGCTACTACAGGTTCAGGTATATGGACACAGAGTCGCTCCTCTGGCACTGGCTCTGGGTACACATAGCTCAAACTGTATGACAAAGGTATTTTGTTTCAGGGAAGAGCCAAGGCACTGCCGCTCCCACCCTGCCTGAGGTCCCCAGCAGTGTTTGGAGGGAGTCAGGACTAAGTGCAGTGCTGGCAACACAGACCAGGTCAACAGGCAGAGCCTTGTTCTTCCAAGATGCTGTTCCCCAGGGTTCAGTCCAAAGCTCACTGAAGAGTTTTCCATCTTACAGGTACTTTAGTAAGAAAATGTGGAAGCAGCCTTCTGATCTGAAGCCTCCATTTGTGGAAAACAGAGTATAAAGGATGAAGGAGAATGTAGCTAAAACATAGACAAAGAAAAAGCACACCAGGAACTTGGGTCTGTCCCTTTGAGACTCCTTTGAAAATCCAGCCAACTTTTTTTTCAGAATTAGAAATTCAGACTTCAACTTGCTATTACTAGAACTAAGGCCAACTCATCAAACAACACTGCTATAGAAGCAGCTCTAGCCTCTGAGCATTACAGGAAATACTAGATACAGCGGAGCAACAAAGAAATCTATCCAAGCTGTGGCAGAAGGATCAAGTGATTTTGCTTCAATTGTGTAGTAAAAACATGGCACCTTGCTCCTGCTGTTACAGCTCTGGTCCAGATGCATGTGCAGTGCTTCTTCCCTTCTTCCACCCTGTTCTCCATCTCACTGCCCTGTGCGTCTGCTTCTTCTTCTCCAGCAGGAGAGAGAGGATCCTACAAAGAAAAAGACTTCATCATCTGAAGTCTTCAAATCAGCAGTTGCATAGAGCTGCAGTAAATCCAGCAGCACAATTAAAAACCGAAATGACGCCTGTAACTGAATATCATGACGAACACAAGCATGCCATTGCGAAAATACAGTTTGCGTGCCAGGTACATAATTACAGACGTGCTCCAGTCTGGGAGAATTTTATGTAGTGTTGATAAGATAGTATGAACCATAAAGTTAACTGTGTCTCCACTAACTGTTAAAAGGCTACTAAGGAAGAAACTGGGTTCTTTGACCTCTGGTACTCCAGATGTCTTTCTAGATTACCAGAACAGTCTCTTCCAGCATTTAAACCTTTGTGTGACCATACAGAACTGCCATGCACAGCAATCACAAGAGTACAGCTTAAGGATCCCTTTTCCTGTTCAAGGAAAGCACTCCCACTTAATAAAACACATAGTCACACAACATCAATATGGCTCAAGCTCATGTCTGACAAGTATGGACTCAAGGGTCTTTCTAAGAAACTATCAAGCCTTTAACCTAAGTAACTTTAGTTTGCTCACCACAATAACACATAAGTGAAACAGCACTGCCCTACACACTGAAAACATAGTTGTGTTTGAAAACCCTGTCAGTAAAAGCCAAAGAGGCCAGCACAGACCTGTCAGCGCAGTCCCAGGGCTCGCTTCATCACTTTCCCTATGGAGATAAAGTTGGCTGGGCCAATATAAAACTGGAACAAACAAACAAACAGAAGGAAAGAAAAAAAAAAAAAAAAAAAGCAACAGGAAAAAAGAAAACAGGAGGAGAAAGCAAAGCAAAACAAAACAAAACACAAGATTAAGAAAGAGGTGAAAGAGAAAGAGAAACAATTAGGAAAAAGTCAGAGGCAGCCAAAGAAGGGTGTTGGCTGAGGAAAAGAAAACAGCTGAGGGAAGTGTATATGGTGCTGTGTCAGGACAAGGAGGAGGAAAAAAAAAAAAAAAAAAAAGGCAGATAGGCCATTCCTTGTTTCAGGAAATGATAAAAGATTGGGGAGATCTCAGTTTATTTCCTGCTTCTCCCAGAAGCCAGATAAATTCATTGACTGTGATTAATGAGCGGATCACAGGTTTCATTTACCTGTAAAATAAATCTGATTTAAACAGTTAAGCATCTGTAAGGATCTATTTGCCTATTTCCCCACTGAGAGAAGAGGAGAGGGGAGGGAAATGTTTTGGTCACGCTGGAGGAAGAGAAATAAATGCCTATCTCCCTACAGCACAGGCAGCTTGTAGGGATACTGAGTGATGGGGGCAGGAACTGGGGATGTATTCCAGAGGAAATCTGGTCACCAGCTAGCCTGAGCTGGCATGTATGACCTCTGACCAGAGTGTCAACACCTGCAGAACCACACAGTTATCACTGCAGATGTAGGCACAGAGCAGGTTACAGTAATAACAGGGCACCCTGACATCCCCAGTAAACACTCGTTTCATTTGTAGAAGGAAATTAAAACACACTTGTAAACATTAAAAAAATGTTCAGGGATATCTTAATGTTTGCTAAAGAACTCCTGTACTCTTGGAGACTATTTTCTTTCACAGTTAACATCCAGCTGGAGGCTTTTAGTTCTGATGTAATCAAAACTTTCACAAAGTTTATCAAAGAACAGCTTCAATCTCTGCCCAAGACATTCTCAGAAACTAGCAAGAATTTGCAAAGAAGAGCAAGGGAGAATGTTACGATATCCAAGCAGAATGTATTTCTTACTCTACCCTTGTCATTTTCTAGGTATGTTCTTTATTCAAAGCTGGTCTGCTTATCACTAATTCTGGACTGACCTCGGATATGGACAGAGGAACAGAAAAGGGCTAGTGGTGGAGAAGATTAGGACATCAGGAGTTGACCCTGACCAGTTCACAGGGGATGGGTATCCAGCAGAATGCAGGCACCAACAGCTGAAGTGATTTACTTGACAGTGAATAACAGACACCCCCAGATGCTCAGAAGACTGAATCCCAGGTGCTCTAACATTACAGTCACAACTGGGCTGTTCTTAAAGTAATTCCTCAAGAAGACACTGCTTTGTGTTATTTTCTAATTTACTGTTATTATCTTCCATCATGCGTATTCCCTCCCTTCTGTCATTTACTCCAGCCCTCTCATCAGTTGTTTTGTTCCAGTGAGAGACTCAGGAGACTTGTGTTTCAGATCAGTGACTGGAGCTCAGACAAATCATGTTTTCTCTGCTTTTTTTTCCTCCAGCCTTTTGCATGTTTGTTTGTTTGGTTTTGTTGTTGTTGTTGTTTGTTTTTGTTTTGTTTTGTTTTTTGTTGTTGTTTTGTTTTGTCTTGTTTCAATTTAAACTTCCAGTTTCACTGTGTTAGGAGATTGTTGTTGGGGCTCTTGCACTTGATGGCATACCACTCATGCCAGCAAAGTAGGTCTTGCTCCAGAAAGCTGTAGGTGCTCACAGTCAGGCTTCACAATGCAACAGATGCACCATTTTGGTACCATTCCTCATGGGCTTCACTGCTACTTTGTTCTGAAAATTCCTTTGAAGTCCAGTGCTTTCAGCTACCCTTCCATCAAGCTTCTCTAGAGCTAAAATTTCTAATACTCGTATTCTTTTAATCCTCCAAGGCTACTCCAGTGTTTCAAGCATCCAACAATTTCAAATTTAATTTTCTTTCTGCCTAGCTTGCAGTCTGCAGCCTTGCAGCCCCTTCAGAGTCAGTGAAAAGAATTAAGCCTTTACTCACATAACCATCTGGAAGTCTCCCTGTTGACTGCTCTTCAAACATAATCCCCCAAATCTAACTATCCCAGACAAAAGAGTGCAAATTTCTGCCCCAAGACCGTAGGCAAACTCCTTTTTTCAGAGGCAAAATCCACTGGCATTCAGCATAGCCATGGTTTCTTAGCTACAGGAACAATTGCTTACAATGCAGCTTGAGAAGGAGGCTCAAAGTCTTTGAAGTGCTCTTGGGTAAAGATTTCCCAGGAAGCTTCTGAGCCCTATGCCAGTTACATGCAAAACACACTTAAACTAACAGCATGGGAGCACTTGGTGACGTCAGTATACTAACACTAGCATCATGTTTCTTGTATCCATTGCTCTTGAGGATAGATTTGCCATCAATATTCACCATGAGGTCCAAGACTGCCTTACTATAAACATTAGCTGTTACAAAACTTCACATCCCGGCACTGTGGCTATGCTAGGTGACATCGTTTCCTGAATTATACGTAGCATGATGCAACATATGAATCAAATGGCACAAAAACATTCCCATCACCATACTGTGATATAGTGCCACACCTCTAACTGTCCACAAATGTTTAAATTTATGTCAATTTTTTTTAATTTATTTTATTTTATTTCCCCAAATTTCCTTGGGAGAGAGACTGTTCACAAACTCCAGCCTTGATACTTACTCCTTAATGTTAGCACTGAGGGTCAGCCTGGATTTAGAGATGTTTGACTACAAGCTTGGGAGGAACAGAGGTTTGCTATGATCACCAAGGCTGACTGCAATGACCTTTGAAAGTAAGGGTATGAGTTTCATTTCAGTCTCTATTAGCTCCAAGTCTATAACGGTGAGAGAGAAACACAAACTTTACAAGGTTTCTACCAAGAGTCTAGAGCGAAAGTGCTCCCCCAAAAATGGACTTGCTCAAAACCTGTGCTTAAAATCAAATTGTTGAAGCTTGGATATGAAGATTGGGTCCAAAGTCAAAGATCCCTATATCCTGCCACTTTTTAACCCTTGGAAAGTTTGGGGGCAATCATCTCTCCCAGCACAGCCGATTTTGGAAAACACAGCTTTAGCTTTTGCTCAGTCCTGCAATTTACAACCCAGACTGGCCTTTATCCATCAAATGCACTGCAGCATGCTCACGCCCTACATGTCCTAAAGGGGCTTTTCTGAACTAGGACCAAGTAGTGTTTTAGAGCTTAAGATGAATGAGACAGCTAATCTGTCTTGCAGATTGTTTTTCCCCCCTCACTGCCCTTGTGAGCTCCTAAAACTAATAGAGTAACAGTTGTGTGTGTGTGTAAGCAGCCCTGAATCAGTGCTGTTCTGCTGGGTTCTTATGTTACATTCTTTTGTGCTACATAGAATTTCCACTAGGACATTTTGTCCCCCAGGCTTCATCAGCCAGTCTATTGCATCCACTCCCTGCCCCTCCCCCGCATCCCTCCTGTTGCATAATTTTAGCCATGATGTTAAATTAACTCTCTTCCAGATGAGTTTGACATAATCTTATTTGCTTTCATAATGTCTATGCCAGTATGCAAATACATTACTCAGCATTATTGACTCTGCACTTTCACCAAACTGTTAGTCTTTTGTTTTTTCTAGTGACGGCTCATTAGATACCAGACAGGATCATTTCTCTGCCAAACTGCAAAAGACTCATGTCTGGCAGGTGAAATCTGGTGACATTAGAAAACTAAGCCTGGCTGACATTTGTTAAGGTTTAGGGCCAAATTAGGAAAATATTTTGTTTCCCTCCTCCTTCCAGTGGCCTTTCAGTATCTCACTCTTCTCCCTTTAAAGGTATCAGATCATGTATTTGTCTTGTGAGGCAAATCTCAACCACCTACTACTTATCTCTAGGATATAGGCAGCCACAGTGGCAGTTGTATGGACAGACTTTGCATTCAGCAGTGACAAGATCTCTACATTCAAACAGCTTCAAGACTGTCACCTGTGTGCTGGGGCAAGACTAGGTCACACTTCACACTCTTTGTTTGTCATGAGAAGGAAAACAAGATGCAGAAGTCAAAATAATAGCCACATATCCAAGAGCCTCATGTCCATATGAAGGTCTGTCTTGTCATCAAAGGACAATGGTGGTGAAGCCAGCCCTGGCAGTGCTGCCCCAATACACTGTCAGCAATGTGCAGTGCAGCTGTCCATAAGGAGGCAGAGCTAGTCCAGTCATCTACCACACGACAGAGCTAACATCTGGGTGAAACCTGGGTAGGCTGTACCCCTGAAACCATGGGCTTACAGCTTGTGAGCCAATCTACCTGAGGAGCTTGGACAGATACACATTGCCATACTCATGCTAAACAGGAAAAGTAAATAAGCTCTACCTCTAATGCAAGCTAACAGGATTTGTAATGGTCCAGTATTATGCATAGTAAAGAAGTAAGAAAAAAGATGGAGAAACGTGATCAAAGGAGATTTCTGTGCCTCGTATCTGCTGAGAAATAAACTTTGACCTACTACAGACTTCCAGAGAGCAAAACTGTGCTCGGAGATGCAGTTTATATTTGATCCCAACACAGCTAAATACATAAAAAGGCACCAGAAGAATTGAACACAGAACTTCCAGACTAGAAAACAAAGGCACAGCAAGCAAACACAAGGAAGTGAGAAGTACAGCTTAAATGTCAGAGAACCAAACTGTACAAGTTGCCTTTTTCTTACTGCTCTGATGGATCTAGGGACAATCACAGTCCTGCTGGGCTCATCTTCTAGCAGAGGCTGATATATGCTCTTGAGTTGCTGTCTCCTAGCAGAGTCCAAAGCCCCTGCAAGCAAATTGAGGCACAAAACAGTGGGCAGGTGTCCACAGGCTGCCTTCACAGCTCCCCAGGCTCAGGCAGCTTGCTGGCTGTGTAAAAGAAGAAAAGCTCATGTTGCCCTTATTTCTCTTGCTAACACCTCAACAGGGAACCACCAATATATGAGAACAGACGAAAGGCTCTTTGGCACAGTGAGAAACAGCACTCCAGCTATCCACTAAAAACTCTGATTTCAACAGGGTTGTGTCCTAACTAACCATATCCTACACCAGGCTATTTGTAGCAGAGTTAAACTAAGACAAGACTTTTCACCTGGAATTACAATTTCTCCATTTCTAATATTTTTAATTGTTAACAAACTGAGAACTAATAATTATTTTATGCTGACTTGCTGCATTTCTTTTCCTGCAGGGTCATCTTTTTCTTTGTTTCAAGTATGATTACATTTAGCATGGATGTTTCTGATACACTACCATGCCAAGAAAAAGTATTATTTTCTTTCATCCTTAAAACAATCCATACTCATACTAAACAATTGAAACTTGGCGTGCTGATCAGTTTTCAATAAAGACTACATGTTCTTTGCCAAGGAAGTATATTTAACTAGGGATGAACTATCTGTTCTGGAAAAAATATCAGACTTATATGGTGTGTCTTTTTCATCAGACCAAGAGCCATGGTATTGCTTGTCATATGAATGGCTTGTGAAAGTGAATTCAGCGTGGAAAAAAAAAAGGAAAAAGTGTGGCCTTCCTCTTTGCTAGTTACCCCAAATTAGTTATCTGGGTTAAAAAAATATATCAGTGGAGAAGGGGTGAGAAATAGTTCAGATGTAACTGCAGCATGGGTGTAATGTCCCCAAGTACTAGGGACATACAGACACACAGCAAAGGGAGTGATCGCTTTCTTTAATAAAGCAAATATCCATAAAGCAGATTTCAAATGCTGCATATTAAGAGAATCATGAAATATTTTTATAAAGCACGAAGCTTGAGAAAGGAAAGCAGAGATCATCTGTTCAGCTAACTGCACTGTAATGGTCTGGAAATTCCAATTCAGCTACAGCAGTTTCTGAAGGGCAGTGCCAAGGCATTTAATTTAGCAAAATACTTTATTTCAAGGCTTCTAATTAGTTGCAGTAGTGAACTAATGGAAAAAAAAAAAAAAAAAGGGGGGGGGGGGGGAAGGGAAGGGAAGGGAAGGGAAGGGAAGGGAAGGGAAGGGAAGGGAAGGGAAGGGAAGGGAAGGGAAGGGAAGGGAAGGGAAGGGAAGGGAAGGGAAGGGAAGGGAAGGGAAGGGAAGGGAAGGGAAGGGAAGGGAAGGGAAGGGAAGGGAAGGGAAGGGAAGGGAAGGGAAGGGAAGGGAAGGGAAGGGAAGGGAAGGGAAAGGAAGGGAAGGGAAGGGAAGGGAAAGGAAGGGAAGGGAAGGGAAGGGAAGGGAAGGGAAGGGAAGGGAAGGGAAGGGAAGGGAAGGGAAGGGAAGGGAAGGGAAGGGAAGGGAAGGGAAGGGAAGGGAAGGGAAGGGAAGGGAAGGGAAGGGAAGGGAAGGGAAGGGAAGGGAAGGGAAGGGAAGGGAAGGGAAGGGAAGGGAAGGGAAGGGAAGGGAAGGGAAGAAGAATGGAGGGGAGGGGAGGGGAGGGGAGGGGAGGGGAGGGGAGGGGAGGGGAGGGGAGGGGAGGGGAGGGGAGGGAGGTGGAAGGCTTATGGCTTCTTATTCCACTTGGTGCTTGCAGCCCCAGACTGCATTTGGCCTAGACCTGGCAGCAAATGCTCTCCTACTGGCAGTCTGTAGCCAATACCTGCCCACTACATCACTGAGCAACAATCTTTAGTAAGAACTGAGAACATTCCTAAGAACATTAGGAAGTATTACTTCTCGGAAAGGGTAGTCAGGCATTGGAATGCACTGCCCAGGGAAGTGGTAGAGTCACCGACCATGGGAGTGTTCAAGAAACGTTTGGATGTTGCATTGAGGAATATGATTTAGCTGGGAAGTATTGGTAATGGTTGGACTAGATGATCTTCTAGGTCTTTTCCAACCTTGTAAAATTCTGTGATTCTGTGATTCTGTGAACTGGAGACTGGTGTTATAGGTCTACTGTGATATGGATGCAGTGCTAGGCTTATCTTCAGTTCTTCACTGCTCAGCTTTTGCAAATAGCACTACCATTGAAGTCTGTGTCAACCAGCTTGACTGCCATCTCACACTCATCATTACAGTTGTACCTATTTCAAATTATTTCAGCCTAAGATCTACCAGGCAAAGCACCATCCCATTCACTTCTGGTGCCTTTTGCATAAACAAGGTCCTACAGATTCCCTGCACATATCCAAGGGAAAAAAACAGAGTAAGGCTGCGATATGGGGCAAAAGGCCTTTCAAGAGAGGACAACTGTGGGTCATGAAAGGTGAACTTTTTAGCCTTCCCCTGCCACTGCTGGAATTTGAGTACATGAGTAGGTTTACTCCCCACCACGAATGGCTCACTCCTGGAGTGAAGTCATGAATCTGTGCTTACTCTATCATTTGTTGACACAAAGATGACTGTGACTCACAGATTCTCAACACCATGACTTGACTGTTGCAAGATATGCTAGAAAGTTTGCCTTTTCTTTAGAATTGTAATAAAAAGCACTTATTCCCATAACAGCTAATATGTTGACTGCCTATTTCAATTTTGTATATTGCATTTAAATTTGCTCTAATTGTCATAGAGTCACTTTCCTGCAACAGTAAAAGCTTTTTTCCTTTCCTCACAATACTATGCCAAGCACAACAAATCCTAAGAAAACTGAGGTCTAGAAATGGGATCTAAATTAACAAATAAATTGCTTAGAGTTCAGTAAATGTTCATCTGTCTATCAAGCCATGGTAAGTTGGTGTATGTGGTCTTTAGTTTACCTTAATCAAAAAAGAAAAAAAGAAGACACTCTCACATAGACCTAGTTTGGGACTCAGTAAGACTAATAATGCAGGCTGTGATAAATCAGCAGACATTTTGTCTCAAGACAGTGGTATATGTGAGTGGGAACTGGGCAGCCCTGCACAGCTGATGGAAGTACCACAGAGAGCTGCTGAAACCAGATGGCTTTCCCTCATGTGCTGCTCTTTGCTGGCAAACAAATGCCACAGCAGCAGCATGGATGTTGCTCCCAATGGCAAAATAAATGCCTTTTTAAATAGCATAGCTAACACATGTTTGGCATGAGCTAACACAGTAAGGAAAATTAGTTAGCACTGATAGAAGCCACATTTTAACCAATGTGGCAGCACTAAAATTGTCTTTCATTCCCAAATGATACTACTCGCTCAGTCCTTGCCTTAAATTTACAATGAATAATTAAATATTCCATTACTAGTATTTACATTTGCTGTGTTACATTTTTAACTACTGAAGTTGCCTGCCTCAGGTGCTTCTGACATGCTATAGCCTTAAGCACTGTCAAATAAAACTAAATAAAACACTGGCTGTAAAACTAAACAGATGTCCTTTGGAGTCATGTTTTCAGCCACCTATGTCTTAAGGTGCTCCACATGATGCTGCAGGACACAGAAGTCAGATAGGTACCTCTCATTGGCTGTGCAGAAGAGTCACAGCAGAAAATCTTCTGCTGAAACAGTGCTGCTTAGGAGAGAAGTGAGTTAATGACATAGAGAGCAGTCTGGTGCTGCATAGCCTGGGAAGAGACTCATGCTTAAGTCCCTTTAGTAGAGGCTGCATGGAAGGCTATGTACGGAGCAGTCTTGCTAACTACCAGGAACAAAATGACTACAATAAACATAGCCCCCAGAAGTCTGCAAATACCAAAACTGAGGAGGAGGGGATTGGCACAATCCAAAGATGTAACACAGCAGCAGAGGGAAACTGAGTCAAGGAAACTGCAGAATGACTGTCTGGAGATGTTCCTTTATGATGAAGTTTATGAGGCTAAAGGAAATTCAGGCAAACAACAGCTTTTGGGTCACTGTAAAGCAGACCAACTCAAGAACCAGGGAGGGAGGTCCTTTGTCATGATGTTTCTCCTTTATTCTGCAGTCTTTTTGCACATGGTTCTTCCACTATAACCAAGAAAGCAGTTGACCGTGTAATGGTGCTCCAGATTGCTCTTAAGAAGTATACTGTGCAGCCTTCTGTTGACTGACACACATCAGATCTATCTTGGTAGTCATACTACAAAACTTATGGTTTCCAAAACTTTCAGCACAGATGGAGATGTTACTACTCATATCCTGTGTGCACTAATCTGATTGTTGAGATTTAAGCCAATCTTTTCCAAAGGGAAGGAACTGTGGGTGTATAAAGCCAACATTACTTGTTGGAGAACTTGTTATAGAGTACCAGAGGTGCTGACAGCCTAAGCCACAGCTTCACCAGGCAGTCAGAGAGGGTCCTCTCACACAACGTTTGAAAAAAAAGATATGATACAGGGTAAAAACTTTCTTGAAGAGACACTGTTAGCTATCAGAAGAGGTAGAAACTGGAGAAAAATTGAAAGGGAAAGAAGTAAGAAAAAGTGGACCTGGGGCAAACTGGAAATGTGAAAACAATGAAAACACAAGGGAGCAGCCTGGAGAAAAGAAACATAGGAATACAGCAAATATTGCTTGGAACAGATTCATGATGATGAGGTTTACCCAGCTTGACAAGACTTGCCTACAGAAGCAGAGTCTCAGAGTAGGCTCTGGGATGAAATGAATCTCCTCTCTCCCTAAAACCAAACATGTTGCACACACCACACACAAACTTTGAAGGATCTCCACCTATCAGCACCTCATGCCCACTTACAAGAGAGCAGCCATGATCTGCAATCTTCATAAGCTTTCCAGCGGACCCTTGGCAGTTTCTAGGCCTGCCTCCTGCCCCAGGGCTGGGCACTGTGAAGCTAACCTGCTGCGTCACATTTACTTGCTAGGCCTCTGCCTAGGCCTACAGCAATGCAAACTGATGGGTGCCACAGCAGGCCCTACAGCTGGCTATCCACTTTCTTATGAGGGGGTCTGATTAGATCTGTACAGCCCTACTGCCCAATACGGGCAAAGCTAGCACCTCACTACATGAGTGAACAGCCCATTACATAAAGAAGCATTTTCCTTTCTTTTGCAGTACAGTCACTTTGTCACATCTCCAGTGTTCACAGCCAGGCCAGAGAGGGAATTTTAAGATCAGACTCTATCTTTGTGACGCAAATGTGAGCATTAAGATGAAGAGCACAGGACTTACACAGACATCCTCTGTTGGTGAAAGTCACTGAAAAAACACAGAGCAGAACAGCTCCTTTTCAGGTGACGAAGCAATGCTCCACAGCTACACACACACAGATTCAGGCAAAAAGAAAGTGCCACTGGCTGCTTTTAATCACAGCAAAGCCCAACTCAAGTGCTAGCACTGAGGACAAGAGCTGACTTCACCATGACACCATGACACGTCCTAAGGCACAGGTACTATTCTGGGGAACAACCATGCAGCTTCATTCAACCCCCAGCCTTTGGCAGACTTAAGCACACTCTACAGACTCTGAGTGCAGAGGTCGTTTAGTGCCTTAGAGAGGACTCTAGGCTCTCTCTCCCCTGCCCTGGAGGTATACAGGCTCCTGATAGGTGCTGGGTGCCTTCCTTGGAGCCCTCACTTCTGTGTGTAACGTGATGGCCTGTAAGGCTGCACAGGAGGTTTTATCAATGGGAACACTCTTTGTCAATTGGGTTTCTGAGGGTAAAATTATAGATTCAGCTGACATTGAGTGTGCCATGGCTCCTGGGATGCCAGAATCGGAATTTATTAACTGGTATAAATATACTACTGTATCTTAATTGCTTATGCATTTATTTGTAATCTTGGCTGCACCAGTTCTGCACTACAGTTTTACTAACATGTACATGGAAACTTCCAAGAACTTCCTCTTTCCTTTTAGGTTTAGCTGTATTATTTATTCCCAAATTTACAGTGTTAGACCTCTCATTAAAAAAGAAAAAAAAAGAAAAAAAAAAATGGTGAGGATGCTAATGTTGCATAATCAGGCACACAACATTGTGTGCTAACAAATTTGATGTGACAGAATTGAAGCTGCCCTTGCCACTGTCTCTTGGCCCCTTGCTTGTACTACAAGATTGCCAGCCATTTCCCTGGGTGGCTCAGCCTTTCTGGCTGCTCAAGGCAGATACTGCTTGGTGGCACACAGGTTTTGCCCTCACCTAAATTCCACCTAAGGCTTCTCATGGGCTTGGCGTCCCTGTAGGCCCATACCCTACCGGCAAGAAATACTTGGCACAGAGACTTAGGTGGAATTCAGACCAGCTGAATCTGGAGCCTAATGAGCAGCTATTCCTTATTTTGTTTCTTCCTCATTGTGCAGAATGTGGCCCCAGGCCTCAGTTATTGCACACTATTCAACCCCTGCTCAGAATGCAGCATTATGAATTTCCTCATGTTTCCTCATTACTAATTTCCTATGGCACTCCTCATCCTCACATCTCAGTGCCCTGCAAACACAGTGTGCGTTGTGAGGCAGCCTGCAAGGCAAGCAGTGGACCTCTCCTGCCAAGCAATGACTACAGCTCTGGGACTGGGACTATTGTTCAGGAACATCCAGGCCAGGTGTCCCTCAGGCGGTTAGCATCACACACCGCGTGCCAGGGAGGGTCCACCCCCAGCTACACTCCTGTCCCTGGCAAAACTTCCCTGAAAGTAACAGAGACACCAACAATTGCCTTCAGTAAAACCATCAGAGCATCATTATGCAAAGCCCATATTAAAAATCTGAGAGTAGTTACCATATTGCTCTTATTATGAGAGCAAGAGACTGTTATCATAGAGTAATGGATTCTTGCTGGTCCATTAATGTAGAAGCAGCGCTGGAGGCATTTATAGAAACAGTGTGGAAGCCTGACACTTATTCTCAGAGCAGGCAGCATTGATCCCTTCTCCTAGTGCACTCTTACAGTGTCTTTATTCCTGTTCAAAGGCAGAGAATTTTGATCTAATCATTTCCTCTGCTGGACACTGGCGCAGTGGAACAGAAGACTTCCTTGACTTCAGCACAGCACATCGTCCAGAAGGACACTTCAGGTGAACATCCAGGTCAGTGCATCTCAGCACTGCAGGGGAGGAGCCATGGAAAGATGTCAGAGGTGTTGTTTACTGCCTTGTGACTTGCAAGCTCATGAGCACAAATACAATTTAAATACTTCAGGTTAAACTCAGAAGCACTTTATTGCTAAGCTCTCTCTTACTTTCTCCTCGTGCCAGTGCAAGTGCATTATGTATTAGAAGCACATATCTCGTATTTTCTCATTTTCTCATATCTTGCACCTTAATGTACATTTTGTGAGGAAGCATGTTATCAGCTCAGATTACACTCCTTAGAAGCACCACTTTTACTCAAACAAAGCTAACTCAGAACTTAACCATGGAAAGAGGGCTTGGAAAATCCACTGGCAGTGAAAGCTGACTTCTCATGGGTGGGTGCTGAGACCGGACTGCTAATTTCAGCAGCTTCAGAGCTTCCTCAGAAGCAAAATGACACCAATTCTTGTATGTGTACATTAAAACCAAACAGCACAAGTGCATTACCTTCCCAAATCTATAGGCAAATCTGTCAACATCTTGTTGCTGCTCTCAATGATACAAGCTCCAGGAAGCTGAAATGAGTGCAAGGTTCTCACTACAGTTAAAATAAGTGCCAGTTAAAAGGTGATGAAGCCTGAAAAAGAATAGCCTAAGGTTGGGAGGGTGGGGGAGACCTCCTCTGCATTTCTTCTAAGGGGACTGAGAGACTGGGAGACGGCTAGAAGTGAAATACACCTTTTCGTAGCAGGACAGAGATTCTTCTAGGGAGGCAGATGTGTTAGAAGCTTCTGTTCCTTTTCAGAGGGTACTGGGCAGCAGTGCCTTAAGTGTTTCAGATAGCTAGTAATGGATGAGCTTGGATCCCAAGGGAGGGCTCAGGAAGGGAGATTAATAGCAATCCCAGTGCCACACTGCTTCTTCAGAGACATTGCCACAGAGGAACTTGGGCTTCTCACACATACATCTCCCTGTATATTCCAATATATGCTGAATATATCACCAAACAATGAGCATCATCTTCTAATTAGATAGCAGTTGGTTATTTTTCAAGCTTTCTCTATTTTCCCGTGATGTTTTCACTGGCTCTGGGAAAAATGAGCCTCATGCACACAAAAAGCTGCAAGCAAGTAAACAAACAAGAATTACTCCTCTTTGCTATGTGCAAACAACTTTATCTGCAGGGTCTTTAGAAATGATGCTCTTTGTGGCATCCTTGTTTGCTCTGGTCGTGCTGTAGAAGACACTTCTGTAAGTCTCTGTTCAAGCTTGGGGAACAGCTGAATTCAAAAGCAGGGCAAACCCATTAAAGCAATGATGGATGGGACAAAACCATTAAAGGAAAAAACACAGAACCCTTGCTTTTCAAAGAACAGTTAAAAACATTTTGCCTCTTAAAGAAAGTCAGCAACCCATGGATTGCTTGAAAGATGAAGGGCTGCTTCATGCTGCTGTGTCCTCCTGGCCTTGCTCACCTAGGGTAGTATCTTAGGTACTAACAAGAAAAGGTAGGGCTTTCAAAAAGCAGGCGGGTGCTTCTTTTCATGATCCTATTGGATTCTACCAGCAACTAGGTGCAGATTCATGGTCATAAAATCATGTGAGTTGGAAGGGACCTGTAAAGGCCATCTAGTCCAAACCCCCAGCACTTAATAGGGACACCTACAACTAGGTCAGGTGCTCAGATTCCCACCTGGCTG
Organism: Excalfactoria chinensis; assembly: GCF_039878825.1. Lineage (NCBI taxonomy): Eukaryota > Metazoa > Chordata > Aves > Galliformes > Phasianidae > Excalfactoria > Excalfactoria chinensis. Next base: position 41,472,774 of record NC_092857.1, read on the forward strand.
GACCCTGAGTGTCTCCAGGGACAGGGCATCCACCTGCTCTCTGGGCAACCTGCGCCAGTGCCTCATCACCCTGACTATAAAAAACTTCTCCCTTCTTTTAGTTTGAAACCGTTTCCCGTCGCCCTGTCACCACAGATCCTGCTAGACTCTGTCCCTTTTTCCTTATAGCCCCCTTTTAGATGCTGAATCACATCAGCCCAGAGCCTTCTCTTTCCCAGGCAGAACAGCCTCAGCTCTCTCAGCCTGTTCTTGTAGGTGAGCTGTTCAATTCTTTCCACCTTCTTGCATGCTCTACTGTGGTATGTGCTGAAGTCTGCAGCCCCTGGCTGCTCTTTCAGCCAATCAGAGGGAATATGCTGTGCATCATGGCTCCTGCATTCCAGACCTGGGCTTTAGATGAACAGGCTGGTCTTCGTCCTAGGTACAATCCGCACAGCTCCTTCTTCTTGTTGTTTAATGAGGGTGCCATCTCCTTGCACCTGTCTCTCCAAAGTCCCTGCTCTTTCACCACCTCAAGTTTTCCTCCTCTTGTCAGGTTCACACACCCAGGTGATCCATCCAACACCACTCAGCCCAGCCACCAAGGTTTTGCCATAGTCAGCCCCACTGAAAACCAGTTTCACTCCACTCAACATTGGCAGTGAACTACCACTTGCCGCTGATGCAAGCAGTCGGATACAGGCAGTGACTGCTCATCAGGCAGACATGCAGCACCTCTGGCAAGGAAAAGGCAGCCCTGGGATGTCCAGATGCCAACACACATGGAGCGGCAAGCACTGCAGCAGGATGCTTCCTTCTGCCCAGGCACAGCAGGCTCTGGAAAATTGTCACTGCGTGTCCTGAGGCGAGGGGGACACAAATCCCAAGTTAAGCAATCCCTGATGTCAACTCTGAAAAGCACAGAAACATGCTGTGTTCTAACTTGGAAGTTTCAGAGAGAATTAGGAGAGTTTGGAGAAAAAAAAAAAAAAAAAAAAAAAAAAAGGAGGGCTGGAGAAGTAGGGTGGGTAGAGACAGCGGTGCTAGAGGAAATTTGTCTTAGGGAAACAACGTTCAGGTCATTTTGTGGGCTGGGGAAGCACTGCCTGTGAGCAGCTGATGATTTAATGCCCATAATTTTCAGAGATGGCCCCGAGCACCCTCCCAGCACGTCCCTCCGTTTCCCCTCACTCATCCTTTTGGTCCGCTAGTTCCGGGCCCATCTTCTGCCCAGCGCTGGACTTTGTGCAGAAAAATACCCCTATCTTCCAGTGCCAGCGTTATTAATAATTAACATTTATAACGCTGGAAACTGGAAAAACCAGTTGGCTAAAACAAAGCCGGGCACTTCATTCTTATTTTAAGGCTACACTGAGTCATCCCGAAGCGCTCGGCTCGCCCGTGCCAACGCCGCAGGGCCGGGACTTCCCCCGCGGGCCCGAGCAGCCCCGGGGCGGCTGAGGAACAGCGGGGCCGGAGGAACGGGGCTGCCAACGGGGATGGGGCCGGGGCCGGCTCGCCATTGCCCCCTGCAGGAGGCGGGGTTGTAAAGAAAGGGGGAAAAGTAAACCGGGAAGGTGAAGAGGATAACGAGGGTAATATCGCCGAGACGGCTTTTCATCGTTTCCGTGTCTCCGCTCTGCGGCGGTTTTTGTACTTTATGTCCAGTCGCGTCATATCGCGACGCGTGACGTCATATCGCGCCGGCCCACGCCCGGCCCCACCCCACCCCACCCGGACCGGCGCGCACGCGGGCATTCCCGGGCCGCCCCCCCCGCCGCTGTGCCGTCAGCCCTCCGCCTGCGTCACGGGGCGGGCCGCGGGGCGGGGCGAGAGCGGGCTTCTCTCGCACCTCCCTCTGTGCCGCGCGTGCCGCCCCCCCACGTGTCAGTTTGTTTTCCCCGTCGCTATGACGACGGCGGGCGGAGCGCGCGTGAGGTGAGGTTATAAAAAGGACGGCCGTGGCGGGCGCACGGCAGTGCCGAGCGGGGCGCGGCGAGGACGGGCGGCGGCAGATCGCGGGCCGGCCCGGCCCCTCCCTCCCCACCGGCGGCACCGTGCCCCGGCGGTCCGTCCCGCCCGGCTGCCCCATGGCCGCGGCTCCCTGGGAAGCGCCTCGCGCCGCCGCCCTGCCGGTGCCAGAGCCGCGTTGCCGGGCGGCGGCCGCCTCCCCGCGGCTCCGCTAGCGCCCCGCGCCCGCTCTCCGCCTCCAGCCCCGCCGGTTATCCCCGCGGGCGCGCGCGGCGCGGATCGCCGCTCCCACTCTTCTCCTCCGCGCTCTCCTCAGCGGGACGACGGCGGCGGCGGCTCGGCGGGACGCACCGGCGCGGATGCGGTGGGTGCCCCGCGCGGCCCCCCGGAGCGTTCTCTGTGCCGCCGCCGGCGCCTGACGCGCCGCGTTCTCCCCGCAGGCAGCCCCCCGGCGAGTGCGAGATGGCGCTCAGCGGCACGCTCCTCCCCTCCATCGCCACCTTCGCGGCGGGCGCCGCGGGCCGCGAGAAGGCGCCGCGGCCCGCGGGCCCCGGCAACGTGAGTATCGGCGTCGCGGCGGGGCCGGGACCGGAGCCGGGGGGGGCGGCGGCGGCGGCGGCGGCGAGCGGCGGAGCGGGGCGGCTGGGGCGGGAGCGACGTGGGCCGGGCCGGGTGCTGAGCCGTGCCCGTGTCCCCACAGAGGTGGCGGGAGGAGCTGTCGCAGCTGAAGCGGCCGCCGCCGGCGCTGACGGCGCGTCCCGCGGAGCCGCCGCCGTCGGACCTGGAGACCTCGCCCGCCCTGGGGCCGCGACGTGAAACCGAGGAGTTCAACGAGCTGCTGGATTTCGACTTCATCCTCTCCAACTCCCTCATGCACCAGGAGCCCGCCGCCGCCGCCGCGGTGGTGGTGTCCCCCGCCGCCGCCCCGGCCCCCGCCGCCAGCCCCTGCCCCGCTGGGCCCTTCGCCTACCCGCTGCCCTGCGCCGAGCCCGGCGGACTCCTCTACGGCGGCGGCGGCGCCGGTGGCGGCGGCCGCGACGGGGCTCCCGCCGCCTCGCCCTTCAACCTGGCGGACATCAGCGACGTGTCGCCCTCGGGAGGCTTCGTGGCCGAGCTGATGCGGCCCGACCTAGACCCGGTGTACCTGCCGGCGCCCGCCGCCCTACCGCCGCCGGGCAGCCTGCAGGGCAAGTTCGTGGTGAAGGCCGTGGGCGACTACAGCCACCCGGGGCTCAGCCCCAAGAACGGCCCCCCCGCCGCCGCCCAGCCGCCCGGCTCCGAGGGACCCGGGGCTCCTTACAGCCCTCTCCAGCCGCGGATATGCCCTAAAATCAAGCAGGAAGCCAGCCCGCCCTGCACGCTGGCCCCGCCGCCGCACGGGAGCGGCCCCCGAGGACCCCCCCCACAGCACGACTTCTCCATGGGCCGCCTGCTGCCGGCCCGGACTACGCCCTCGCTGGGGCCCGAAGAGATGCTAAGCAGCAGGGACTGCCTTCCCCCCGCGCCGGGGCTCGGCCATCCTCCGCTGCCACTGCCCCATGGCTACCCCCCGGCTCCCGGCTACCCCGCCTTCCTGCCCGAGCAGCTGCCCCCCGGCACGCTGCAGTACCAAGGTGAGTCCCCCCGCCGGCCTGGCCCCGGGGCAATGGCCGTGGCCGCGCTCACTCCTCCCTCTCTGCCCTCAGAACTGATGCCGCCGGGGAGCTGCCTGCCGGAGGAGACAAAGCCCAAGAGGGGACGGAGGTCGTGGCCTCGGAAAAGAACAGCCACTCACACCTGTGACTACGCAGGCTGCGGCAAGACCTACACCAAGAGCTCTCATCTCAAGGCACACCTGAGGACCCACACAGGTGAAGCCTACAGGGGGTCATTGGGGTGAGCCCCCTTCTGGCAGCAAGTGGGCAGGGGGAGCATTGAAATAACGAGTCCAGGCTGAACTTTGCTGGGCTTCCTGGGCACAGTTTCTCTCTCCTTGGCCATGTTATGTCTTCAGTAGCCTTTGCTTATTGGCTGGATTTTTCACATATTGGTTCACGGTGACTCAGGTGTGGGAGCAGGTGGGTTTCTTGTGGAGGCAAAGTTTGTTGCTCCTCTTCAATTGTGTGGCTGGTTAACGAGCAGGTAGCTAGGAATCTGCTGGGATTTGTTGCTGTAGATGGTGTTAGCCCACTTATGGAAAAGGAGTGGACTTCTAAGGTTCTGCTTTCTTCGTTTGTGGTTGGGTGCTTTGTGCACTCCCCTGTTGTCTTGGCTTGCTCCAGTGTGAGAGATCGTGTGGCTGACATGCCTTCAGCTGTAACAGCTCACTGAAGCCTCGACACCTCTGTGAGCTGCTGTCCCACGTCCAAGTGAATGGCGACAGACTCCTTCCAGATTTAATTGAGGTTTCTAGCTGCATTGGTTGGTGGCACTGATGGCGGGTGCCGCTCCTACATAGGAAGAACTTATCTTCCCCTGAGTTAGCACCGATGAAATTGAGCTTAACAGCTCATTGGCAGCTGCTAGAATTCAGATAAAATCTGCCAAAGTGCGTATCTGCGCCCAAGTTCAAACTCTAACCTTGCAGCTGAATGCCATATTGCAATAACTGAGCTTGTGAAAGCAGGTACATCATGCACGGTTTCGCCAGTGCAGGCATTCCGTAACAGTGATTAAATAACCTGGGAATTTGCATAATTTAAATCCCTGGTTTGTGAATTTGATTCACAACTTTCTCCTGACGGGAATACTGGAAAGGGAGAAATGGTAGCTGAGTGGTTGGGCTGCGTGTTCAGCTAACGGCAGCAGGAGGAAAAATTGGTCAAAGAAGAGTTCCTCCCGTCTGCCCCAGACTGTAAGCATGGTCTCCAGGATGTGTGGGATGGAGGCTGTAATTGTCAGGGAAATTCGCTGTGCAGTCAACAGCAGTTTTGCTGTAGTGAAGACAGAAAAATTGAGTTGTTAATCAACCTGAGCTAATGAAAACAGTTTGCAGCCAGTTTTTAATTCTCAAGACCTACAATTATCTAAATGCATTATTTTTCTGCTGAGCTATTTCTGGTTGATATTTGATCACGTAACATTAGCCAGCAAAAATAAACTCTTAGTAAGAGAACTCCTGCATTCCAAAACTTTGTTTGAGGCAAAGTGAGCCTTTTAGTGAAGATTTCAGCAGTGTTCATGGTTTATAATACACGTTGAAGTCTTGACAAGACTCTGTTAGTCAGCTCGTAGCTCACAACTGCTTCGAGAACTTTGTTGTATTTTCTTTGATGCTTTGATTCTTCTTAAAAGTGGTGTGAAACAGGGGTAGCCCCTGCACACAAAGACACTGCCAAAAAAAAAAGAAAGAAAGAAAGCGTGACTGATGTTTTCAATTTCTTTTTTTAAGGTGAGAAACCTTATCACTGTGACTGGGAAGGCTGCGGATGGAAGTTTGCCCGATCTGATGAACTTACTCGTCACTACCGAAAACACACGGGCCACCGCCCTTTCCAGTGCCAGCGGTGTGACAGAGCATTTTCCAGGTCGGATCACCTCGCCTTACACATGAAGAGGCACTTTTAATTGGAAGCAGCGGATCTTTCCCTAACTGCCTTAGAGATTCAGTATTTACAGCACAAGGACTGCTTTCCGCAAGAAGGGAAGAACCCATTTTAAGCACTACAGAGAATCATGGTGAAGTCTTCCAAAAAGAGTGGAAAGAGGGATAACTGCATACGGACATTGCAACTGTTTTTTTTTTTAACATACGTTTTAAAGGAAACCAAAAACATTGGGGTCAATGACTGGATCTTCTTCTACCATTCCATTTGTAAATCCAACTTGAATTATTTCCGGACTACAAAATGCCAAGGAGTGACTGGAAGTCACGGATATCAGGGTTAAACAGACTGCGTGTAGTTCGGAGGGTGGGGATATTACACGGGGAAATGACATTCCCTTAAATTTTCTTTCAATGCAATATTAGATGTAAATGTCATCTTGTACTTTCCTTTTTTCTTCCTTCTAAAAGCCATTACAATGTTAAAAGAGGAGGAAAAATTCAGGTACAGAGTTATGTTTTAAAAGCCTATTTCATGGTGCTTGGTGACTGTTGGTTTTAGAGGTACCAAAAAAACAGGAAGCCAAAGTTCTCAAACTGCTGCATATCTGACAAGGAAATATTTTTGTCTTCCGATCGCCAATTATGACCTAAATCAGGTAAATAATCCTGGTTTATCTTTTTTTTTCTTAAGAAAATAACTTTATGCAGACAGTCTGTAATGCACTGTGGTTTCGATGTGCAATACTTTGTACAATGGTTTATTCCCAAATATGCCTTAAGCAGAACAAATGTTTTCTATATAGTTCTTTACATAATAGATATGTAATATAAATTTAAGCAAACTTTTATTTTGTATATTTGTAAACTACGAAGTAAAAGGAACATTTTGGAGTTTGTATTTTGCATATTCAAGCGGAAAATAAGTTTTAAATAAACCTATAATATTTTATCTGAATGACTGTTGTAGCTTCCTTCTGTGAATGGATATGTCCACAGAGAGGTTAAGTGCTGGTCAGTGGTTGAGTTTCTTAAGGCAGAGGGAGTGGTGGAGCCTCTGAGAGTCAGGATGAATAAATGCAGTGCTCGTCTTTACAAGGGGAAAAATGTGTACAGATGTTTGTTTGTTTTTTCTCTAAATACTGAATTATCAGCATATTAGGTAATTCACAATTTTTAAGGTAATTGAATTGCCTGTTAGAAGACATATGTCTGTTTGGCACATCAGACTTTGTACGTTCAGTTGTAACACTTTCTAGCTTTACTTTCCTGAGCTGCTCAGATAGGCTGGTGGTAACTTCTGCTTTCGTGTGAATGAGGGGAAATCAGCTGAGTTAACATCATAAAGACACTAAACTTGAATTAAGGAATAAAGTGCATTGTAAAACAGATTTAAACACTTTAAATCAATGAATTACATGGAAGTTTCACCTAATTTGAAATCTGCTCTGCCCTTGGAATTCCATAAGCCAGCAAACAGTATCTGAAGTGCCAACACTCCTGTAGGAGTGGTGGTAAGCATAATGTGAGTTGGGAATGTTGACCATGCTGTCCACAAAGCGTAGCTGTACACAGAAGATGTGTTGTTGCAAAGTCTCCAGTGTACCTTCAACTACAGTGCCTTTGCTGCTGTTAACACAGTGAGCCCATTGCATGCCTTGGGTAGTTAACTGCTTTTGTTGTAGTTGTCCTTAGGGACCTCTCTGCTCTATTTTCTCCACGAATATGTAGCAATAAGATGATTTCAACATGAATGCTCGCTGAATAGGACCTGTTTTTCTCACTACTCTTTTCTAAAGAGAAGGCAGAAATTATTCTTCCACTAAGTTTTAACTGTCAGTCAGCTAACAGCTTGGTTTTATATGATGTCTATTTTGTATATATATTTAATGTTGAGTGAAGCTGAGCATGGAAATAAATTACAGGCAAGAACCATTCCTATTTTTACAGCAGTGGAAACGAGAGTTGCGATATCAACTTCTTGTTCGCGAGTGCACTGTGAAGTTCCATACTTCAACGTGTGTTTCGTGTGGTGACTGGTACCTTTTTGCACTAAAGCCCTCCAAATCACATAATGATGCTGAAAGTATTTCTCACCCCTTATCTCCTAGACATGCTTTGTTCAACTGAAATCTATCTTTGATGGTTTGGTTTATAGGTAGCATGGGGAGTAAGGAATGTCTTGTTTGGTTTGCAAATAGCAAGTATTTAAAACTAAAGTTATGAGTCATCCTTTATCTGAAGCTTCTTTCATGTGAAAACTTTTTAAAATTAAAACCGTCATTTCTGACCTTTTCTGTTGCCTTGCCTGTGGATTCTGGAGGAGATATCCAAGGTCAGTGTTGCAACTGACACGCTGTGTGCCTGGGGTGTGTTGTCTCTAGTGCTGGCAAATGCAGGATTGCCTTTGTATGAATGCCGTTCAGGATGCCTTAAATCTGTACATTTATGTCTTAACGTATCCCTACATATTGAAATCTGCAGACTTCATTTCAGAAACCTTTTTTTCTTTGATTTTCAAGCGTGCCGTCATTATGAAACCTTAAGAATTTTATACGATGCTCCAGCATGCAGTAATGAGTATCTGTTAAAGCCAACTTCAGTTTCTCTTTGATGGTTTTATAGAACCTAGGTTTATAGTTGCACAAACAATAGCATTCTTGAAATAGGTCTTTGTTCTCTTCTCCCACATGTGTTTGTTTTTTGTTGTTTTTTTTCTTGTTCCTAGCTAAGCTGTCTTCATGTATGGCTTTCTTTCCAGAGCTGAACAAACACAGTTGTAGCTTGGTACTCAAAAAGAAGTGCTACTGTTCCTTTAACCATTTTCAAAATGCTATTCCTATACTTTTGGATCAGGAGCCAAAAGACAGTTTTTGCAGCACAGCATGCAGAGGCAGTCCTTGTTCTTAAGGAGGTCTCTGGGGAAGTACCAGAATGAGCAGTCATGCCCGTTGCACTCTGCTAATGCAGGTAGGGCCAGAAATAGCATGGTGTTTGCCACCTGCTTCATGGTGTCTAGTGTCCTGGAACTGAACTTAGGTGCAAGATCATAAATGGATGCAGTGGAGTAACACATATCAAAAAACGTATCTAGTAAAACATATGTAAAACACTAAGCAACCTTGTAAGGTTGTCTTGTTTTTCAAGATTTGTTTAGCATTACTTAAAGCTACATTCATGTGCTCTTTCACTCAGGCTTGGGCACTTGAAAGCTGTGTCTACATTTATTTGGGGCAGCCTCTCTGACATAGGGTGAGCATCGCCTGAGTTGCCTCCAAGAGTTACTTTCACTACAGGAGGGAAAAGCTCCCATGGCAGAGAAAGATCTCTGCAGTCAATCTGCAGCCATCCTTAATTCCACTCACCCCTAGCCCGAACCTCTCTCCAGCATGTTTAACATGTGGAGATGGAGCTGTTCTAAACAAGATGACACATGTCTGCCTACCAGGTGCCAAGTATTCAAAAGTGGCATCGGAATAAAAATCTTCTCAGAGCTGCAGCACTGCTGTGCACTTGTCTGCTGTATGCCACGGGCTGGCAGTTTGTGCGCTTCAAACTTGTAATCCGGTAGAAATGCCTTCAGCTCTCCCGTGTCTCATGAAGTTGTACTTTGAAAAGTGCTGCCTCTCCCTTGTGGAGTTTACCAAATCCTGCTGCTGCTGAAGTCAATTGCGAATCTCACCGGGATTTATATTAAGCTGATATGAATCAGTGAATTTCATTCCCCTTCTCTTTAATAAGGGGAGATCTGAGGCTCTTGTGGTTAATCACCCCGAGTGCTAACGGTTCTCTGAATTAGTTTACACGGGTTTCCTATGGGAGTGTGCTCAACGTTAGAGCTAGCCTGCTCCCACTGAAGTCCCTGGCAAGCACTTTAACAGCATTTGAACACCAACGCTTCCAAATCAAGCCAGTTGCAAACTGTATTCCTTCCTAGGGATCATGTGAGCTAAGTCACCTGGAGGACTGGAGTGTGCTGCAAGTGCACACAGCTTGCTGAGACTGGCATTTGCACTTGCAAGGGTCTGGAAGTGGTAGGAGCACTTGTTTGAGGAGGTGAGTCTAAGGCACAGTGACCGAAACTCACTGGGAGAGGAAGAGGAGCACCACCACCACCATGAACAACAATGTGTGCTGCCTCGTACTTGCCAGGAAAGCTCAACGGATGAAGTGCCTGTGTGTAGTCTCAGTGCATGGAGGTCTGGAGACCAAGAAGAGGAGTACGTACGTAAAAGAGGGGAAGGCCCATCATTCACCAAAATTTAATCGAGGTCACACTGGCTTCAAGCCACAGGGTAACACACCCACATTCCCTTGTCTGCAGTACACTGGGATGACTCACGTTTCGTTGTCTGCCCAGCTCTCCTAACCAGGGGACGTTTCCATTACCTCTAAGGGCCTTGCCACCGAGTGCAGAAGTTGTCTCTGCGGCACAGAGGTGGGTGGTGGTGGTGTTTCCGCAGCCTTGTTCTCCACCCTGGCTGCAGATAGGTATCTGTTAGACTCCTTTTCACCTTTGGATGCTTACCTGTGAGCCCTCGGGGTTGGAACCTTAATTGTGTGAAAGGCAGGAGGGGAAAAGTGGGTTGTGCGTTATGAATGCTTCTATATTTAGACCATGTGTGCCCTAAGATTTACAGAAGACAAACAGCAGTAGGAACTGCTCCCAGGAGGCACCTGGCAGCGGGACCTTTTCCCTGCAGTGATGCTTTCTGGACTTATGAAGCTGCGATTCCTTTCTAACAGAGACAGTCATTTTCACATGAGCCTGGTCAGCATGGGTCAGCATTGTGACTTCTGTTAATGAGAAGTTTCAGGGAAAACACCGAGCTCCTTTCACTGGGGAGCCTGTATGAGCAGAAGTGTAATCATGTGCTGCTATCACCTCAGCCATCTTGCTGCAACTCTAAAAAGTTTTGCATGGTTTTACTTTGGGTACAACGTGCTTGTTTATCAAGCACAAGCTAAGGCTTGCTTAAATCTTGCCATTCAAGTTCTCTGCTATTAAAGTTTCAGGCTATATTCAACAAAATGATAGAGCTTCCCTGTATTCGTTGCTGAAGACCCTTCATTTTAGAAACAAATATTCTGCAGTTATTCAGAAGGACTTCCTCCACTGTTGAAGAAATTAGAGATCATCTGACGGGCAACACTGTACCACCAGCACAGGAATTTATTTGCTGCATGCTTCCTCAGCAGTTTTCTGTCTCTGCATATATACATCCCTAGTGTCTTCATGGCTGGCAGGAGCACTGTGCCTCCAGCTGTTGGACAGCCAAGGGAAGGCGAGTTGGTAGCGCTGGCTATGTGCTTCCTTCCATGCAGAAATACTGCAGACAGGGCTCACATGTACGAAAAACTGTTTCTTGAGGTTAGTGCGTGAGTTTGATTTGTACATTGGGCCCCTGGGAGGGTGTCATGGGCGTCAGTGCTGTTTGATGTCCAGATCACAGCTGGAATCTTCCAGCACAAATGATCTCCTTGGGGCCTAGAGTCCACCATCATGTTCCTCGTTTCTGATAAAATGGATATTATACACTAATATGTTGATAAACTACTGGGGCAACATTGACAACGATTACTGAAGCGTGTTGGAATTCACTTTCTAAGCTCTGGATGAGGTTTTATTCTGTGTTTAGGCTCCAAACATACTGAGTCAATAACGCTGTTGGCTACTCGAGGAGGCTACCCAAAGGGATGTGTTTGTCTTTGCGCTACGATGTACTAGGTTTGGCTGTCCTTTCTCAATTTCTGGATCACACTATTTCAGCAAGTTTTTTGACGAGGAATGGCTAAATTTGTTGGCCGTGCAGCAGGTTGTTCTTTGTATTACCAAATATCAAGCACTTTTCCAGTGGAAAGCAAAATATTTCTCTGCTTTCAAGCTTCCTGCCTCCCCAGTAATTGCTCACTTCAGCATTAGAGAATACAATAATGCTCCTGTCACCTGTCAGAGATGTTTGACTACCTTCTTTCTGTAAACACCTTCTAACCAACATTCACTTTGACAAAGTTCCCATGTTCACAATGTAAAACTTACTGGCAAGGTTCTGTATGCAAAGAGACCAGCATGCTAATAGTCATGGTTGGGGCGACTGGATTTCCTCTAGCTCTCGCTGCAGTGCGGAGGGGAGGACAGAACCCAGCCCAGCCTGGCCGCTGCTGCCCTGCCTCAGCTGCTGACCAGAAGTGTGGCCGTGAGCCTGAGTCCAGCAATGGGCAGAGCTGGGGCAACCCCTCCTCGCTCTCCCCAAAGCTCCCATCCAGGCTCTGATGGTTACAGCTTTATTTCAGCCCAGAACCTTGAGCGCTGTAGATCCCTGTCCAACTCATGTTGGTTTTATGCTGCTTGCTGTTGCAGCTGCACTGATTCTACTTAATAAATAGTTGATCCTCTTTGGAGCCTTACTGAACTTCCGGCTTCAGAGAGACTGCGGCAAGGAGTTTCACAACTATTTATGAGCTAGCCTAAAAATAAAGGTGGGGGAAGAGGAGAAGAAAGTATTTCCTTCCTTTAGTTTCTGAGGCCACCACCTTCCAGATTCCTACCGTTTCCTCTTTTCTACATATTACACGCGAGACAGAGGGAAAGGGTGTAAGTTCCTGCTCTCAATCATCCTCAGTTTTGTCATTCACTGCCAAAGGCTGGAAAGATTCAACTTCAGTTGTACTTTTTAATGAACATGGGAAGAGAAAGTAAATACAAACTTTTTACATATGTGCACTTTCACATATGGATGAGTTCTAGCCTACTGTACGCTGAAAGAATGCCAGGAGAAATTAGCTTAATATGATATTTCAGTCAATATTTAAAATATGTCTTGGCTTGTTTCATTTTTAATTGCCAGAACATTTAAGAAGCCCTCAGCCATCAGTGCTTTTTGGTTAAGGACAGTCAATTCTTCACGTTTCATTCAAAACAGAAGAATGACTTTTCGTGATTTTTGTTATATCAGTGCATCTCTGCAAGATGTGACACCATTAGTTACAGTGCATTCCCTGTCATGGACCCAAGCATCCAGATGGGACTGAATTACTCATAATTCATTTGTACACAGATATTACTAAGGCATTGTGGGTAACTGTTGGGTTTGGGTATTTGCTCCCATTTATTGTTACCTGCAAAGGGAAACTGACCACAGCAGTGTTCACTTGTGCAAATCTAACATTTCCAAGATCAACTCTCACTTTTTCTCTTCGATTACATTTTCAAAATGCTTTTTCTGAATGCCTTTCTCTGTTGCACCCCAGGTTTTGAAGAGCAAATGCCAAAGAAACTTGAGTACCTCTGTACTGGGGGCTGGATTCCACTCCAGGTGACAGAATTAGCTTTCTAAGAAGTGATCAAGGTGAACCGTAGCTGTCTGGGAATCTGACTGTCTCATTAGCAAAGCAAATTCTGATGGTTACAGGTAAATCCCCTTGGTGGGATGAGGTTAGGGTTTATGCTGATTTGGGGCTAAGCAAATGAACCACATAGGCAAATCCAAAGCATTATAAAAATAGGTAGCACTTTGAAAAAGTTTGAGATCTGAATGTTCACTGTCCAAAATTGGAAGCTCTTAGTGAGTACAGTAGGGGAGGTCTGGGAGTACGGAGAGCTGAGGAATGATTCAAGTATTGCCCAAACCACTGGGCAAGTCAGAGGTTTTCCCTGGCTGGGCTTCACCTAGCATCTTAATCCACGCTAAAAACAAGATGACAGTGTTTACATTTCGTAACTTTGCACAAGTTAGTCATTTAAATAAATACTGACTGTCCATTGGATGCATCTCACTCAGCAGTGCAGCAGCTCATGTCAAAAAGAGACAGCTCTTCACCTGCAGGTGTGCATCACATAGAAAACTTGTCATACAGATTCCCTCCAGCCCAGGAAAGTCACCTGGCAAATAGCTTTGTCTTCCGTCACAGCTGCTGCTTCGCACTGGCTGGCAACTGGAGGGGAGGTGGCATTAGAAAAACAAACCCCCCAGGAGAAATGCAGCAATGCTGTGCCAGTGCTGCCGGCTCTCTTTTTGGAAGTGAGACTGACAGACAACAAGTACTTGGAGAGATGCTTGTGGCTGGAGGCACGCAGGGCTCCAAGTACAAGGCTCCTGAGAGAAGGATGTGAAAACGAGAGAGAGGTTGGGAGGAAGAGAATTTGCAGACAGCCGAAATGGCTCAGCAATGCTAGAGGGAATAATAGAGCGACAGCTGTTCTGATTTCCTCCCACTTCGTATATAAATGAATCAAAACCAGAGCTGTTTTGAGTTGGAGCAGATGATAATTCTTTGAAGTACACTGAGTCTGCTGCTGTTGTTCCAGCTCACATCTCTTTCTTTCTCTCTCAGCCTTGCCAGTTTAATGCAAGAGAACTTGCAGTTGTGCTGTCAAGCCAAGATAATACGTTTTGTTGTGGAGACAACACTTTGCAGCTGAGTGTTGCTCATGAAGATCTAGCCTGTGGAGTCCTGCAGAATAAGTGAAGTGACAAAACACATTGCTAGACAGAGGAATTGAGATGGGGGGCTCAGAAACACAGCCAGAGGAATTGGAAATCTGGTAGCAAAGGGGTCTCACTCTGCAGCTTGGCAGGTGCTCTCCCCATCTCTTGGATGCAATGGGAAAGCAAGACATGCATCACCATTCTAGCCTTGTAGTTTCATCTTGTTTCCTTTGTTGCAGTGAGGAAATCATGTAACACTGACAGGATTTTCAACTTGGGGTGTGTGTGAATGCTCAGTTTTTTCTCCGAATTCAAAAGTTCAAGAGGTTCCCAGCACTCTGGATTCTCATTACTTTGTATGCACAAACACGTTATCAGGTGATGAGAATTCATGGCAGCAGCAGGAAGGAGAGACTGGGGAATGCAAATAAAGATGCGCCCACCTCACAATACTTGGGGGTGACAGAAGGAGCAAGTCCACATATGAAAACTGGATTCTAAAATCAGTGTCAAAAAGAGGCTGCATCAGGCTTTTGTTTTACTATAGTGACGGATGCTGTGAAAAAATACAGGCGTGATTTTTGTACTGTTTGGTTTTGTTGGTGTTGGGGTTTTTTCCACTCTCTGTTGCAGATGTCAGGGTTTACTCTGTGTTTTTATTTATTTATAGGCATTTCTATGGCACTCATCACCATAGTATCTGGGCAAATCATCTTTCCTTTCTTGTATCATGTAATTAAATCTATACAAAATACATATGTTCTTGGCAGAGGAAAATAAAAAAATAATTTAAAAAAAAAAAGTTAAGCTCTCCTTTTGGAAGGGATTTGTGCCCTGCAATTAAACATTGCTTTTGCAATGCTATGTCTTTCCACATACATAAGTGAGGAAAAATAAGATTTTGCTGAGTCTGTACCCCACACACCCACTATCCTGGCATGGGGCTGTGGCAGGCATTGTGGGGACTGCTGGAGTTTGCACCCGCATGGGAACCCTGAGACATGCAGCTCCCTCCTTCCCATTTGCACTGGAAGTTCGAGCAAAGGCCTGCACATCGCACCAACCCACTCAACCCAAGGGAAGCATCAGCCTGGCAGTGCTGCAGCTGTTCTTCTCCTGCACTGGAGGAGCGAAGCTGCTGCTGTACAAGCACAAACCCCAGGGACAAGCTGGCTGTACACCAGCAGAGGTGACCATCCTACAGGTGGGCATTGGCATGGTGGAGCCTGGTATGGCACCACGTCAGTGCCTGGAGCAAGAGGGTGGCCTTTAGAGCCTGCCTCCCTCCAGTAGAGAAGCTCACCCTCTGGGTCACCAGAACACCACTTTGGTAGGAATGTGCAGGAAGTTTGTCATTGTGACACCCACACAAGTGCCAACTGTGGCCAAAATGAACACGTGGCACATTCATGCTGGAGGAAATGAATCTGTCCCTTTCTTTTCTGAGAGCAATTCGTTGCC
The DNA here is from genome assembly GCF_039878825.1 of Excalfactoria chinensis. Classification (NCBI taxonomy): domain Eukaryota; kingdom Metazoa; phylum Chordata; class Aves; order Galliformes; family Phasianidae; genus Excalfactoria; species Excalfactoria chinensis. The sequence continues at coordinate 41,488,137 of NC_092857.1, forward strand.
TCCATTTCAGAAGGAAGTGGTAACAGCTCTGCTTCGATGTGCAAAGGTAGTCTGATAAAGAGCTTTTCTAGAAGCAAAGCAATTGGCCACCCTTCTAACTGCATATACTGCACATACTTCATAGCATCTTCAGCCTCTGAGACATCCAAAACCATTAGTTACTTGTGAAAACTGTCACCGTGTTTTTGTTCCTCCCCGCATTCTGTTTTTGGCAGGCATGTAAATAACCCAGGGTTTGTTCATCACACCTTGGGGACCGCTCACGTGTTTTATTACCTGGCTGAATCTGGCCCTGCAGAGACGCAGCTGTCCCTGCTTTCTGGAGGCCACGTGAGCCAAGCTTGGCCCATGTGAAGAGTCAGCAACAAACGAGGAAGAGTTATTGCCCTTATCCTGGGTGGGAAAGCCCATACGTGGATTTTTGGGAGTGAATAACTGCAGTGCTAATTGAATGCCAAGAGTAATCATTTTTCCAGATGTTTGGGTTGTTGGGTTGTATGTGTTGCTTGTTTTGTTGTGTGTGTGTGTTTTCTCTCCTTTTAATGCTAATGTTTTATGTAAGGAAAAAGAAAAAAAAAAAAAAAAAAAAAAAAAAAAAAGAAATATTGCTGCTAGAACATGAAAGAAGGCATTAATATGAGGTACCACTTGCCGGTACTTGGAGCCTGGATGAAAGCCTTCTAGCAAGCATTAACAGATCAGACAGCACTTTGCATTCACATCTGTCTGGCTTGGCAGTACTGCGGTATTCCAGAAGTCGGTTTTAGATGAGGTGCTGACTTCACCCTGGGTCTCTTTCTGCGGACAGAGTAGGGCAGTGCAGCGCGAACCTCCGCGGGGCCCGGCGGGGCAGACTGCGACCGCTCGCTGATTAACGGCGGCGTGGTGCCCCCGTGAGGACTGGTTACGTTGCTCGAGCACCGTCCGCAGCCCGGCAGTACTCTCTAGACGAAGCCCTTTATGGAGATCTGCACTCTATGGAGATCAGCACCCGCTGACCACGGCCTGTTCACCTGAAGATGGGGGCTTTGTCAGGAGCCTGGGCTCACCCCGTTGTTTTTGGTTAGGATCAATCTGAGTAAATGAATCAATATGCTGAGCTGGTTACAAGGACTAAGTGAGAAATCCTGTGCAGATCACAGTAGCAGAGCGCAGCTGCCCCTTCCAGACCTAGGAAGTAAGAAGCTTAATACAGCAGTACTGTGCCTGCATAAACTGATTCCCCACCGTAATTCTTAGCTTCATGCTTCACCAATGCACAAGATCAGATTCTGCACACCATGTTGCAGGATTCCCCATGAGCTCGCATTCAAGTTTTGCTTATTTACATCTCTTTTAGCCATCTCTTGATGGGTAAAACCAAATCTGTGTTTTCACCTCACCTTCAAAACTGGCCAAAATAAGAATCAGGCTTGCAGTCACTCGGAGATACCTGGTATGTAAGCCCAATGATGTTTTGAGAGGAAGTGTGCAGTAAGTTAGAAACAGGTTAAGGCACTACTATGGGACTCCAGAGACCTGGCGTCAGTTCCCAGCTCTGCCACAGACTCCCAGTGTGACCTCAGGCAAGCTATTTCCCTCCCAAAACACTTTCATAGTCAGAGAAGGCAAAATCCTACTTCATGTGAGTTTTGCCTTTGACTGCATGGAGCCAGATCCCACCCACGCATGTCAACTTAAAAATAAAGTACAGGCTTAAGCACCTTGCTGAATTGCTGCCAGAGTTTCCCCGGGTTTCAGTTTCCTACACCTAGAAGAGGAACAAAGATCACTTCCCTATTCCCACTCACTTTGCATGCTTAGGCTGCAGTCTGTTTGGCATAGGACTGAGCATAATGACCGGGACCTTGCTTAGACAACTGCCTGTTGCCCTGGCAGGCTGCAGCTCAGGCAAGAGCTAAGGTTGTTGGGGGCCTTGTGTTTGGCCCTGCTTGGTTGATGCTATTGTACTTTACTAACCTCAGAGGGGCCTTCTCCACAGCCAGTGTGTGTCACTGGAAACTGATCATTTGCACTTCACTCTACTACAGAATTAATCAGGTGTTTCTGCCTGGCAAAACTGTTACGTTTCTAGTGAGGGGCTCCACTGCGTGTAATGGCTCCTTGCCTTCTCCCTGAGTGCCTGCTGTGACAGCAGACAGCTAAGTTTATATAACTGGCTCCTTCGAGAGCACCACCAAACAGGATATTCCTGTTGGCGAAGAGCTGCTTGTTTGCTTAAACCAACAGTCCTAGGCTTCTGCAGCCCTTGACAGGTACAAACAAGGAACCACACTGATAGCTGAGGGGAGGAGGGATTACTACACCTAACAAGAAGTAGACTTTGGCATTTACATGTATATCACGGATACGTCCTACAAGGTAAACAAATACTGCATAAAAGCAAATTTGGCTATTCAAATGACCTGATTGTTTCTATGATGATGATGTCTCCCGGCATGTATTTAGTAACGCACTAATTGACTTTTCGTGCATCAGGAAGATAACTTTTCACTATCTGTTTCGGGACAGTTTCTGATGACACTATCTTTCAAATTTCACTTATTTATTTATTTTGGAAAACTGCTTGAGCGGAAAACAGATTCCAGTCCTGGCTGAGGCTCAGGACAGCCTGTGCAGGCACCGAGGCCTACAGGACTGCACGGTGAGCAACACTTGGCCACTGCTTCTCCTGCAGACCCAGGCCCTCCTTGTGCCTGGCAGGGCCGTGCATATGGCAGCCGTATTGGAGTGTCCTCCTCTTACACCCCAAATACGCAAAGCAGCAGCAGCCAAACGAGCCTGAGCAAGACAGGTTCTCAGAGCCTGAGGTACGCATGCACGGCTCCGACCTGACGGTCAGAGCCAACGCCAAGCCTGTGAGTGTGGCAGAGGCCCTCCAGGACATGCAGCGAACTACTCACCCTCTGCTCTGAGTTTTTGATTTCACTATTAGATGCATGTTTGTCTAGTTCTCGTGAAGAGGAAGTGAAAAAAGGGCAGAAAGCAAATTGGCCATTCAGTGCAGCAGCCCTCCATGCTGCGGACATGCATTAGAAAAGCAAATGAAATTTTTTTAGTCGTTAGACTGATAAAATGGTTATTAATGGTTTCATAGTTGTGAGAATATCTTAGTTCTAGTCATATGTAAACAGTCAGCACTGAATCATAACCAGCAAAATAAATACTTGTGGTAAAATAACCTTTGCCCATACATTTGAGCTAAGTGAGTAAAATGAACCCAATCAGCTAATTTACTTTACACTTGGGTGCGTTTACAAAATTCCAGGAACTCATGCTGAATTTCCCCCTATATTAATTTTTTCATGTGGTTTGAAGGTTATCTTCATGGAGAAAGTTGCATGGGGGGATGATCTGCAGAGATCTAAAAAGTACAGTAACGGTGGGCTGTGAGGTGGTAGAGGAGCCATGGTCACACGTCTGATCCTTCACTGCTGGCACAGTACCCAGGTCTTCAAAAGCTGCCCAGAGGTGGTCCTGCACAGCCTGCTCTGAGAGGAGAGGCTGGAGCAGATGAACCCAGAGGTCCCTGACAGCCTTAACTATTCTGACAGCACTTCATTGGCAAGTGGCTACTTGAACCCTGCTGCTGAGATGTTTCACCAGCCAGCACCTAAATAGGCAGCTGCTTATCACACAGTCGTGCTCACGGCGCACAGTAATGAGGTAATTCACAGACACACAACAAATGCATGTCAACAGTATATGAGCAGAAAACTGGTTTTTGTCTGCTAGTTGTAGGGGTCAGCCAATCTCAACTGAAGGCCCAGAATACTCCAATCCACATGCGAATATTTTAGTCCCAGTTTACAGGACTTCAGGTTGGATATTAAGACAAATGCCTTCTCAGAGAGAGTGGCATGGTATTGGGACCGTCTTCCTAGGGAGGCAGTGGGGTCACCAGTCCTGGAGGTGTTGAAGAAAGGGGCAGATGTCACACTGAGTGAAATCACATAGAGCAGTCACAGGCAGGGGCTGATGACTGGAGTGACTGATCCCATTAGTCTTTCAAACCTTAACAATTCTATGATTCTGTGACTTCTAGGGAAGGTGGCGATAGCTTGCTTTTTAGAAACAGAACCAAAGTCTTGCCGGTTGTGGAAGCTGAGATGGAGATGAGCATAACACATCTCCATCCAAAATCATGGGGGTTTCTTAGAAGTGGAGAGGCCCCGCACTGCTGTTGCCTCTCCTGCCATGCCGTATAGCCTGGGAAGTGCACTGGCTGGCAGGGAAAAGGAATTTAGAAAGAAAGGGAAGAAAATAAGAAATGGGAAAGGGGTATAAAGTTTGACAGTGACTTCTAAAGTCTTCCTAAGGGACTGCAACCAGCAGCCCAGCTTTAAAAGATGCAGTAACGTTTTTGAAATTGCAGCCCCAACTGTGGAAATGGCAAGAGCTGTGCAGAGTCAGTGGGGCTGTAATATTGCTTGGTTGAGGGCACCACCATCATAAAAATAATCACCGAACATTTCAAAGCCTTTCAGAACAATTTGTTTTAATTCTACATTTTAACGCCAGGAGTAGGTTAGGGTTTAGGTGTGGTGGTTTCACATATTTTTGGAACCTGTTTATCCATCTTTTATGAAGACTCTGAGAAGGCAGCTCAAAATACTTTCAGTGACTTCAGCGATGCTGTAATTTCTGCTTCTTTGTTTTCTGAATATGATTAAGCTAAATTCCTGTCTCCATCTCAAGCTGCTTCCTGGAGAGGCACTTGGAGGCCAGCACCACAAGGCTTTGTTCTGTTTGGTTTGATTTCAGATCAACAGCTGAGCTGGCAAGAGAAGAACTGACAACCTACTTTATATCCGGCATATCTTACATGTACCCTAGCAACCTGTTTTCCAGATAAATTTTGTATTATTTGTCCTCTTTTATTTCACAAGTGAATAATTGTGAATAAAGTATCTCCTGTCCTCACAATGCCTGCTGCCCTTACATTCCTTAACAAACTAACTGGCATACTTTTTACCAGTGGGAAATCAGCAGTTCAAGTTATCAAGCCTGCAGGTCACCACCAGAGCTGAGCCTTCAAAGTGCCTTCTTCTGTCGTGGCCCCATCTGAGGCAGCTCAAAGGACTTGGTCTTTCTCCCATTTGGCACATTTCCCTATTGAGCTTGGCCACCTACAAGATAAGCACCAAGAACCTGGGTTGAAGCAGCATGGTGTTGGGACTGAGGCAAGGAGCCCTTGGGTCTGAACTTTTGCACTGAGAGCTGGCTCATGCCCAGCAGTAGCAGCTCCTTCCTCATGAAATGGGGCTCCCGTGAGGTGCCCTATGTCTGCCCAGCACTGTGAGTGCTGTAGAGGGACAGGAACCCTCTGCCACCACTGCCTTGTTCCTGCCGCTACAGGGCGAGTGGCTGCAGAAACAGGTCAGACTTCTACTGACATGTGCTGTGTGAGAGCTGTGTGGCATTTATTTTAATTGACTGATGGTTTTTTTTGGTGGTTTTGTGTGTGTGTGTGTTTGGGTTTCATTTTTATTTCTATTTGTTTGTTTTTGTTGTTTTGTTTTTTAAAATGATGTGGGCCTGGAGGAACATTTTGCTTTGCGTCAACTCTGCGTTATTTCTACTCTGCACGCAGCCACAATGGAGCTTCTGACTGCTTTTGAACCATCCAAATGCAAAACATTTCATTTTGAAGGAGTGAAGGCTTAAGATGCTTGCTTTTTTCCTGCCCCAGTTCTCCCTCCAAAACAAGACACGAGTGGCACAAACCCAGCCTTGTCACCATCTCAGTGTTCACAGAACCACAGGCTCTGAAGGGATGTTGCTGTCACCCTGGCTTTGACCAGCTGCTGATAATACAGACAACTGTCCCCAGTGGGAGACAAGTTAAAGCATAAGGACAAGCTTTGCTTACCGCTCAGCAAATGTAAGGAAAATTCTATGCATGTGAAAAATGCAGCTTACATCTGGAGTAGTCTTCTTCTATTAAATCATTTTTTTTGTCAATATTAGCATAGAGCATGAGTGTCCAGGTGATCATCAATCATGGAGCCCAAGCTCCTGCCCACATGACAGACCTGGGCCTGTTTGTGGCTTCATAACTAGTCACAGACAGAAACCACCAACAGGTCCTTAGGAGCTTTAGCTGTCCTCTGCCTCATCATTTTACAGCAAGTTATCCTAGGTCAGCTGCTCCATGGATCCTGTCTCTCATTCCTTCACATCAAAAGCTGTTTTTCATAACATGGTAAATTACCCCAAGTGTCACTGTGGATGTGTCTCAACAAAACACTGCACAGGGGTATTACCAGTTCACTCTGCTCCAGTGTCAGACAGAGTACATACAAAACTGAGGCTCTGAAAAGCCACCTGAAGTACTGCCCTGCTGCGAACGTTTGATTCCCTACCTGTCTATAAGTTTGCCAGAGAAGACTCCTATTTTTATCTTAATGTGTCACCCAGTACTCTAAAGGTACATGCAGGACTAGTAAGTACAGGTTGCTCCTCCATGCTGCAGGATCCAGGGACAGAGCCCCCTCCTCAGACCAAGGAAGCCCTTCTATTGGAGATTGTTCTGAATAAAAACTGTAATCTGCAAATGTAGAATGAAGTGTAATGCTCTTCTAATCTTCTCCACAATGTATAGTGTTTCTGTCCACACACAAGTCACCATAATGAGAACAGAAAGTGCTGCAGATGGTCTAAACACCTTTGTGCTGCCGCATTATTCTCCAGCATTTCCCCTTTTTGGAACATCAGCAGGCCCAAGTAGAAGGGAGATACTCTTCCATTCCCTGGAGCAACAAATCCAGGCATTGACCACAGTGGCCTTGGCATCTTTGGGTCCCTGTCACACTTAGCTTAGAAAGGGCTACACCACTCAAAAACCCTGTGAGATGGAACCCTCAGCACTGCACATCAGTCACTTCTTCACTGAGGAGACCAAGGCAGACTGCAGCTCACAAAGACACTGCCGGTTAACTTCTGTCAGGGCTTCCCTATGTGGATTTTCCTCCTTCCCTCCAACCCTCTCCTCCTTCCTGAAGCAGATGGTTATTCAACATTTCCTGCGCAGTGAGCGTTTGAAGAAGGGAACACTACCACCTTCAGAGAGTTGGTGGTAGAGCATGTGGAAGTGCACACGAGCTGTCTCCAAACTCGACTGCAAGAGCTGAAATCAAACACCCAAGACTGATTCTAATTCTTCTCCTTGTGGGACAGGATGTCTTCAGCTAAATCTATGCCAACACTGGTAGGTCTCTCCTCTTAATTCAGTCTTTTAAGTCAAAAGCTCTGCTAGGTGTAGAGTATTTTTTAAATAACCAGAGCATTGTTGTTTGGTTTGGCTGGTTGGTTTCTGTTGTTTTCATTTTGCTGTTGTTTGGTTTGGTGTGTTTTGTTTTGTTTTGTTTTGTTCCGTTTTGTTTTGTTTTCTTGCCAGTAAATGCATGAATTTGTTTTGAATGGTCTGGCTACTTTTCTCAACTGAGGCTTCCACAGGGTCTTTAGGCCAGTCATGAAACAAACCCAAGTTATAACACTCCTGCAGCAGTCTCAGCTAGCAAAATCAGTTTCCTCCTTGCAGAACTCAAGCTTCAACATAGACTTCCATGTGCTGTCCTGATATTTATTGCTTGTCACACCAACCCAAGGACCAACTCCTGCCTGCATGGTGGTGCTTTGCACAAGGAGATGCTAGCCCATTATGATACTAGTAAGAAATGCTCTGAGACTCTGTTAGGGATCATGTAAAATGCTGTTTAATGGAGGCAGCATTATAAAGAACAACTTTATTCATCATTCCAGCTGCCAAAGACAAGACATCCAGGACAAGAATTCTGTGCTGCACTTTTAGATGAAGAGACACACAGGTGCTGTGATCGCTCACACAGCTGGAAGCTGCCTGTGGGCCCCGCATTACCATCCTGCAGCTGAGAAATTTGTGCAGAGCTACATAGCCTGAAAGTCAGACTGGATGTGCAGCCCAGTTCTCCTCAGAACTGTGTTTTCCCCTACTGGGTCAGTTTCAGTGCAAAGAGAGCTGATAAGTTAACGTGCCCACTTTGGAGGCCAGCAGCCACCTGGAGCCACCACTGAGGTACCACACCACCTGTCCAGGAGACCAGAGCTTCAAAGTATGCAATAAATATGTGATGGGATATGTGTGCAGCAGCAAAGGAAGGGCTCGGGCAGCCCACAGCTGGCCATATAGTGCCAGGCCCAGTGAGTGCACAGTTGTTTCAGAGCATACCTGGACATTCCAGGTGCCCTGCCAGGCAGGGAGGGATGTGCAGTAAGCACTGTATAGTGGTCCAAAAGCATCTCCAGAACAGACCTGTAGAGATAATGCTTAATATGGCCTAGGGCTGAGGTCTTGCCCCAGGTTACTTCCTCATGCCTGGTGCAGAGGCTGCTGTTGGAAAGCCTCTGTCCCTTGGAGCAAGCTGTCCCCGTCCCTGTGGAGTGCCTCCAGCATGCAGCCGTGATGCAGAGCAGCATGGCAGCAGGGGCAGGCAGTTTTGGATGCCTCTGTGTGTGCAGCACTGGACATGCCTGAGGTAGGCAGGCTCCCAGAGCCCTGGCGAGGCTCATAAGTGCGCTTGGCACGGGCCACACCAGGAGGAGCCACTGAGAGTAAACATCCTGGAAACTTCATTCCTTTAGGAAAATCCTTCTCTGACGTGTGACATGTCCTCCTGGCTGGCTGCAGATAGAGAGCAGTGGGCAGCAGAGATCAGCAAACCTCGCATTTGCTTCTTAAGAAACTCTTCAAAAAGATCAAGCAAACTACTTTCTAAATTCCATGCCACTTGAAATGCTAGCTTTTCTATTTTGTTGCAAGGAGAAAATGCCCACCAACCTAAATATCATTTTAAGGTGCAGAAAGAAGATTCTGTTTTTACAACTCCTGAACAAGACAGCTGGATAATGCTCATTGCTAATAGGAAGAGCTGCAGCATCAGCTAGCAGTCCAAGAGAGACACATAAGAGTCCATAGCTTTTTAGCTTTCCATTCCTGCTTGCTTTCAAAAGGCAAGAAACAGCTATGCAGCAGTGATTTATCCTGGGGACTTCTCCCTTAGGGGAGAAAGCTGGGTGTTCACTGCTTTGCCTCAAGTGACAAGATTTACACTTTACAAGAGCAGAAAATGCCTTTACAGATTTCTATTCTCAGCTTTTATACCAGCCAGAGCAGATCCCAAACACAGAAACTGCTGCTCGCTCCCTCATAAAACAACCCAAACACTTTACGCTCCTCTCTTGGAGATGTGCAAAACACACCAGAGTTGAAAAATAGTTCTTTCTCTGAAATCATAGCTGAACCGAAAACAGAGTGTCAGTGTAGAAGTCCAGAGTGGAATATTTGCTTTTGTACTGGCTCATTTATGAGGTTTGTGCTGTAGCACTTATTTAAGGTATGTTATAAACCTGTGTTTACACACAACCCTTTCCCTTCCCTCCAGTAATAATGAGTGCTGAAGCATATGCTGATGAAAGCAAGCAGATGCATACCTCATACAGCATCCGCTACAGCTCACGTCTGATGCAGCAACAAATGCAATACTTGGAGAAACCCAAAGAACTCACGGATAAACAAGCTATCACCAGCTGAAGAGCCGCCTGAAGTGCTGCTGAGGCATGAATTGTGAGCAGGGCTATGGCTCAAACTTCTAGGCAGACAGCTGTAAATTTACCTCAGCACATACACACCCGCCTCTTGTCTCCTGTGTCCAGGAGTGCCATTATTGCTTGTGCTCCCCATGTGCCCTCCTGTTGCAGGCCATTCAGTTGCTCTCCAGCTCTGCAGCATTTCCTCTATCCCAAGCATGAAATGAGACAGTGCTTGTGGTCTGGCTGCCAGTGCAGGTATACAGTAGCTCTCTGAGGAGACAAATGGCTGACCAACATTGCCCCTCCTCTGCCCTACAGTTGGTTTCTTGCTTTAGTCCAGCCACACCATTGATGTGGTGTGACCATGAAGGACTCACTCCACACTGCAGAATGGAGGAAAAGAAGCTCTTGATATCCTTGATATAAGATCAACTGTGACAACCCAGTCCAGGAAATTCTTCACTCAGAGGGTAGTGAGGCCCTGGCACAGCTGCCCAGGGAAGCTGTGCTGCCCCATCACTGAACACTGGGGCCCTGGGCAGCTGAGTTGAAAGTTGGGGAGGGGAGGGGGGAGGGTAGCCCTGCCCACAGCACAGGGTTGGGGCTTGATGGGCTTTGAAGGCCCTTCCAACCCAGACCATTCAGTGATCCTATGAAATTTGGCCTAGACTGCGTGTTGAACAGCAGAGAGACCAAATGTATACACTGAATGGCTTTGGTGTCTTGGGGCATAACCCAAGACAAGCAGATACGGCCAGCAGGCAAGCACACTTGTCTGTGGACTGATGTTTCAAAACCAGGGTACTTCCCATAAAGTCTGAACATGAAAGTGCACTTCACTGTGTCACATTTATTGTCATTGTAATTAATGCATTGCAAAGGAGCCTCAGACGTATATCCTCCTGGGTTTAGCACTGTAGGGTGACACTGCCACAGACTTGAAGGGCTTATGGTGCAAACTGAACTGAGGATGGCATTGAGTAGATTACAGCAGGTGCCTGGCAGTTCGGTGGAGGGGCTGCGAGCAAACCCCAGCCCTTCTGTGGGCTTCTTTACCAGGCAGGGGGCAGCAGAACTGTGAGCGGAGCACAGACCTCAGCCACTGTCCCCAGCTCATTTCAGCAGGATGCTGTGCTGCATCAGTGCATTTTCCACCCCAACTGCAATGCAGCTATGTGTGACACGGGTGGGCTTAGGAGGATGGGAGAGATAGGACCCATTATTTTTGCTGGCTTTGCTCTGTGGGAAAATAAATAAATAAAAAGGAATAGAAAGGAAAGGAAAGGGGAAGGGAAAGGGAAAAAAAGGGGGAAGGGAAAGGGAAAGATAAAAGGGAAAGGAAAAGGGAAAAGAGGAAGAGGAAGAGGAATGGGGGGGGAAAGAGGGAAACAGGAAGGAGAAGGGGAAGGGAAAGGAGAAAAGGCAAAGAGAAAAGGGGAAGGAAAAGGGAAAAAGAAAGGGAAACCAAAGAGAAAGGAAAAGAGTTAGGAAAAAAGAACGGGAAAAAGAAGAGGAAAAAAAGAAAAAAAAGGAAAGGAGGAGGGGAGGAGGGAAAGGAGATAGGAGAGATGAGGGGAGGGGAGGAAAGGGAGAGGGAGAGGGAAAAGTTATCAGTGATCATGGCCTTAGCTCTTTGCTTTCTAATTACCTTACACGAGTTCAGAATTCAACATTTTGGATTTAAATTTGATCTCCACTGTCTGCATCCTGAAATTTGATTCAGCCAAGGTTTGTATTTGGCTGTGAAGCTGAACGCTTCCCAATGGCCAGATCCAGTACTGCAGGCAGGAAACTGAGGCAGAGAAAAACACTTATTAATTGCACAGCAAGACAGACATAATAGGTCAGACCAAGTGCATGTCAGTCACTCTGTGCTTTCATTGTTTGTGACCAACACCATCTGCTTCAAAAAAAAGCAAGGCACATGTTGCTATGTGGAGACTTCCCTGAAACCCAACTTTACTCATTTGGAGACTTGGGGAACCTCTGAACTACACAACAAAGAAAATAAACTCTATTATACCTTAAAAAGTTGGGCATGTCACATTGGTATATGAAGTTCAGCTGAAGTTGAATTGTTTATTGGCAATAAAACCATGCATCTATTATCACCATCACTTCTCATGGGGAGCATTACTTCTCATACGCTTATGAGGAAGATGAATCCAAATCCTTCATAGAAATCAGTAATGGGACAGCTGCTACCAGGACCAAGTTCCTAGATTATGCTCCCAGATGATATCAACCATGCCATGCCATTCTTTTTTCTACTTCATTTTTGACCTTTATAGAAATGTAGTCCTTTGGTTTTGTTCTTTAGCTCTGTCAGCTCCTCAGCGTGACAGTCGCTGTTGAACTCCCCTAGAAAAATACATTTCCCAGTCAGGCAACATTTGATGAGCTGACTTTTTCTCTGGGTTTTAAAACCCAAATATCCAAGCAAGCATGCAAAAATAAAACCAAGAAAAACAACATTTTTGCTACCGTAAATTTTTATATAGTATTTGGAAATAGTTATTTGCCTGCATTTTCCACCAGTGATTGCCAAGATGATGCAAGAGACTAAGCTCCACCTGATGGGACATCCACAGGAGAATCAATGTATGACTGCATCTTGCAACCTGTTCAGTAACTTTTTGACACAGCAACTTTAACAACCCTTCTCCTTTGCACTGTCTTAATGTGGAAATGTGAATGAAGCAGTTGAATGCAGGCAATAAAGTAGAGAGGTGGTGGACAGTACAGACCCAGAGATAACAAATTGCTGATCAGCTGTGAGATGTGCCATCACCAAGAGAAACAGCACTAACTACAGGACATCAGCTGAACTTGGGGCAAGTGGAACAGTGGGTCTCTGCTGACCTACTGGAGGTACTGCTGTTGTGAGATAACACACTTACAGAAACTACAGTCAAGGATGAGAGGTGGCTTGTGCAAATCATATTGCCTGGTTCCCTAATAACCCTGTGATTTCAGACTCACAGCTCTGTGCAGTGGGGGCTGCCTTTGCCATAGCTTGCTCACAGAAAGCTTGGAAAAACAGTCTAAGGCCAGCTGTTCAAGTGAATGAGTGAACAACTCGAAAGACAACCATTCTCCCTTCTCCATGTAAGCTTCTTCCACTACTGTTTTTCAATCTTCCTGTTATATAAAAACAGTGCTGACCGTGCTGTGTGGGAGGCTGGACTGAAGACTTCCTGAGGTCCATACCCATTTGAAACATTCTGGGTTTTTTTTTCAGGAACAAAAAGTAAGGTAACAAATCACCACTTTCACTCCTCTAATAAAAAAAGCAGTTATGATACGGAGTTCATGTGCTTGCTCGGGGGCTGTTCACTACTGGGTCAACTATGGTCAGCCAGTACATTCAGAAGTTGGTCAGGGGTGGGCCTTCAAAGAGAAATGTTTGGAAAGGGACAGGCAGGGGGAATACCTAGTCCCTTATTTCCTTAGGAAACCAGTTTAAAAATAACTCTGTACATAAATAACCACTTCGGTTTTATGAAGAGCTGACCTCCTGTGACAGTCTGGCCCCAGGTGCTGCATGATGCTGATCTCTGCAGTCAGACTAAGAGACAATATTGGAGATCCTGGGGTATCACCACCTACCTTTGCCCTTAATTACATGCTTTACATCATCTGTTTCTTGTTGCAGGGTAATTATGAGGACAGGAAGTCTGCAGAAAGTGCTCATTTACATTATGGTGCCTTCTCCCTCTGTAGTTTCGCTAATTGATACATATCATGTTTAGATATCTCAGAGGACATCTAAAAGATGTTCAGTAAGCACCAGGTATAAACTGCATTTCAACATTTTTTCCCCCACACTGGAACTGGCAAGAAAATTACAGTTGCAGGAAGCTGCAAAACAAAACAGTGCAGAAGCCACACAGTGCATGGAGCGAAGCTGTCAGAAGCCTGCTTGCCCTGTAAGTTTTCAATGTGGCAACACTAACAGCATTAAGCTCAGCACCTCTTGTCGTGTTGCAAACGTGTGTGCTGATGTAGCTTCCTATGAGAGCATACAGCCTGCAGATATCCACCTGTGTGTGCCATCCTTCCTACTGCAAATACATCACCCAGGCAGCCCCGGCTACAGTCTTCAGGACACACAAGCAACTTGTGGCCAAGCAGCCTTCGAGGACTGACAATGGGATGCACTTCCCTCTTCCTCCCCACTTTACTGTATTTGGTTGGTGGACATTTGCAGCAGGAAGGAGTGCTTGGCACAGGAATGCTTGGTTTTGTTTTTTGTTTTTTCCAAAGAATGAGCAAATCTTTTCTAATTGTGGAAAATCAGCAGTCAGCTGGCACACAAAGTGCTGCCTCATTTCTGGTACATGAGCTTCAGACAAATGTCACTTGCAGAGAGCAGAATGAAACTGTTGCTCCTGGGACATATGGACAGAGTCTCATTGACATAATTAATTCCAGTCAACAAGCCTTATGCAATAAACATTTCATTTCAATGAGATTACTGTGTTGACTTGATATACTTGAATTTTCCAAGGTGTCTTACCTTACAGTCTGTTGCAAGATTTTGCATGATGAGAGGTTTTATACAACAGACGTGATAGGAGTAAACACCCTCTCCACTGACAGGTATTCAAGTTCTTTGGCTGCTCATGAGACCATGAGAACTGTGTGGGCCTGTTTTAGCAACACCCCCAGATGTGATCCTTGCTGCAATTTTGTTTTGTATTCCCACTATCTATTCAGGCAACAATGCCAAAACCTCACCGACAAAGTCAGTGGGTGACTGAGGAGTGGGAGGATAGTAAAACCTAGGAGGACATGTCATCCTTATGGAAGGAAGCACTCAGTAAATGGCCGCAAGACAACAAAACCACATTTTTATGGAGCTAAAAACTAGGTGTTGCTTCTGGGCAGAGTGTATGTCACAGTGGTAGGGTGAGAGGCTGTCCTGTGCCTTCTTAGAGCTCATCCAAGTCCATGCTGAGGAGCTCAAAAGACAAAGATAGGCCCAAGATGACTATCAGTTTGGAGAGAGCTACCCAAAGAAGGTGCAGTTGGAGAATGGGAGCCACTGTGGCTGAGACACAGCTCAGTCCAGATACTGGCACTTGGAAAAGACATCAGACGCTAAGGAACATCTCATTCTTGCCAACAAAGATGGCTGTAGAAGTGGCTAGTAGTTGAAACTGGCCAATTTTTAAGATTTTAGCTAGTTGTCTGCATGGTATCAATTGCAGACACTGGCCTATTTTCCACCAAAATTCACCAAATTTCTTACTTCCTTTTCTGCCATACTCTTCCTAAGCTTTTTATCAATAGTTTAGCACTTGAGTTCAGGTAGGTGAAGCAGAGAGGACATTAATCCAGCCAGGATCAGTGCTGAGAGGAAACATGTCCTCATTACACTTTCAAAGTCAGACAAAACAAAACAGTCTGTTTATAGATCTGGAGAAATTACTCCCCCACAGCAGGTCAGGCTGGCACAGACACAGCGAGTGGGCTGTTTGCCCTCTGCAATATACTACATAGATTGCCAGCAAGCATAATGAAGCTAAGTCTCAGGAACCAAGTCCCTAGGACTTCATCTCCTGTGCTTGGCATAATCTAATCTCCTAAAAAGAGTAATAAATTTGTTCAGGCTGAAACTCCTGGCCGGGGAGCAGGAGGTATTTTATTATAATGCTGATCAGTTTCCCTGGTTTCCAGTTCTGCAGGCCTTGTGGCAGAGAGACAGGACAGTGGGCTGGGCTGGGGACTCAGAATGACCCAGAAGCTCAAAGGACTCACACTGGCAAAAAATGTGTGATTTAAAGAAAATTAAATACACGAGACCTCCAGTTTTCTAAAGGTGGACCTGGTACCTACTGAAGTCCTTTCAAACAATATTCTGAATTCACTGCTCCATCCTGAAGGTACAACTCAGTACCATCTTTCTTTCACACTTATTCTGTATCATAAAACACAATGTTTCCTTTCCCTTCATATATTTTAAACTGCTACGCTTGACTATATACTACAAACTGATGAAGCTAGGATCTGCCTTTTTGGAGAAAAAGAAAAAAAAAAAGAAAAAAAAAAAGCTTTCAGGCTTACATGGGGAGCACATGACTCCCAGAAACCTCCACCCAGAAAAGAGGTCTCAGATGCTTAGATTTTTGTGGTCAGGGCAACTCTTTGTGCCATTCAATCTGAGCTTTGCAGCCCAGTGGAAAGAAATCTCAGGCTGCCTGGAAATGTCTCCCTGGCTCAGCTCGGGAACACAAGCCATCCAAAGAAGAGGCTTCAATTTCTATCCAGTACTACATGGTCTTGTAATTATTTTGAGACCCTAGTGGCCGCTGGGAAATAAGCACAGGACTGTTCATTCTTTTAAGGATTTTACCTCCCTCACACAACAAAATTAAAATAACAAAGCCTGCCGCTTAAAAGGCATTTGCCCTAGGCTCAAAAACACAGTAACATAGTTTGACTGCTAAAAAAGGTGAAGAACTCACCCCAGATTGTAGAGAATGGCAGCTGCGAAGGAAAGCATTGATGTTTCCTGAGCCAATATCCCATCTGCAGACCCAGCAGCTCCGTGAGCAGTACACTTGGAATAGCTTCAAACCCAAACGATGCTCTAAGAAATATTGCTTGTTGCCTGGTGGTGGCTGTGGCTGAGGGCTGTGAGCCCAGCAGCGCATGGAGATGCTTCATTTCACATGACAACTCCTGAGATGCCTAGGAACACCAGACCTGCTATGCTGAGGGTCCACACGTAGGGTCAATCCCAGCTCCCAGGTACAAGAGTGGCACTGAGTGCTGTTCCTGTGCTCATCAGTGATGATGTCGGCGTGTGAGGATCCTGCTCTCTGTGCACAAACCACAGAGAGAGCAATTAATGCTACACTCAAAACACTTTGTGCCATCAACTTCTGAGCTCTCTGTCACAGCCATTTTGTTCTTGATTTCATATGGCAACAATATTGTCACTTCCTTGGTGAGCTGCAATAGCAGATTACTAACTGTTTCTATGGGTGTCTAATCTGTAGCATGTTCTCCTCTGGAATTTTTCAAAACTCTGCTTTTTCCTTTCTGCACAGTGCCACGTCCATATTGCTTAACAAAAGACAGAATCACCAAGGTTGGCAAAGCCCTCTCAGACCATCCAGTCCAGCCATCCACCTATCACCAATACTTCTCACTAAGCCACACCCCTCAGTACAACATCTAAATGTTCCTTGAACACCACCAGGGATGGTGACTCCACCACCTCCCTGGGCAGCCCATTCCACTGACTGACTACTCTCTTGGAGAAGTATTTCCTAACGTCCAACCTGAGTTTCCCCTGGCACAACTTGAGGCCATTCCATCTACACCTATCACTGGATACACAAGAGAAGAGACCAACACCCACCTTGCCACAACCTCCCTTGAGGCAGTGGGATAAGGTCTCCTCTGAGCCTTATCCAGATTAAACAATCCTAGCTCCCTCAGCTGCTCCCCCTAAGTGCTCCAGACCCCTCACAGCTTTCCTGCCCTTCTCTGAACACACTCTAGGGCCTCAGTGTCTTTCTTGTATAGAGGGGCCCAAAACTCCATATAGTACTCGAGGTGCGACCTCACCAGTGCTGAGTGATCGTTTCCCCACTCCTGCTCACAACACTATTTCTGACACAAGCCAGAATGCCATTGCCTTTCTTGGCCACTCTGCTGGCTCATGTCAGCAGAGTACTGACCTACACCCCCAGGTCCATTTCCTCTACACAGTCTTCCAGCCACTCTACCCCAAACCCATAGCATTTCCTGGGGTTGTTGTGGTCAAAGTGCAGGACCTGGCACTTGGACATGTTGAACCTTGTCCTTCTGGCCACAGCCCAGCTATCCAGCCTGTCTACATCACTCTGTAGGGCCTTCCTGCCCTCAGGCAGAACAACACTTCCTGCTAGCTTCATGCCATCTGCAGACTTACAGAGGGCGCATTCAGTGTCCTCATCATCAATAAAGCTATTGAACAGGACAGGCTCCTGTTCTGACTTCTGGGGAGCACCACTCACAGCTTGCTACCAGTTTAACTCTCTGACACCAGCTGACACCGCTCTGTGAGCCCAGCCATCCAGCCAGTTCTTCCATCCAGCAAAAAGTGTACCTGTCTAAGCCACAAGCTACCAGCTTCTCCTTAAGAATACTGTGGGAAACTGTGTCAAAGGCTTTGCTGAAGTCTAGGTACCCTACACGAACAGCCTTTCCCTTATCCACCAGGCAGGTCATTGCATTGATCAGGCAGATCACAGAAAGAGATCAGGCTGGTCAAGCAGGACCTGCCTTTCATGAACTTATGCTGTCCAGGCCTGATTCCCAGCTGTACTGCATAGACAGTGTGCAGCATGCACAAGACATAGCACCTTCTCACACTCATAAAGAATTAGCTGAGAAAGGTCTCTCATATCATAGAATCATGCACTCATTAAGGTTAAAAGAGATAAAAGACTCTTAAGATCACCGAGTCTAACTGTGGCTCATCCCACCATGTCCACTAACCGTGTCTCTCAGTGCCACATCCACACAGTTCTTCAACCTCCATGACAGTGACTCCACCACCTCCCTGCACAGCCTGTGCCACTGCATCACTGCTCTTTCTGAGAAGTTTTTCCTTATATACAACCCAAACCTCCTCTGGTGCAATTTGAGGCCATTACCTCTTGTCCTAAGTACCACAGCTCTAATATGCTCTGTCAGCTCCAAAGATCTTATGGATCAAGCTGTCCTCAAACCATAGTGGTAGTTCTTTTTTGAACCTTCAGACTCTTTTCCCTAACACAGCAGTAATTTCTGGAGGAAAGTTTGGCTCTTGCTATACTTCAGAGATTATCTTTCCTCAGCCAAGGTTGCAATGATATGAACTTTTCATGCAAGCCTTCAGCAACAGTTTTGTGGAATGACTGAACAGCTGTACATTCACCTCAAAAACCACCACTCCTCCCCTCTGTAATCTCAGTAACTCAGTTACGACACTGAACTGGTGCCTCAATGCTGGTATAACTGGGAACAAATTTTTGGCCAAAGAGAAAGGAACACATTTATTATTAAAAGAACAACGTTTGTTATGAAAACATGCAGTGGGTATCTTCGAACTTAGTCTCTACTTTATGTGGTTATGACACGCTCAAGAAGTGTTTATGGGTTTATATATAATCATTATTATCATTATTAGACTTTCAACATTCAAAGACTTCAAAGGTTTCAGGTGAAATGCTTTGTCTTCACATCTTGGGCCAAGCTTTAATGAGGGACTCAATTTTTGGAGGTACAACTAATTGCCAGTTCTGGTGGTATAGCTTGAGCAGCTGAACACATCATGGAAGCCATAAACCAGGCAAGATCCACTAGGTAAGTTGTAAGCAAGATAGGGGGATGAGATTTATTTATTTTTGGTCAATGATACAGTTATCCAGTTCTCTCATTTGTCACATCCTTTTGCTCATTTCTATATGAAAGGAACAAGACAAGGCACTGCTCCTCACCTCTGAAAGTTTACTTAATGCTCACTCTGTGAGGCTTGGGCCTTGCAGGAATTAGTTTGCTTAGTTTGCACTTGAAACCTTAAACATGGCCACAGACACCATCATTTGCTTTAGGAGAGTGACTTTTCCCTACAGGGCTTCTGTCTGCATTTTGCTTCCAATCCACAGAGAAGCCTGTGGCTGGGAGGTGACAATTTCAGAACAGGGAGAATCCAACCATTCAGAAGCAGCTGGTGCCTTTTCAGCTCTCCTCCATCGAGAGAGACATCGAGTTACAAGTGACTTCTGCTGGGGTTTATTTTATGCTAAGTCTTTCCAGGACACTTACAGGTTTAAAGGAACAGGAAAGAAAAAACCAAACCAAACCAAAAACCACTGTGCTTGTTGGGGCAATTTGAAGAAATCCCAGTGGATGGCCATGCACATCTTGAAAATTTGGCCTTTCATCTTTGCAACTCATATCCAGTTAAGGATGGGGATGTGAAATAATGGAGACACTGGTATTTACCAGACTCATCGTGAAACATAGCAAATGTAGCAGAACAAGAAAGAGCAACCAACTGCACACTGAAGTACCTAGACACGATGGGCACAAAGGCTAGGAAAGGAACAACAAAAATGGGCCTGAGATAACCAGTTCTGAGGAAGGAAAGATGAAAGATTTCCACTGACTTGAAGATGGGTGAAAGCCTGGTTTGTGTTTGCCTTGGTGAAGTGAGAAGCATGAATGCAAGGCATGGATGAATGGCTGGATGCATGGCTGCACAAGTGTTAGAATTAGACATAAGAAGGGGTCTGATGCAGATCAAGGGGGCAAGGAGAGCAGGATTTCTTACCTGATAAGAAGCAAAAAGCTAAATGTACAACTGAGTGTATGACATTACTATTAAAAAAAAAAAAAAAAAAAAAAAAAAAAAAAAGGAAAAAAGGAAACAACATCCACCTCTCTACTTTGGTGGCATCTAATGCTTTTAACTCAAGCACGATTACTTGCCTGAATTAACTGAGATATAATGTTCCTTGGTTAGGTCACATGGACTTGGTCTCAGAGCCATATCTGTAAACCAAGTAACTTGAGCCTTCTGAATACAGAACACAGCAGTCAATATGCCATAAGAATAACTCTGAGCAGGTGAACAGGTGCTGAACAGGTTTAGTGCTTTCTCAGCCCACAAGATGTCTGCATGTCCCCCACTTGCCACTCCCAGCCCCACATGGCTGACTGGAGCATCACAGAATGGCAGCAGAGGCAGGCAGATCTGCACCAAGCCCAGCAGCAGCAAGATGGGCTGCCTCTTTTTAACACAGCTAGGAGCCTGGTCTCCAAACACCTGCTTGGAACCAGGAGTGTCCCTCTGCACACAGGAGCCGGCCATGCCAGCACAAGATGAGGGATGCCTCTGTCAGGGTAGTGAGATCAGACTGGTCAGACTACATGTTCTAGCAGGTACGTCACCAGCCAGAGGCCAATTTCAGCCCTTCTTCAAATACCCAGGAAGCAATACAATGCAACCTATTCTATCACATGAAAAAGAAAGAAAATAACTTTATTAGTAATGGGATGTTAGTCACATTTCCACAGTATTTCAGAAGGACACTAGTCTGATCCTCATGGTAAGGCTCCAGAGCTTACACTGGGAGACACCGGCTTACTAGATGAGAACACTACAGTGCTGCATGTAATTTTTGATCATGTGAGTAACCACTTTGAAGTCTAGGGACCAAGTTATGTGCATACTCAATCTGCCAGCAAAAGGCACTAATTTGCATGTTCCGAACTGTATTTAATTTCTGAAGCCGGTAATTACAAGTACAAACAAAAAGCCTCACATTTAACAAGACTGCCTGTCCATACGCACAACTGTAGGAAGTCACTGCAAACCCATTCTGAAGTCAACTATAACATGTAACCTTTTCTCTTGTTTTAAATCAGGCCTTTAACACCCCATGCCAATATAAGTAGATGGATTTCTTCAGTGTTGCTTTTTTCTATCTGTCAAAGCTGGTAGGACACTAAACCATCTCTCAATGGCACATCCCCAGCTGGGATGAAGGGATAAGTAAAACTATGGTAATTTACATCAGCAGATGTTCTGGCTTCTGCAAAAGCCTTTGTTGTGATATTGCAAAAAGAAAATTAATGGCCGTGTTTGTTATCCCTCTGCACTTTAAACAGTGCCTGATTCTTATTTGCACTCGCCATCCTTACATCACTCCAGCTTTGGAAGAGGCCACTGGGAAAGTGGAATTTCCAGAAGGGAACCTCGTGGTCTTTGTTCCTGTTCCTCTTGGAAGGGGGGACAGAAATCATCTGGAACTCACACAGAAGCTGCCATGTCGTTGTGAAGACTAGTGGATGTGTTTCTAACAGTCTTCTATGGGGGTGCTGACAACAGCTGCAGAGGGGTTAATGGGAGATACGGAAACGGTTTCAAAAGGTGTCTGTACTGTAATTATGCAAACAGATCGTTCCATGCTTCAGGGTGAAGGTAGCTTCATTCTTTAATCAGTCACATTAAAAATAATAAAGGACTCTAAGAAAAAAAAAGAAAGAAAAAAAAGGCAACCCTGCTTGGAAGTGCAGGTGGTACAACTGCAGAAGGTACTTGCAAATAGAATAGCTCAATAATAGATATTCATCCAAAGAGTTTGGGTGGGCTTAAGCATTTGATGTAGAGGAAACGTGACAGTTTGCAAAATGGCACACAGGGAATGGATGGCAACAAGTACAGATGGTAGCGAGGATTTAGGATTCAACTGTTGGGTTTGGTGTTTTTACTAAGATTCTGAAGAGAACTTTTCTTCCTACAGCAGTCATATCAGTGAGATGGACATCATTATTTGCTGTTCTCGTATCTATCCGTTCAAACAACTCCAATCCTACAAACCCGACCAACAGTTTTGATGTGGGCAGATGTTTCCAGCCTAAGAAATAATTCATAGTATTTCAGAAAAGCAGAGCTCAGTGCAAACTGAAAATGTTGTTGGTTAGAAACCAGTAAGACAAATGAGTGAAATAAGAAGTTCTATAAACATCTGAATAGAGAGAGAAAGCTTCCATGAAGGCTTAATGCACATCGAGAGACACAAAACTACAGACAACCCAGTTTCACTTCAAATGGTTCAGAAGAGCACTAGGATGATGCAGGTTAAACCAGAAGAGGAGCACAAATCAGGCTAGCTGTCAGTTGACCTATTCTTTACAATAACTTTTTGTCTTTTGCTCAATTACTAAAATACCCAAAAAGCTAGTTCGCAGTTACTCCCTTTATAAATCTCTTTTTATGAATGACACAAAGTCACTGATACTACAGCTGAAGAGATGAGAAGCAACCCAGATACCAAGAATGCAGCACAAATACTCCATGTTCTATGAAAACCCCATCTGAGAATCTTGTTGTAAAACACCCATATTCCCAGGAAGGCTCAGCTGCTGTTTGAGTACTGAAAGCCTTCCACTTCCTAGGAAACATACAACTCGCATTCAAGCTGAGATGTTATTCAAGCACCTCATACAGGGCCTGACCTTGCTTGCTATCATGTAGGTAAACACCCTCTCAGGCTGACAACTGCCACAGCAACAACAGCTTTGGGTCAGCTAGCTCCTTGAAATGGAGACCACCACAAGGTGGAGGTTGCAGGAAACAAGATAAGATCTAACACAGTGGGGTCCATTACTACATGACAATAGAGTAAAGCTTTGGGTCAACATAAACCACTTCACTATTTCTAATTAGGAACCACCAGTTTCATCGTAAGGCAAGAACAAAATGCACTAGAGATGACTTGGGGACATTTGGGAGTATTTTGGACAGGAAAGTGAGGGGGGGGGGGGGGGAGAAATAAAACTTGTTTTAACTTGCTAATACAGTGAAACAGATGTAAATTGCACCACGCAAACAAACCTCTGCTTTATAATGTGCAAACCTCTAAAAATCAGAGAAGATTACTTCTGGATTCCCAGATTGCCATAAGGGAGCAGCTTAATGATGTGAATTATTCCTACCATGTCAGAGTCGCATCTAGAGACCTTCACAGAATCAAATGCATTGTTCACACAGACGCAGCAGCATAACTGCTTTTCCTACAGCGTGATACTGTCTGGTCAGCAGATGGCTCTTTTCTCCCCTGAATACTCATTTAGTACGTGGCTTGTTTCTTTGAGTTACTGCCTCCTTTTCCATCTGCTCACGCTCAAAATCAGAGAGAGCCCAGACAGGCAGGGGCCCAAAACACAGAGCAGTGGTAGCACTTCACTCAGAAACACAGCTGAGCAGTCCTTTAGCTTTTTTTTCCCCCATATCCACTATGCAAAGTCCTGTTCTTGTCCAGACGCTTCTAAAACTCAGAAATGAGCTCTGATTTATTGGCTTGAGTTACCTCACACTGTGCATATTTGCAAGAGACAGGCTCAAGAAGCAAAGGCTTTCACCATCCCTCCTTTTTGTCAGTGAGAAAGGTGCATGGTAACTCCAGGGCTGATAATGAGGGGGTCCTCTGAAGTGAGATAGCACACACACAGCGACAAGCACCCGATTATGTGTACTCTCCTGCTCTGTCATTCCAGCATATGAATTCCTCTACCCACCACCCAGTCTGCTCATAACCAGGCAGACACCATAAACTGAAAAATCCACTGAGAAGTTCCCATATGGACATTCATCTTCACATTGTCATTTTTCACTGGAACAAAAAACAAAAACCCAGCAATGTTTTAGCAGCACAAAGACTGAAGCAGTTCAACCTAAAAAAGGATCAGGAGACGTTTTAGTAAGCATCTCTCATGATTGACATTAAAGACTGTGTCTGTTTCTAAGTTTCCAGCTCCTGCAAATAGCACAGATTTCCACCTCATCTCAACTTCAACTCAAACAGCTTTTTGACAGAGAAAAGAAGTTTTGTTTAGAATAATGCACACCTCCTTCTCACCTCTGTGGTGGGCTTCATCCCAATCATCACTGTTACTGGCTGAACTTAAAATACACCACAAATTAAATGAACCCACCTTGGAAATCTACTGAGGCAGTCCCAGTCAGAGAACACCAAAGAAAATGACACCTAGGTAGGAATCAACCCAAGGCAGAAAATGGAGACAGCAAGCACCAGCTTGCGCATCTGTTTTGTTCTGCAGTCATCAGAATGGTCTAACAGCTTCACACAGGAACATGGAAGAACGTTCCATGACAGGTAACCCTGACTTTCTAACAGAACAGTTACATTCTTATCATCTGAAGGTGCTTGTACAATTTTACACTAAATAACAATGAGATGCAGAGGTCATTTACCTTACTTGCTATTCAGATTCTTTCTTTCACTTTGCAGTATATGTCGCACATTCTCGAATAAGAACTGTCATCCGATTCTTTACACGATTCTGGAATTTGGGACTTAGAAACTAAGGACGAAACTTCTCATAAATTCTGTCTCCACCACAAAAAAGCAAGGTGTATCGCAAAAGTGCTTCAGTTGAGATACTGTAACAATCACACTGGAAAGGACTTCTGGAGGTTCTTGGCTCAATCAGAACAAGATAAGCATTGAGGTCATACCAGCATGCTTAGGGCTTCAACCAATCAGCACTTGAAAAGCTCAAAAGGTGAATGCAGCACAACCTCTATGGGCTACATGTTCCAATGTTTGTTTGAAATAAATTTCATTTCATCACTTAAGAATCATAGAGTGGCTTGAATTGGAAAAGATCTTTAAAGAACATTTAATTCAATCCCTCTACCATGGATAGAAATACCTACTGTCATATCAGGCTACCCACGGTCCCATCCAATCTGGCCTTGAGCACCTGCAAGTATAGTGCATCCTTTGCACATCCTGCTGAGTGCCTCACCACCCTCACAGTGAAATATTTCCTCCTTATAACCAACCAAGTTCTACTTCCTTTCAGTTTAAAACTATTGTACTTGTCCTGTCACTACATGCCTTGGTGGAAAAAAACTGGCTTTCTTATAAGCCAAGCCCCTTTTATATTCTGGAAGCCCCTTTTGTACTCATCAGGCTGAACAAGCCCAGCTCTCTCAGATAATCTTTGTAGCTGAGGTGCTCCAGCCTTCTGGTCATCTTTATGGACCCAAACAAACAGCTCCACACCCTTCTTGCGCAGAGGGCTCCACGCCTGGATACCGTAGTCCAGGTGGAGCCTTCACAAGAGTAGAGCAGCCACAATCACACCCCTCACTCTGCTGGCCACACTTCTTTTTACACAGACTTGAGTACCACTGGTTTACTGGACTGAAGCACACATTTCCAGCTCAAATCTGATTTTTCATCCATTAGTACCCTTAAGCCATGCTTTGCAGGTCTACCCTTAATCAATTAATCTCCATTAACACTTGATTCACAAATGGTGTTCAAGCCACACAGTCTTTCCACCACATCTAAGAATTAAGCTTGTAAATGTTATAGGACATTTTCCTTTATGGACAATAGTAAAGCCAGTGAGATGAAAACTTTGCAGGGAAGCCTTTATAGGTATCTGCAGAATACAGATAGTGTTGTGATTCTAAGATGCCATCTCCAAAGCTGAATGTGCCATCACTTGGTAATTCACATCCTATGATCCGTATGGTATCTGCAGACAGTCCTGCGAACTGCTGCTAATGAGAAATGGAACATCTCTAATGCAAACATAAAGAGACAACAGAAGGACAGCAAAAAATTAACAAAAATAACATCAGTAGAGAGTTCAAGTTTCACATATTTGTATACAAAAGCTATTGTACTGTGATACTGCCCAAACACCAAGCCTACAAATCTGAGGCGCTCCATTTTCTTGGGGCAGTGTCACCCCTCCATGCACTACCACATACACTGAACTGTGCACAAATGGTAAAAATCAGCACATTCAGAACAGATCAGGTAATCATTTATGCACACAGCATAAATATTAACCTGCTAGATACAAGATCTCAAGTTTGTTGAGATAGGCATGATGAACAGACAAGACTTTCAGACTCCTTGTACCAGAGGCCATCTACGTAGACACCGAGCATTGGAAGCCAAGGAAAAAACTAAAATTCAGTTTTTCCTCTTCCTGGCCAAGTATGCAGGTGAAAAAGAGACCATATACAAAAACATCTACGTATCTAATACCTCTGCTCAATGAAACTATCTTGAAATTGGAAGGAAAAAAAAAAAAAAGTGTTCCTTTTGCCCCAGCATTGTTTTCCAAAACAGAACAACCATTTTTATGTGAAATATATTAAACAAACAAAAAACAAACAGACAGCATAGACTGTGACAGGGAGACATCAAACAC
This sequence comes from Excalfactoria chinensis, assembly GCF_039878825.1. Taxonomy (NCBI): domain Eukaryota; kingdom Metazoa; phylum Chordata; class Aves; order Galliformes; family Phasianidae; genus Excalfactoria; species Excalfactoria chinensis. The sequence goes on from NC_092857.1 coordinate 41,514,456, forward strand.
GGGAAGTTTCCTTTCAGATTCTTTTCAAATGAAAAATAAATAAATAAATAAGCCAACAGAAGGATTTCAGAACAGGGAACATAAATCAGTTTTCTTTACTGGTAAGTATCTTCAAAACTCCCATCCCACCTCCTTCCTCATCAAGCTGCATATACTTCCGTATGTCTACAAAAACTCTCCCATATAAACTTCCGTATTCATAAATTCTTTAACCTTAAGCTCCTGTCTCAGTAAAGCCTTACCAACTGCTGCATAACCTTTATCTTACCTTCCCCAGCTCCGAATGGAGTATCACCCTGCCTCTTTTCTCCTCTTTCTTCAGTTACCTTGTAAGCCAGCTTTGTGCAACCTCTGTCTACCCATCTGTAACTTCTAATTTAATTTCACAATGCTCATCTTCCTAGTGTAGTTTACTCTGCAATAGCAAAATTAATTATTAGCATGAGAACAAGAAACAATGCTGGTGGGATCAAAAATGAAGGATTAAGTTAAGCAGCCAAGACTTGAATTTCATTAAAGCCACTGTGTAACGGTGATCCTGCTGTCATTCCTTTAAAAGAAGTTTCAGGCCTTTTCATGGCACTAAGTTGTCTACACATACACAGAACTGGGTATTAGCAGAACACAGTAAACAGCAAAGATATAGAAAAATGGGTTTCATTTGTCTCACTCCAAAATGTATTCTTTCCACAATGCAGAACTGCTGAGGAGAAGCTACATAAAAAAATACAACATTCTTCCACACCCTTGTAAAATACACTAATTGTTCCATGCAGGCTATGAAGATGATCGGACAGCCAAGTGGAGATCTTTCTCATTTGGAAGGAATAATATGGCAAGCTTGCAGCTTCTCCACCCACAAACTGCAATCATGCAAATCAGATCTTACCACCTAAACATTTTTTAATGTTTAACATAATTTTTAAATGAAAACAGACTTAAATCACTTGAATACTAATAAGGCATTATTAAGGCACAGTAGGGCTCATGAAGGCATAGTAAGGCATTCTAAAGACATCACAAATCCCAACAATGCTAGCAACGAGAAACTACAGCCAGTGTCCTCAATTCAGACTAAATACAATAAAGCAGAATTCTGTCTATGTACTAGTTAAACATTACATACACACACATATTTCCCATGCTAGCTTCCAAAAGGTCCTTCTCTCTCAGTTTTTTGTTTCTTTCAAGGACATTATCAGAAAAAAACATCTGATGTGGTCCGTCAAGAGATGGCAGCTTCTAGACCATACAGCCTCCGCCAACTTGTATTCATAATACTCATGCTTGCATAAGGAGAACTCCACATAAACAAAGATATGAACACAAGGATTTTTCTCCTAGCTGACCTGCTGTGACTAAAGAGGATCCATGCAGTGATTTAGAAGCAATTTGACTTCACTTCCCCTAAATTATGCTCTGCAGACTCATTAAAAACCACTACTTTATCTCTCTGCCAACACTAGATAGACTGCATCAAATGCAAGACCTCAACTTCAGCATCAATTTACATTACTGTGCTCATGTAATGCGGCTTTTAAAAAAAGGCTGAGCTCTTAACACTTCAGGAAGCCACAAGTGACCTTCTCAATTCTCTTCACTTGCATTCTTAGCTTTCAATTTGAATCTCTTCTAAGAAGGGTAGGATATACAGCTCAAGTGACAAAGCTGACATTCTTAAGCTTGCGAAACAATAGATCCTTTCCAAGAGTTCTGAAGCAACTTTTAACCTGAATTCAGGGACACAAGGCAAGTTGCATTGCTAGCAGAAGCATACAGTGCCACCTGTCAACAGCTGACAGGCTGGTTCGGCCTGGTTCCATGACTAGTGGGACAGACACATTTTGCAAAATCCACACCTCCAGAAAAGGGTAACTGGACCCCAAAATAATTAAAAACAGTGGCAATGATCTGAGGAGAAAAAACAATTTGCTAAATATGGTATCAGAATGCAAGATTACGCACTACAATACAATATACTTTGAACAGAAGCTAATAAATCAAATATAGTGAGAGTATCTGAAAGCTGTAGGCCTTACAGTAGTGCTGAGGCAACATGTGCAGTCAGGATGAGCAACAGGTAGGAGAGCTGAAGGAAAAAGGGAGGGACCCCTTGCCAGGGCTCACATCTCTCTGACCGCAAAGCCCCCTGGGGAACATAGTTCTTCTTCTCATCCGGACAGGTTCCCAGAACTGGAGCATTAACACTTTAACTCCCAGTGCAGTACATGATATTATGATGTGCAATACCAGTAATGAAAAATCATACTGCTGTGACACCACCATTAGATGCTATGTTCCTCTCTCACACACTGTCATACCACCTACTATGTCTCTCCATTCGGCTATCCTGCAAGTGAACAGTCATCTCTCTTGTTCAAGGCAAACCACGGTTACACATTTCATAAACACAACTTGTCACCACATTTGAACATTAACTTGAGCACTGCATGAATTCTGTGATTCTATAAATGCCTTAGATAAGTGCTAAATTTGGTCTTTCATTGTATTTCTGTACCAGTGAACCAGTTCCTTTAAATTCCAAGAAATGGGAAATAAATCAATACAGTTATGCTCTTATCTATTGTAAAAAATAAAATAAAAATAAAAAATAAAAATAAAAAAAATTGCTCCGTTGATTTACAGCCCCATTTCACACACACCAATAACTCCTCAACCTGACCTTCCTGCTCTGTTGAGATTATTCCCAGGTTTCACTGCAACTTCCAACAGGTCACAATGTACAGTTTAAGACCAGTACTGACGGGTCACGAGTTATATTCACACTTATGCAGCATAATTCCATCAGAATTAGCTCTCTAAATGAAATTTGCAGCCAACGGCAATCTGGTACTTTGCAAAGCTGCACAAATAAACAAAACAGTGCTATTGCTAAGAAATGCAGCATTTAGTCAGACCACTCATTTCTCCAACCTTGAGCAACATCTTCTTAAGAGTCTTGAAGAGCACTTCAGGTCGTAACAATGTGATCTGTAGTTAGAACTAAGTTCCTTTAGCTTTAAGCAGGAGCACTTCATTGGGTCTGGACAATCCAAGACTCTCCACTGGCAGAGCTCTTGCAAATGTGTTAACGTTGTCATTTCTTTCCATCTGCAGTCTCCTGGAATGTCAATTCTGCTCCTGCTTTCCCTGTTAATAAAAATCTTGCAAAATTTATGCATACAGTTACACCAAAAGTTTACTCATAAGCTGACTCGCTACTCAGTCCTGCTGCACCACTCCAGTACTCTCAACCTTCAACACACTGCTGAACTCTCCCAGGCATGCACTGTCACAAAAACTACTGATCCTCTTCCACTGCTTCCCCTCTACTATCCAATGTATTCAGCACTCACTGTTTTATTTCATATCCAACCCTAAGACCAACTATTTCATTACCCAACATCTCAGCTTCTGAACTCGTTTTCTTCCTTTCTCTAACATGAGCTGGTAGCACTCCCTTTGCAGCTTGCATGCTTCCTCCAGCAATAAGGAGGTGGGAAAAGTGGGGCTGAGGAGTACATTTAGAGTAAAGGATGAGGGGTGTGTATGAAGTTAGTTTAATTTAAAAGATATCTTTGGCAACACGAATCTCAAGGATGTTGCTCTTTGTCCTTCGTCACATAGTACTCACATGAATACTTCAGGACTTACCAAAATAAAAAAGTAAAATTCAAGTAAATGAACATTTAGTATATGAATTTAGTATACAAATTTTGCATACTAGCTGTTTTAAATGCAAGTAAAATGAACTTTTCATTCTAAGTCTCTAGACGCAGATGCAGAAGAATACATGATAAAAAAAACTGTCCCAAATCCCTAAGAGATCTGCAGAATACAAGCCGAAAAGCATTCTGTGCAGACCATTCCTGGTAGCACTTGATAAAATGTAGGGCACAGCATACCTGTGCAACTTCCTCGGGTCACACCTTTCTCACCATGAGTTCTATATATTCTTCCCCTTTGGCTGCAACTACAAAGATACCTGTTCTCCTTGGCAAATATTCCGATATTTTACTAGCATATAAAACCAAACAACCATTTGCCAGAAGTCAAATGCACACTACTTCACTGCTGAAAACTGGAAACATCAACTACTACTAGGTCTTCGGCCACAGCAGCGATAGACCTCTTGGTCAAGCAGTCAGTTCTTCTACAGCAACAATGCTGGACAATCATTAATTCAAATGCACCTACAACAAGTAAACATTTCACAGTCTTAACTACAGGAAGAAGAGGAAAACACTCACAGGCATTCATTCCCTCCCCCATCTTCCTGAGAAGGTATGGTTATTTCTGATATCAAACAAATTAATCAGTACAAAAGACGCCCACAAGCTAAAGGCTTTTGTTTTTATTTAGATATCAGCTATGTAGTAGAGTACATTCAGGAAGTACTTGCATCAGTTTGGCATTTCTCAAGCACCTGACAGCTGCTCCTTTTACATACAACAATTATCCCCTTTTTTTTCGTGCAGAGTGTTACATCATTACAATCAATCTCCCGAAGTCCATAAATACACTGATATTCCTGCTTAGTTAAAACCTACTGGCTGACTCAGGTATTAATGTTAATTTGTGCAAAATGAAACATTATTACAGATTCATTTTCTGTTTCGCAGTATCACTTCTACTGATACAGTTCTGGTTGCATCACTAATAACTCAAACAATATGCACCTATGAAATCTGAAAATAATGAAATTTGAGTAACTAAAATACACACCATCTGGAAAAACATCACAGATGTTTAAGAATACAAAGAAAAAGTAAAAGGTTTTATTACATTTAATTATTTGATGCAGATAATTATTTACAGACTACAACAAAGCAAAGAAGAAACAAAATACAAATGCTTCAGTCTTTCTTGCCCTCTTTTCTCAGGACTTAACTTCTACTCTGAGCTTAAGTAGTTGTTGAATCCACTGCTACACAAACAAAGCAGGAAATCATTCTTTGGTTGTACCACTAAATTATTAGTATCATTAGTGGCACAACTCACTGCTGTACCACTAGTGATACTAATAACACCTTCGTTATTAGAGATAAAATTGTAATTCAGTCAATTGGTGTACAACAGTAAAAAGTCAAAATATCCCCAAGTTGTGTTCAGGAAAGGATGCATGAAGTAATTTTAGCCAAAACTGGAATTTGCCTTCACCAGTAGCACTGCAAGATTGTCTCTAACAGAGAATGTATGATAAAAGGAAAACACTACATTCTGTTATGACTAAACATAAGTGGGTCAGAAGGTACCAGCGTCTAAGATCAAGAATTCTATAATCAGAGTTTATTTTCAATAGAAAGGTATGCATTTTTTTTCTTTTGGACAGCAGAAACTTGATTGCTTGCTGGATTCTACAAGTTCTGAAGTCTGTTCCTCAAAGTGAAAAGAAAAAAAAAAATCCTTACTTAAGGGAAATAGTTTGATTATTACGATCTACTCAAGATCAGAAGAATGCCAGGATCTTCAGATGCTTACAACTGTATTTCTATGTTCTTTTAAAAGGTTGGTCCAAGGTAAGTATGAAAGTGAAACTTGATTTGATGATTCAGTCTCACTGCAATGGACAAAACTGAGCCTTGTGTTTTATCTGCTGGCAAAAAAAATGGATGTTCAATTCACTATAAAGCATACAATAAAGTAAAAAATGCAACCTATTGCTTTTAACACTTCTACTGAAACATAACATCAAAGTGAACAGTAATTAGGTACCTAGGAATTTTCGCCAAAAGAAAAGAAGTGAACAGGAGAGCACTTTTTTCTTTGTGTATATACCTTCCCAAATCACAAGTGGCGTGGGTGGAAGAGCTTCTCAATTAGATCAAGATTAGCTGAAATAGGTTTTCATTTGAATAAATCCATTTTAAATCCAGCATTAAAATAATGTGCTTCTTGCACTAATTTAACAGGTTTTAGACAGCAAAATAAGTACCCACATGCTGGCATTCATGTTTGTATCTAATCAGATCTTTTAGATGTCATAATGTTGCTTTCCACTGTTGCCGTGAAATACAGACTATGGAGTCTAGTAGGGTAGGCTGTTTCCAATACCAATAGAAAGGAACATGAAGCAGGGCATTACACTACCTTTCTGTAAAAGGTACAGTAGGAATGAAAACCTGGAAAAAAAAAATGTTAAGCTACATTACAGAAGGAGCTAAATATCTGCAGAAGCTCATTTTTGGTTGTATTTTACACTGTGTGGTTTGCTGCATCTGCTAATTTAAAGCAGACATACTGTTTTCTTTACTTGGTTTACCACATTTTCTTTTCCCTCCTCACACACCATACCCCAAGCACTAAGAATATAAGCCCAAATATCCCAGACAATCCATTGAACAAAGTTAGTGTAATGCACTGGTGTGAGGTGTAAGATTAAAAAAAATAAAATAAAAAAAATCCTTCAATCTTCATCAAAGTTCTGTTGTAGAAGGAAATTGGCAGCCAAGTTTTCATTCTTCTCACAAGCAAAATACGCTTGTATCGCAAGTCCTTCAGGAAATCCTAGTGCCTTTAGCTGAAGAAAAGAAACATATTTAGAATGTTTGTATACTAAGCTTACTTATATGTCTACTATCAAATAACATCTAAGCAAATGTCTTTTTTTTTTTTTTTTAAAAAAACAGCTACTGCTGCCACTAAACGGAACGGAGTAAGAAAATGTTGCTTCCGTCCCTAGAAACCAACATAAAGTTTGTAATCAAAAAGTGATTTCCATGAATCTAAGCACCATAAATCACACCACTGTTCACTGCTATAGCAAGTCACTAAAATAAACCTCCATCACAGTAGCGTCCAGGAAGTAACTACACATTGCATTGCTGTTGAAAAAAACATTGTTTTGATGTTTTAAATGATTAAAGATACAAAGCCCATGTCTTCTACCAGAACTTGCCTGCAGCAAGGCCCCCCAGACTCTGATTTGGCTTATAACTGGTAGGTTGCACAACAGACCACATTCAGCAATGCTGAACTTTCACTAAAAATTTCAGATATGAGTATCTAGTTGAGAGTAATCTTTCAAAAGTCAGCAGACTGATATCCAAGATATATTAACAATTGGGCATTAGAATATTTGAGAGATTTGTTACTATGCCAAGGAAAATAGGCTTAGCTTGCATTTGAGATGCTTCCAGCAAATCAAATTTTGTTTTAGCCTAAGACCTGAGGAGGAGGTCAAAAATGACTCAAGGGATGGAACACCCCTCCACAAGGACAGGCTGAGGCTGTTCAGTCTGAAGGCTCTGGGGAGACCTGACAGCTGTCTCTCAGTATCTTAAAAGAGGGTCTATAAAAAGGAAAAGGACAGAATCTTTAGCAGCGTCAGCTGTGATAGGACAATGGGAAATGGTTTCAAACTAAAACAGGAGGAGATTTAGACTACAAATAAAGGAAGAAGCAATAAGGGCACTGGCACAGGCTGCCCAGAGAGGTAGCTGATGCCCTGTCCTTGGAGATGCTCAAGGTCAGGCAGGACAGAGCTCTGAGCAATCTGATCTGGTGTAGGTGTCCCTACTGCAAGGGAGTTGGCCTAGATGGACTTTAAGGGTCCCTTCCAACTCAAAATATTCTACAATATGCTGTCATTTACAGACTTTATTAAAATCCTCACAGTACCTATAAGATATTTTTCTACACAGGGCAAGTCAAATCTCTGCAAGAAACTACTTCCTACTACTGCTTGTCAGCCATTCTTAGTTTTAATTTGCTTACAAATAGCATCAATGTGTAACAAGTATGATACCTAAGTTTCCTCTGAATTAACAGGAGAAGCTCACAGCCCTCTCTGTTGGGTTTTGCAACTGTTCGAAAAGGTAATGTACTACTGCATAAAAAGGTTTTATAAGTAAATGCAGGGTGGAGAGGATGATCTGACAAAAAGTATATAGGCAAACAGTTTTGTTAGACTGATTTTATTAATCAGCTGTTTCCTTGATATCTAGAAAGCTGACAACTATATTGAAGGGCTTTTCTGATAAAAGTTAAGAACCTCTTGATTTCCCATTAAAAAAAATCCACCTCTGATAAACAACAAAAACATTACCACAGTACAATTCTTCACTATTTGTTCTTAAAAAGGAAATAAATAAATAAATAAAAACATCTCAAAAGGCACCACCATCTAGGTAAATACACATTTTAGTGTTGCATACCATACTATGAACACAATGTAACCTCAAAAGTATGTTTTATAGACATGTTTAAAGATAAAATTAATTACTTCTCTTGATGAACAGATGACAGAGTTAAGGAACAACTTCAACTAATATACATAACTATGAGAGCCTTAACTATCCTATAAAATATATAAAAAACTATACTTTTTGCTAAAAGGGATTACTTAGACTCCTTCGTACATGGAAATCAATCATAGTAGACGTTATCTTAAATAGGAGGCTTTGAGGCGTTTGCCAGAGGGACTGCCCAACATCCCTTTCCTAAGGGAAACTCAATCATCTATTAATTCAAATGGCCTTTGATCACTTAGAGGACTCTGCATCTTTCAAGTAGGACAAACCCAGACTTCAGACTAAATGGCTAAAATGTATGTGATTTGAAACAGCTATTGTGAATACTGTGAAACAACTATTGTGGCTATGAAATAGCAGAAATAATTCATACGCTACTAGCATAAATTAACAAAAAAAAAATCTTAAGGCACATCTTAAGCACGCAGCAGTCAGCATCTTAGAGCAGCAGACAAACATTTCAAAGCAGAAAGGCTCACCCTTTCAATAGCTTCTTTTTCCTGAGGTGTTACTTGAATGTAGCTCATGTGAACATTTCCAACTTCTGCTACTCCAATGCTGGCATTATCATCACTGCCACTTATACCTTGTCGGGTCTCTGTAACTGGCTCATTCAACATATGAATAAAATGCTCCTGATGGTGACTTATTTGCTGTGATAAACAGGACAATAGAAGAAAGAAATATTAAAACAAAACACGTTTAGTTCTTCCACCAGGCAAGTAGGAATATTTGTATTCAGTGAATTAAGCAGTCAAAAATGTGTAAAAAAAAAAAAAAAAAGTGTAGTGAAAAAGATTATTAAATCTAGCCAGACGAAATGCAATTTCACATTTGAGTTCAGTTGTGGATACCCTCTCCATGATGCGCTTAGCACCTCTCACAAAGAGAGTAACTTTCATTTCTAATGTCATAGCACAATGTTCTATACAGTTAGAAAAGCTGAAAAGTCAGCAATGGTATTATGGAATTCCTATTAACATGTTATCTTAGGTAATCTCCCTTTCTGGTAAAACCTACATCAAAATGAGCAGAACAATTTTGTACGTTTAAGATTCACCTGTAGTAGTTGAGGATTTTCCCGTCCAATCTGTTGCATCAATGTTGGTAACAGAGAAGGATTTTGCTGAATGATTTGTCTCATCTGCTGGAACTGGGGCTGACTTCGCAAAAACTCAAGAGGATGTCCTGAAAACCAGTAAGACAATGTCTTCAAAAGGTTAGCAAGACTGTTTTAATACACATATTTAACATTGTAATTGTACATAGAAAAAGGATACCAAATTGGTCAATTTCTCCTCACTGAAGAAGACTGTTACCAACTATGTGTTAGTCACCAAGGTTAAAAAAAAAGTGCATTTTCATTTTACTCAGCTTTCTCTGAAGATCCAACAGGTTTCTGTCCCTGATCTCCAGCAGTTTTCTCTTTATGTCTCATTTGAGTAATCTCATTCAGAGGCACACAGCCAAATACTGTCTTCCCACTAGACCTACAATTGAGTCCCAATTACTGTAGTAGGTCAGTTCTTTCCTTCTTAGAATCCCATATACTTCTTGGAATCCCATATATTCTGTACTATTAAATATTGCAATGAATTCAGCACAATCAAAAGTGCTCTGAAACATTCAATTCTCTCAATTCTCTCTCCTAACAGATGAGGGCTGTAAGTCCTACCAGTATTTAATACTCTGGATGCTAACCAGGATTACAGCTTGGGCACTGTCTTTGCCACAGACTAAGAGACATTTTATACTCTCTGATTATGCTCCTTTCATACACTTCCTCCACTCTAAGACTCAATTTTCTGCAGTGGATCCTAACCATTCTGTTCCTGTCTTGCACTGCATAGAGAAGAGTCCTAGCTCATGGTGGGTCTACTAGGTACTACATCCACCAGCCTTAATTTGCGGTTAATATGTTAGTGTAGTCACAGTCAACAGTATACAATGAGATAAGAAGGAGGAAGCCAGACCCTATGTGAGAGAAAGTACAACTGTCTCCACATTTGTGATGATAACCCCAGTGGAGTTATGTGTATGGTCAATATCCCAGCTCTATTAGAAATTTCACTGATTATTCTAGATATATCAACACAAGCTTTTTGTTGCAAGCCAGTACCACATGTAGCTTATTTCTGTATTATGGCTCTTATCAACTCACTTTGATCAGTTCACAATTACCAGGAATTCAAATTCACTAAAGCACAGAATGTTTCAATGCACACATTTATGTATCTCCTCAAGAGTACTCTTTCTTACCTCCTAGTGAAGTAGCAGTTGAAGGTATGGTTGCTACAGCTGCTGCCACCGCTGAAGACTGGGAGGTACTAGTTCCTGCTGCTTGAGTTGGTTCAGCCACAGCCTGATTATCTCCAGGTATGCCCTAAAACCACAGTTGACATTGTTACCTACAGAATACTGCACATATTTAGATTTCAGAACAAAGAAAAAATATTACCGTTTTCACTGCAAACGCAAAGCAAGATGCTGTGACAGGTGTTCACTTACAAGTGGAGAAGCATACTGCGACAGAAATAATTTGTCATGGTAAAGCATCTTTATCAGTTTAAAAGTGCATTTCAGTCCATGAACAAATACTTGCTATGAATTATGTTCCAAGATATCTGACACAGTGTTATGGAGTTTTGCAAACAAAGTTACTTTACAGCAACATAATCATGTATTACACAATGCTAACTGAACTTACATCAAACAGTTATTTACTTATCAGCAAAATTAATCAAGAGGCAGCACAACCACTTTCCTCAACAAAACAGTTTGTCAGTCATCGTTCACCAAATCTTCTGTGAAAATGCCTGAAAAGTTACCAGACTTTCAGCAGAAACAGTCAACTTGTATTCTGTTTATTGTTTTGCATGCAAACAACTTCACATATTAACTAACTGTTCAGGGCAGTGAGCCTAACAAATCTAGAAACCCACACAGACTACCTTTATCCTATCTGGAAACCCTTCCCACCCTAACTGCGCTCTTTGTCATTGAATTTCTGTACCAAACTTGCCTTTTCCTCCTTGAAACCCAGAAATACCTTTCCAAGCAGCCTTTTGTATCAGTGTAGAACAGACACCAGAAAAGTTCCTATATGGCTACACCCTGATGGTACAGGGAGAGAGAAATGCCAAGCAGGACGAACACATGAGAAGCATAACTCCATGGAGTAGTAAGGCTCCTGATATGCCTGATGCCTGACATGCATCCTGACATTGGGGGAGTTACATTATGCCCAGTCCTGAACAAGCAAGCCTATATAAGATCAACTACCTCACAACACTCCATCTCCACAGCACCAAAAATCCACAATTGTTTGAGAAGGCAGAAAGACTGGTATAAAGGAACACATTTCATTTACTTCAAAGGAAAAAGGCATCCTTCATTTTGGGAACAACTACACACAAGGAAAAGAATGGGAGGAAATAAGCACAGAACTAAAGTTGTACTGTTAATCAGTGGGATAATTTTCTTGACTACAGCTGTATGATTCTGTGTTTTGGATTTGTGATGAAAAGAGTATTGATAATTCATTGACTGGCATTACAGAACCAGTCTTTTAAATTCTTGTGCTGCCCTGCCAGCAAGGAACTGAGGATGCACAATAAACTGCAAGGGGATGCAGCCAGGTCAGCTGACTCCAGCAACCAAGGGATATCCCACTGCTATGTGATGATGTGCTCAGCAACAAAAGTTGGGGAGAAAAGAGGGAGAAAGAGGCAATGTTTCAAGTTACAGTACTTTCCCAAGCCTTCCCCCCCCCCCCTTTTTTTTTTTTTTTTTGAAGTGCAATGAAAACCTGCTTACCTGGAAATGGTCAAATATCTGCCTGACAAAAGTAGTGAACTAATTCCTAATCATGCTTCGCTTTTCCAAGTGGCATTTTTTTTTTTTCATCTATTAAACTGCCTCTTATTTCAGAATATTTTTCTAATTCTCAGCCCCACAGCAGTGCAAGGAACTGCACAAAGAGCCATGTGGTGCTTGGCTGTCTACCACAGACAGTCCACTATATCAGTGCAACCAGATGAGTAAAGTGTTTGGAAAATCTATCACAGAAGTCAGTGGTAGGTAATGTAGATTGAAAACCCTGCTGTAACATGTGCTCTTCACACGATACATTCATCACCGTAGCTCAACTAAAGGAACAAATATATAGCCAAAATAAAGACCACATATAAAAACAAAGAACCGCACAATGACCTGGGGAAAATTCTGCCCTATCCGAGAGATAAGAAACACATCAAGGTATAATCTGCCTAAAACCTAAGTCTGTATTTAGGTCACTCAGAGGAATAAACGCAGACGTTCCCATTCTCACATTTTATTACTTCATTTGACTCTATAAGCTTGCTACACATTCTTCCTTCCACAAAGTGCTGAGAAAAGTACATTTGCTACATAACTCTGTGGTGACTCTTCTACCACTGTTCTATAGAGCACTGCCTTTTCCCATAAAGATCAGGCTAAGTGTAAACAGTAGGAAGAGAAGACTAAGACTTCAGGACAGAGTTGTACTTAGCTTGCAGAAACAGTGCCCAGCATCAAAACCTGGTTGAGATCAAGAAGCATTCGGATAGCACACTTGGAATTACAGCTTGATTCTTGGGTCATCCTGTGTGGAGTCTAGAGCTAGATTCCACAACCCTTATGGATCCCTTCCAACTTGGGAAATTCCATGATGCTAAGATTTTTGGGAATTCAATTATAATATATGAATTAAGGTATGATGTGGAGTGTACCAATATAGCAAAAGGGAATTGTTTTAAACTGAAAGAGGGGCAATTTAGGGTACGTGTCAGGAGGGAATTCTTTACTCAAAGGGCAGCAAGGCCCCGGCACAGCTGCTCAGGAAAGCTGAGGGTGCCCCAACCCTGGAGGTGCTCAAGGCCAGGTTGGATGGGGCCCTGGGCATCCTGAGCTAGTGGGGGCAGCCCCGCGCATGGCATGGGGTTGGGTGGGTGTTAAGGCATCTTCCAAGCCAGTCTGTTCTGTGACTCCACAAAATCGTAGAATGGCCTGGGTTGAAAAGGACCACCAAGATCATCTCATTTCAATCCCCCTTCTATGTGCAGGGTTGCCCACCACCAGAACAGGCTGACCAGAAGCACATCCAGCCTGGTCCTGGATGCCTCCAGGGATGGGGTATCCACAACCTCCTCGGGCAACCTGTTCCAGGGCTTCACCACCCTCTTGAGTGAAAAACTTCCTCCAAATATCTAACCCAAACCTCCCCTGTCTCCATTTAAAACCATTCCCCCTGGTCTTATCACTATCCACCCTTGTAAACTGCCGTACCCTCTCCTGTTTATACATTCCCTTCAAGTATTGCAGCAATGATCTCATGAACGTGGGTTAAACTTCTGGAATTACTGGTTGACTTTACATATTCTCAGGCATGTGTTGTCACTACTATCTGTATCCAGACCAAACAGTGAATGTTTGTTTAAACCTCAAGTCCGTCCTTGAATGGAAACACTATGGAAACTAGCCTAACCAAATTTACTTAGATTTAATTTACTACTTTGAATATTGCCTCAATTCTTAAATACAATGATGAAATATTATTATCAAAAAACCAAAAAAAACCACCACACAAACCCAGACTATATGTGATGGTAATCAGTAAGGTATATGCACCCCCTTTACACATCTATACAAGCACAGTATCAACAAACACAAACTTAAATTTGGAATGTAAACATCACTTGAACTGTGAGAAGGGCACTTTTTTGCCTTACTTTGAGTAGATCTGTTTACAGTTTAACTGAACATCAGAGTGATTTATTAGCAGACACCGTTCACCACAGGTGCATGTAATAATCACATCAGGCACAGTCCAAGAAGCATATACATTTTTGGACAAGGAGGGTTGTAAAGAATTAGATGGCTGGATGACTGACAGAACATCTCTCTAACTAACGAGTTAAGAAAACCTTTGGTCAAAACCAGATTTGAATCTAAATGCCTCCTAAACACAAGCCTAAAGTATAGAAAAAAATGTGTTTTAGAATTGAAATCTCTTTCTACAAACACAGCTCAAGGATATAGGACAATATAAGATTGAGAAACTAAGCCGTAAAAATTGAATAGCTTGTTAAATGATCCCACTTGCTGTCAGTGATTCTTCAGTGCTCATCCACAGAACAGCTATATTAACTACTCTTGACCTTTCCTTTCCAAACGCTTAAAGGCTTTTTTCTTGGTGCTGATTCTTTAAATCACAATAATTGTGAGCACTTAAGAGCTCAACATCCTAAAGCTACCCTGCAGATCATTTGGAGGCTGTTAAATTAGGAGATCAAAGAACCGTGTTATCAGTGGAACAATACTAACTGAAGAAAACATTTTCCTGATGCAGTAGATTGGTCATGAACATATTTAGATAGACCAAAAAACTGTCTAAAAGTTCAGCAGCACCAATAGCATTTTTCTAACAGAAAAAAATTAGTCTGTATACTAACGTTCTCTGAGAACAAGATTACTTCTCCCCACTCCTCTCTCCAGCTGACAGAAAAAGGAAAACATTTTCAGAAGAGAATGACAAAAAATAGAAGGGAGACCACATATGCAAGAGAAAGACCCACAGGCCTACTGAGCAAGAAATTAACTACTCAGGACAGAATCTATCTGTTTGATGAACAAACATGCCACCTGTTAAACTACCTCCAGGATAATCTGTTTTTGTTTTTTTCCTCAACACAAATGAGCTAAAGCAGGGAAATATTCTGACTGCAAAAGCACTACAGGCTGTACACGGCTGGGGAACACACACCAAACGCAGCACTTCAAAGGGGCACTGGATTTATGTACAAACTAAACGCACAGTGAGCAGACAGTAAAACCAACACTTTCCAAGGCATGAAAAATAAATATTTGAGATTTCCAGATTAATGACAGCTGGGTTGGAACTACTCCATTTGCCCTCAGGGTATCAAGAATTCAAAGCCTTTGTTTGCTCCCATTCCAGATGAGAGTTTAACTTTTTACATTCATGTACTCAAAACATTTGTTGCTCATTTAGAAACTGCAGGATCTTGGGATCAATTGTGTGAGTAGCAACCGTGCCAGTGACTGCTAGTTGTACACACTAACAAAAAATTTTGTTTACAAAAGAGAAACTTTGCAGCTGGAGGTCAGTTTTCATATCAAGTCTCTCAGAAATTCTGTTCTCATACTCTGCTAGTTCAAGACAGCTGGCTTTAAAATGAGATGTAATTTAAAAAGCAACAACAATGAGGACATAAACAAAAAACCCTAAAATAACTTACAAGATTTCCATTGAAGTGAAGTTACTATTTTATTACCTCTCAAGTCAATCAAGTTCATTTCACTTTTGAAATTGTGTTTTTTTGACAAGGGAAATTGTTTCTTGCCCAGAACACTGCATAAGTAAAGCACTTGTTAATAAAAATTTACAAGTCCTTCTGTTTGGAAAACACATTAATATGATTGTTGTGTACAACTAGTAGTAATGATGAACAAGAATTTTTGAAGTGCTACCTTGGTGTGATGTTATACACACTAAAAGGCAGCATTATCACTAAGATGTCACAACAATCACTGCTTGGGTTGGTCACTGGCAATGAAACTGGGTATACCTAACACATATAACCATTAAAAAAAAAAAAATCAACAGAATATAAACAAAGCAAGAGATGTAGCTATCAACAACTTCAGTATTTCCCATAGCACATGATCAAAACAATATTCAAAATAACAGGTAAATAAAATATGAAGCTCTTCAATGAGGACAAAAGAAGGAAAAGAATGGAGTATATGTGAGAAACTGCTCACCATTAAAAGGTATTCCACTGCTCTGTCTGGATTGTTGAAGCTGGCTCTCAGCGCTGCAATTACTTGCTCACGTTCATAGCCAATGGACATGATTTCAGTCACCATATTCTCATAGGACTGACCTGTCACTAGAAGTAACATGATGACCATTGTAAGTGAATAAGGTACCAAAAAAAATAAGCATAAAAAGCTTCAATGGAGAAGTGTCACTTCTACTCAAATTTGAGTCATTCACTGAAGTGTAAGCACTGAGTCATATTAACCTCGCCATGGTTCTATCAAAACACGTTCTGATGGTTTCATTATGCATTTGGTTGGAATAGCAGAGTTCTAGGATAATGAACACACTACAAACATCCATAGAAAAAAGCAGCACGTGACAATTCCAACTTCATAACTGAGATACTCTTCCCTTTCTATGCTCTTCTCTAAGCTCAACAACATCATTAAAACTAATATTCAATTTCTAACATAATTATGAAAAGTCTCCTGCAGTGTAAGTTCAGAAATTAAGCTTTTTAGGCAGAAACCTGCTTGTCAGATTCTATTAGCCATTGATGTTTATTCCTAAGAAGTACTTTACACTAAGCTATGGTTAGAAAGGTGATAAAGTTATGATCAAATTATAATTGCCTATTAACTATGAGCTGGTAATAACAATCGAAGTAATTTAACCAACTTAAATTGGAGCAACTGAAATCAAGCAGAAGACTAAAGTCATATCTAAAAGAATCTCAAGACAAGTGAGGAATAAATTATTACAATGTATTTTTGACTAAACATCCATCACACTAAGCTCCTGATCTTTTTTGGGTACAAATGTACTAAACCTGGCTCATGCCTGCAGATATCAAGACAAAGTTAAAAATACTGTATATGGAACAGTTTCAGGACAGTTCATGATACTATTGGTATAGAAATAAATAAAATTAAGTATACATAAACTGCTTCATTTACTTCTGTTAAAAACAGACAAGGTTTAAAAAAACCCTCTGAAACAAAAAGGAAAAAACTATTCTGAATCATAACTGAGCAACATTTTAAGGGGACACTTCTCACAGAAAGTCAAGAGGAAAAATTAAAAAATATATTTAAAAGAGTAGAACAGCACTATCTCAAAGACACTTGTGCATTAAGCATAAATAATGATTTAACATCTATTGGCTAGTGTGAGTACCCACTGTTCAGATTTCAAAACATTAGATTTAAGCAACTTAAAAGTACATACATGTATTTACACATAGCCATTATTTTACATACTCATTTCCTTAAAATAAGCAATCATGCAAACTTTGCCTTAAAAATTATATATTACTGTACATATCTTCAAAAAGTAAAAAAGCCCAAACAACTAATTTATTTATCAACTTTCTGCTCATATTTTTCCATCCACCAACAGTTTATTCTTACTGAAGAAGATAAACAGCACACAGAATACCTTTTCATTCAATTAGTTAATGCTAAAACATTTCTGTAGTGCTTTTCTCAATAAAAGCTTGGTAGAGACCAGAGCAGTGATACACTTTGCACAGAAAAAAGGAGGAAGAAGGAAACAGAAGTACTGTGAATCTACTACACAGTCTATTTAAACAGTATAATAACACGAGACCAACAGCAGTCATTCAGGAATTGCACACCAGCAGTACCATCATACAGCCAGGACTCTCTCTAAATAACGTTAGCTAAGAGTGTTTGTGAGGCTGCAGCTGGGTGTGCTTGCCTGTTGTCCACAACTGCTTGTGCTGGGATATAAATCAGTGCAGTGCAGGGTACACATTCGATCTCTCTGCTTTTTAACAACACACATCCCAGGCCAGATTTCATAGATTCACAGAATGAAATTGAAAGAGACCTTGCAGTCCCTCACCAGACAAGGCTGCCCACAGCCACATCCAACCTGGCAGTGAGGGCCTCCAGGGATGGGGCACCCACAGCTTCTCTGGGCTGCCTATTCCAGCACCTCAAAACAAAAGCAATTTAGTAGAAAACAATGTCTGTTTTTAAGTGAAGTCTATTATGCTCCTACAGGGTAACTGAGAAGCAACAGTATGAACATGTCTACGATCCCATTTAGGACACAAAAAAATACTCTGTGAATTCAGGTAAGCCAATTCCTTTTAAAATAATTTCTGAATGAAAAGAGCTTATGCTTATTGCCTTTATAAATAGAACTCAGCAGCATGCTGCTCCGGAAAACTACATTCAGTGTCTTGTGCTTCCAAATGTTAGGGTCATATGTTTACTATACTAGAAAGAACTTTCACATAAAATAGATATGGATGGTGGTCCTCTTCTCCTGCACTAGAAAGAAAGAAGCCTTTTCATCAGTTTTGTAGACATCTGTATCAAGACAATCAGTTTAATTAAGATAATTGGTCATTATTGTTAACAGGAGTATTTATGATGACCAGATCTCTGTCATTAAGCAATAATTAATATTTAAGGAAGCTTGCAGCACCTCCAGTACTTTAAAAAAGCCACAGAAGTAGACCGACTGTTTCCTACAGTACCTTGTTAGCTATTTCAATTCATGCAGCTCTTCAGTCTACACCAGCATGTCATAATATAAAACCCTAAACAGTCTAAACCTTGTGTTACTAACAAAGGTTAAACATTTCTTGCTTTTAGAACACCTAAGGCTGTTTAGTCACAACACCTGCTTCTAATGCATTCAAATACTGCTACACAAAAATGTATGTGAAAGATATTTTGGTTTAACCTGTATCTTAGAATAAAATGTTAACGTTCACAGAGAAAGACAACAGAATTCCACTTCCCTCTTTATTTCTGTGTGCTAACTTGCTACGCTCAAAAAAATTCCTTCTAAATATTAAAGTAGGGGTACTGTTTACCTAATAATTTCCTAAGTAGCAAAATAAGCACAAGAAAAGTATAGAAATTCCTACTGTTTTTATTCTGTTTATTCCACTGAGAAACAAAGACATTTAAACCATCAAAGAAAAGTAAACTGAACACTAGTATATGGAGACATTTACTGCTCAACCCAGACAGCAGCAGCCTGACTGCATTCATCCACTCTGACAGATTCAAAGTAGATTCTCTAACAGCACTGTCGAAGTAGAACAGGTGAATAATAAAAGCAGACATTTCGTGTAACCTGTTCACTAGGAAGCAAAGGTAAAAAGAAAAGCACATATATTCACATCTACTGTTTTATCCCCGCCAATTCAAACTGGACAGTTAGAAGAGAAATTAAAGAAAGCATTAAAAAAACTAGGAGTGATAAGGATATTCCTCTTACACAACAAAAATAAATGAAGTGATATATTCTTCAGTAAAGAATTCTTGATGCTGGTTCTAAGATATTAACTTCAACTCAGAAAAGTGTATTTCGATCATAACTTTGGCAATGACAGATACAGAAGAGAATGTCAACATCTGCTAATCCGTCATTTGTTTCTGCTGCACCAAAATAATGTCTACATTAAAAAAACACTCCACTTACCAAGTGCACTTATAGCATCCTCAAAAAGATTTGATCGAGATGTATCACCTGTTGTACTGTAAGACGAAGACAAGTGCAATGGTAATTACAAAACTTTGGAAAACTTCCTATTTTTATTTATTTATTTTTCAAAAAAGCAGCAGCAGGTTTAACTCTTAAGTGGCCCCCTTTTTTTCTTTTTTTCCTTTTTTTTAATGAATAAAAAGTTTTTCCAAAGAACTTGAGCTTGGATTTATAGCGAGACCAGACTTTATAAACTTACAGTGCTACCACTTTTAACACTGATAGACCAACCTCTCCCTCTACCCCCCAGAATTTTGGCTCTTACCCATCTGTTCAGGGTTTAGCCATCTGTTTGCTAGAATGTTTTGAAGAGTGGGAGAACAAGGTTTTTCAAAGCAGACAGCAGTCTCCTTAACTGCCTCCCCTTATTCACTGGTATAATTTGGTTTGACCTCAGTGAGGACCCAAGGAAGTCCTTAAAATATCAGTATCTTACTTTTCCAGTAAAACAAATTGCTGATATTTGCAATTATTCTCTCTCAAATTGTCAAAATTATTATGTTACAGGAGAAAAGACTCACCAGGGAGCACAACAGCAGGCAGATGAACCCCAACAGCCCAGTTAGAGCCAAGGGAGCCCCTGTCTCAGCTCTTTCCAGGGCTGCAATCTGAAGCTCAGCCTAATAGGCTGGGGGTGACACACTCGCTGAGTCAACAGGAGATGATCTCCAGGTCACCAAGGGCACTACTGTCTACAGGGTGATGGGACTCACTGTGTGTAGCCAGAAAAAGCATTTGGAGGTTGTGAAAGACTTATCAGGGACTATTTAGAGGAAGAATGAAAGGCAGGGAAAGGCAGGCATTAAGGCACTTAGTAGATGAAAAGTATGGGGTGAAGAAGAGAGGGTAAAGACAACTGAAAAGGACCAGTAACTCATAAATAGCATTTGACTGGTCATTCCCTGCACCTGATCACCAGCACTGTTCTAGGCACAATTTTAAATAACTTCTCCATTACCAAGAGTGTATTCATTCAATATGCACGAGCATATGGAGGTCTAGATGCCAGCAGTTGAAGAAGGGATGGACCACACAGGCCTATATCAAACTGAAGAAACTGGAGTGCATGCACAGTGCACAGGGATGTGTACATGGGCATGTACTCACCAGTGAACGTCAAGGCTGACCAGCTGTTGAGCAGGATAAAAGGCATGAGAGCCAGATATGAAATGGCAGAAAATAGGTCAGCTGCTGGAAGGACTGTAGGCACCTGAGCATCAGCTATGGGCCTCAGTCAGGTAGCAGGGAAGCCCATTTGTTTGTGTTTCCATGCATGTGAGAACAGAGCACGCAGGGAGTAGGTGCTGGTACACTGCATGCCTACAGCCACAACAGATCCACTCTGTGTATGTGCATACAAGTCAGGGTACAGAGGGACACCAAACATGAGCACCTAGAATGGGGTTGCTGGGCTCGGGAGGTTGGCTGCATGTACAAGCACCAGTAACTGGAGAGACTGGGAAATTTAGGGTTCTGCTACTGGAAAAGACTAAGGCCAGGTACTGGGTGAATTCATTTTTCTGGGTACGTATGAGTGTATTCTTCAATAGTAAGCCCTGCCTTTGAGTGAATGGCATGAGACTGCTGGTGATGCACATTTGCTTAAGAACTTTATTTTTTAGTCTGTGCTGATCTGTGCAGCCAGTCATACATATAGGTACACATACATTGTGTGTACGTGTACCTACAGGGACTGTGTGCTCCACCTCAGTACTTGATAGACTCAGGGACAAGGAACTGCAGATACGTCACATCCATCAGGCTACAGAGCTGGCTACTCCTAACAGAGTAACAGAGTAACTCCTAACACAAGACCTTAATAATCTGCATCAGTTTTCAGATGAAATTAGAAATATGACTGGTAACTACAAATAAATTTTATGTGTGATAGTGAATTATAACAACTGCAATTGATTAAAAACAAAAGAGAAAATCAGTTTGCCAGGCCAAGGGTAAAAAAAGAAAAAAAGAAAAAAAACAAGAAACGTGCTTCATCAACTTTAGTAATTTAGCTTCTAAAGCAAATCAAAACCTAAAAGTAGTCAGAAAAAAAAAAAAAAATCAAGGCAGGTAATAGCACAGAGTACTTCTTATTTCTCAGTTTTTTCTTTTGCTTTCTCCTTTTAAGTATTTACACTGAGACTCCCTTACAGCAGGTTTTACAACCCTGCAGTCTCTACATGGAAAACATGGAAAGTTATTTTAGTACTAAAGATGAAATTTTATCTCTGAACTCACTATACAAACCAAGCAGCAAAAAAAGCACTCATTAAGAATTTTAAGTTCTTCTACTGACAACTGAAGCTTCATTTGTAACTTGCTGTGAACAGACGTAATTTCTCAAATGTAATTTTTTTTGCAAAATTAAACCAACAATTCAGGTATTCAGTGCGTGAAATCTGTTCTGTGATTTTTAGGACATTAGCCAATTAAAAGTTTTGTTTCCTCAACATCAAAACAAATCAATATTTGATGGCATTTAAGTACAACCATTTCAAAAATTAATGTTCTGTGCACTGGTATTCATGTAAGCAATACAGAAGTAACTGCAAAGCAATATGAAAAATGAAGACCTGATGCTATGCATCACTCGAAGGCCACTAAACTATAATTAAGAAGATTCTAATCCCATGCAACACTTATGTAATTTTAGGTGAGCAAAGTCCACAGCATAGAACAGGGAGGTAACCTCTAACTTTGCACCTGATTTTCCTGAATGTTGAGAATTGAGGTTAAAAGGCATCCCATTTCCCACAGCTATCTGCATATAGGCCAGGTATTATTCACAATGACTAAGTTTGTGGATTTAAGCTATTACATGGTTAAGAGGAAAGTTTTAATTTACACTTTGGAAAAAATAAAAAAAGTTCTTTCCAGAAGTTAAGAGCAGTACAAGAGCGTGGTTCAAAGCTAACCAGTACGATGTATGATTAAACTGCAACTAGAGTTCCATGAACAAAAAAGGACACACCCTTTGAAAAGCTTTGGTAACAGCAGTTCTCCACACAGTTGAGTATCGCTCTAAGAAACTTTAGGCCACAGTCTCTCTGAAACATGGAGGCAAAACAACTATTCTGTGTCATTAAATTCCCCACTCCATAGGTTTAGTCAAAAAACCATATTCCCACATGAAAAACAACTAAGTAATGTTGTTAAGTCAGAGATTGAAGTTACAGACAATAAGAAAAGTTATGTAGGACAGAAAAAGGGATTGGACTAATACTGTAATGGAAAATTCAACTTAAAGCCAGAACTAGAAGCAACCGAAATGGACAAGAGAAGCCATTTTTGGAGGTTCATTCATACCTTTCATTAGATGAGAAACTGACAGCAGTTGGTGCCTCTGGTGGTTTTTCTGCTGGCTTTTCTTCTTTAGGAGTACTCACAGGTGCAGATTCACAAGCAACTGCAGCTGGTGCTGGAGTGGTAGGGACAGGAGCTGGCACAGGAGCAGCTGCAGGAGTTGGTGCAGAGATTGGTGTGGGAGCTGCGGTTGTCACACTAGTGCCAGTAGTGGAATTAGTCTGCTGAGTTTCCGTAGTTGCTGCAGCTGCTGCTTTAGGCTATTGGAAGACAACAGAATTCAAACACAACACAACAAAGCTATTAAACTAATG
Organism: Excalfactoria chinensis; assembly: GCF_039878825.1. Lineage (NCBI taxonomy): Eukaryota > Metazoa > Chordata > Aves > Galliformes > Phasianidae > Excalfactoria > Excalfactoria chinensis. The sequence goes on from NC_092857.1 coordinate 41,537,660, forward strand.
CTTCCTACAGAATACAATGAATAAGTTCTATTATAACTATTTGTTGTTGAGGCAGCAGTGTCAAACACAACCATAATATTAATATTTTCCAAGATAATCTATACCTTTTGTTGTGCTTAAATTGGCAACTGGTAGTGTCACTTGAGTACTTATTAAGACACCTAAGCATTCACACTGTTCACCTGTGATGGGAAATGAAAAGGTGAGGTCCAAATATTTGTAAACTGCACTACTCCAAATATGAGATAAATCCTGTGTTTTCTAAAAGTGCATTTTTTAGATGAAACAGTTGTCAGAAGACATCTGACAAGTATAATAAGTATAAGGTTTTTTCACCACTCATATTTACAAATAAGTGATAAAGGCAGAAATCAATTTTCATTATCAGTATTGTTTTCTGGAAAATGAGATATTAAGAATGAAGGGTTATAAATTTAAGCTTCACCTGTAACAAGTTTACCTTCTGCACTGCTTACTGATTTAAAACATCACACAAAAAACACTTCACATACTTGAGTTTGATATTAAGTACTGGAAGTCCAGCAGAATCAAGCACTATCAGACCAACAGCAAGAAATTCATGTTTGCTAATACTCACACAACTGTGCTTTGATCTTCATGCCTCACTATTGGAAATACGAATTTCTGATACAGTATTAATCTATCAGAAAGAAATAACTTTTGGAATTGAATTTTTGAAAGCCGTATCCCTATAGTCCCTTACTTACACATCTGGCTGCATCCTCACCTCCCCAAGAGAAACAGCAGAACACAACTACATAAAGCGAATTGCTTTCAGACAATGTTTGTTGTTATTTTGTTATTTTTAATTAGGGAAAACACATTTCCCCCTTTTGTCTGAACAGAAAATCTGAGATTGAACAGCTTCCAGCAGGTACAGTAAAGATGACTTTACCAAGCATTTGCTGGGAAAAAAAAAGTCAGTAGTTCTGATCATCAAAAAAAAGTTTGCAGTTGTGCTTATGCAACAGGCATCTCACACCCAGAATCAACTCACAAGTAGGAAAAACTGAACTGCCCAACACTGAAACACAAGTTGACATAAGGAACTGCATTCAACAATTTTTGTTGGGTCTCTTGTACTATAAACAAAATGAGAAACACACTCTGAAAACCTATCCATATCTGCTTCTACTAATAAATGTCACAAATTGTATACTACAGACTAGAACATTTTTTTATCCACAAGTGCAACAACAGCCACATTCAAATGAAGAATCTTAGGAACTAATACTGGCCATATGTGAAGTGCAACTTGACATAACTTTTCTTCCTCAAGAGGAGGACGTTTAACTCCACAGTTATCCTCATATCTCAAGACACAGATGAAGACAGTTTTAATTCAAACCCCAAGTGTCTTGAAGAAGTAGATAATCAGTGGCTTGATTCCCTGACAGCAATCTAACAACTGGTCAAAAGCAAAGACACATCAAGCACACACCACAGCTATTTCCTTTAATTTGCTATTGCAACCCTTCAAGACTGCCAGATTTCTTAAGGAACTTTTCTGTTAAGCCACCAGGTTCAAGCTTCTGAGCTTCACAAAAGAAACAGCTGTGAGTTTTGAAAAGCAACATGGCAAGACTGGAACAAATTCTGTATAATAATTTAGTAACAAACCTACCTAGTTTCCTTTCTTCCTTTTAAGAAAAGCCCTGGAGGGATCAAGTCTATTCAAACAGTTACATTAATGTAGAATAAAACCTTCCAGAGAACAAGTTTCCATTGGTTTTATAGTATGTAAAAACAATGAAAAAAAAAAAAAGTGAAAGGAATTTTCCTTTCAAAAATTAGGATTACTCACTTTTGTCACCATAACCACCACAAAGTTCTTCTCATCTATTTTGTATTCTTTAAGTGCAGTATCATCATTAAGAATTTTACCTGGCAAATAAAATGAAAATTTGTAAGAAGTCGTGTAATGGATCATTAGATGACTTTGGTATTCCCTCACATAAACATAGCTCCAAAACCACATAAGTCTTTTGCATACTTATAAACTTCCTAATTTTGAAGTGTTTTAGCTATTAAGCTCTTGCAGTACAGTTCCACCTACCTTTCCTCCTGTGATGTCCATTGTTAGCTGCAACTCTGCTTTGGTATGAAGTCTGACATTTGGTCTTAAGTTTTGAATATGCTTTTAAGTCATTAAAAACAGAAGTGCAAAATCAACAGTAGAACAAATTTTCCTGTAAATGCAGATATAAGTAATGCAGAGAAAAGGTATTACCATACAGTATGCTGAACAGAGTAACTGTTTGCCCACATAAGACACAGCAAGAAAATCCTATCTGCTCTTTTCTGCTTCAAATTTAATTCACTTTCTACAGTTGCCTGTCACAGTTTATCTGCATGACACAGATTCATGACTTTACAACTTCAAAAATTTATGCATAAAAGAAGGCTAAAGTATTAGGAAAAAATCTAGAACAGCTCCACATCTGTTACCCTGACAGATATTTTTTTGTTAAAATATCACTTCATATGTTCCATAAGCAGAAATGGCATTTTGGCTATTTACCTCACTTCTACAAGAACTTAAAATCAGAGAACTGGCTATACAACAGTGAGTTTTATAGTTCTTACGTATTCTACTACAGAAATTTCAGTATGTATTTCATGGCTTTAAATGATTCAATTTTTGAAGACTTGCCAATGGCCACTTCCCCATTTCATCATTAAAATGCAAATTTTCATAACCATTCGCAGCTACAGCAGAATACACCACTTAGTTGTAACTAGCAGGAAATATCCTTATACTGACAGCACTTAAAACACAAACAAGGTGCTACTGTCCCACTCCCTGTAGTTTCCACCATGGCCTTTCAGGTCAAATGACCAAGAACATGTTAAGTGTGAGGTAGTAGCAGAAATGGTAATGCATGTAGCAGATAGCGCAGCATCTGACTCAGAACCTATACAGGCTTATTTACACTTTCCCAGTTTATATGCACTTTAGGGAAGGAGTTGTTTTTCAGGACACACTGTCCTCAGACTTTTTAGATTCCATGCTAGTACAGATAAAAACAGAAGATCTACCTCACTGTTGATTAGCCTTCTATTTTTTTGAAATAAGAAACTGTTTTAGTTACAAATGAGTGTTTTTTCATCAGGTTCAGGTAGGTTATCTATGTTCTATAACTTACACTTTCACCAAAGTATGAAAATATTTAAGTTCATTTTAATGTAAAAACATCGATACAACTTTTTAACTCTTATCCAAGAAAAAAAAAATTCATCTTTGAGAAGCATCCTGAAGCATGATATGATTATGCAATTAACGAGTCATTACAAAGAACAGAGTTCCATTCTGTATCTTATTTTCTACATTTTCTACTGCTTGTTCATGATACAGTGCAAGCAGATGAATTCTGGCTTTTAAAATACGCAAACCATATTCTATGATCTTATACAACTCAATTTTTTAAATCGCAAAGTATTAAAAATGTCATATGATTACATGTATTGTACAAAGCCTATCATATGCCTTAATTATATACGGGACTTTCAGCTTAGCAATGATGTGCATTTTCTTTATTTAAGGACAGGGACGAGCTTTGCTAAGAAAAACAGTTGTGAGAAGTTCCTACTAACAAGCACAGATTTCTGACTTCTCTTGTGACCACCTTTCTATCATGACTAGTGTCTTTAGCTTATTACCACTGAAAAACCAGCACTGCTTATAAAGCAGTAAGATGGGGCAGGGGGGAGTGGGGGTAATCACCAAAATTTCATTCAGGCACAATCTAAGAAAAAAAAGCAGAACTGTGCGTTTTGTGATAAAACGTTCTGAACTCTGACTTCAAGTAAAAACAAAAACTGTCTCTGTGATTAAGTAACAGAATGGATCAGTATGGTAGAAAAATAACAGAAAAAAAATTACCACAAAATGTCAATGAACTATGTTAATACAAAGTAATTTCATATCCTTATCTGACATTAGAATGCTTCTTTGCTACCACAGAACACGCTTTTTATCAACTGTTTTTAATACATCGTACAAAAACAAGAACACATGAAACTAAAAAAAATAGAGTTTTGGTGGTGGTTTTCTTTTGTCAGTCTCAAAGAAATACTCTGTTTAATTGTCTGAGTTAAATGGAGAAATTCTTTGGGTAGTCAACATAAACTGAATGAAATATAAGATTTAACTGTAAATTCCAATTTATTGTAACAAAAGCCATTTCTATTCTACCTAGCTTACACCATCCATAACTGAAGCCATTAGCATATCATGTTACAAGACAGATAACAACAGAAACACATATATATGTATGCACTAAAACGTGAACAGATTTGACTTAAAGTTAGGAATTCTCCTTGACAATGAGATCTGTTGGTGTTTTGTTTTGTTTTTTTTTTTGCTTAAACTTAGTTTATGTTTCATAACTTATAAGACTTAAGATTCAAATCAAAGAATAACAGAAATAATATGATAAATTCAGATAAAGCATTTTCAAAATATTCATTACCTGCATAAATTAGTTTTTGACCAGCAACTGGAAAAGCATCTTTCCCCCTTTCTGACTCAATCTTCTCTTTCAGTGCCTTCACCTAAAGCACAGAAGTCATGTTTTAAAAAAGCATAAGTTCACAATATAAACATTAAGCGTACTTCATTCCATACAATTTTATTACTACAAATTAGTTTTCAGTTAAATCTTATGTACTTCATTGATAAAGCACAGCAGTCTTCCAAAGACATCAGCACAGACACCTTATCAGTATAAAGCGTACCCTCCACAAACAACTGATCTATCCATAAAAATTCTTCTCTTATCTTCTTAACTGAATTAGATTAAACGCAAGCCTACATTACAAAGAAAAGTTGAGAAATTTGGGCAGAAAATACTTTTATCTACCTCCATTCCCTGTTCTCTAAATGCTAGGGCAGACCACGCACAGCTGAAACATTTATCATAATGACTCTTCATGGAATGTTTGATGGTTTGTTGTGTTGTTTTTGTTTTTGTTAAGGTCACCGTGACATTTCATTTAACTCATTGGAATTATTAGAGCTCTTGATAAGCAGCAATTTGTGCAAACTGTCTAACTGTTCATTTTACAGAACAGGTTCCAACTCTTTTTCCCTCCCTGGTAGTATGTGAAGCTTCACATAGCAAATTTAAACCTACAAAATTCATTCTGTGATCATATTCTCCAGAAAGACTGCACTACAGTATACCAAGGAGAGAATTACAGAAACATAAAAACACAAGCAAACAAAGGGTGTTCCTGTAGAAGTGCCTGTACCAACACATTTGCAACCACATTTTAATGCCTGTATCAAAACATTCATTCCTGCTTCTTGGCAGATGCTCCCAATACAGATGCAATAGACAGCTAATTGATTATGTACTGATTAATCCAAACTAATTCCACTGTCTACATTCCTGTATATTCATGAACTTTTTTTTTAAATTAAAAGCTTGATCCTGTTACTAAGATTCTGTCTAGCAATTTAACCAGCTATACCTGACAGCTGGACTAGACTGACCATTTTTTTGTACCACAGGTACTTACAAAATTCTCATCTTTGTTAATTTTTGAAGCTGTAGTTCACTGCTAGGGCTAACTAGTAAATACACTTAAACATTTTCAGGTGTCAGTGCTAAATTTACTAAAACTCACGAAGGCGAACTTTTCAGCAAAATTAAGTTCTCTTATCCACTCAACACACGGCCATACTTCCTAACTCCACATCTTTCTTCTTCTTAAAACATTTGTCTTAGACTTTTGTGTTATCTCTCCTTTTCAGCAGCCCCCCCTCTCCTCCCTCTTCCTTTTAGATTTTATTTGTGAGGATCTTTATCACACTAATCCCTGTCCACAAGGGACTGATGAAATTAGAACACTGACAAAAGAAGCTGCATCTTTTCAGCAATAGTATAAAAAGGAGTGCTCATTTTACCATGTTCTGTATTACCTCACAGAACAGGCATGCGGAATCAAGCCTAATATCTAAACCTGCATCTGATGTAGGTGATTAAATCACTAGTCATAAATGATACAGAGGACAAGATACGATGCTGTCCGTGGAACAAGCCAACTCTTTTTCCCCCTCAGCAGGAAACACTGTCAGTACCCTTTCTGCGTGCGCCACTTCAGGACCTGACAGAAGTTTTATGATCCACCTCCAGCTAGTCACTTGCTTTTCCACAGCAAAACTAACAGCAGCTCACAACTATCTATCTTTAAGTTCTCAAAAGCTCAAAACATTAACTACCTTAATACTACTGATTTACTGATGGCATCACCATCCCCTTGCATTTACTTTGACAAAAGTCCACTCTTTCTCTGGATTTATGCTTGTTTAATGGCATAAATAATACGATATAATATTAACAAATAATGTTTTTCCCCAAAAGTAAAAACTGAAGTAATGAATTCCTACCCAGTTATTACTTCAAGTCACTCACAACACAACGGTCTGCCTAGGCCATGGATAAGCAATGAAGCAACTTTTCTGAATTTCACATTATCTAACAGCACTGCCTGAAGTTCTGTGCTCCACCAGACAAAACTAACCGCCAAATCATGTTGAAAGGGCCATGTTCTATAAGCCTACATCTTAATATACTGCCTACTACATACAGTACATACCTATTTCATGTACTTCTGTACCTGTACTAATGACTCAAAAATGATGTCTCAGCTTCTCCTTTCACTTAATCACCATGTTTGCCACTGTGACTAAGCGAAAGGAGAATCTGCCATTAGACAAATAATGTAATGTGATCCTTTTGGACACTGAAATTTAAAGCTCATCTCACATCCTCTGCACTCAGTCAAGCTGTTCTTTTCAGATATCTACTGAATTCTATTTTCTTCATGTTTTAGAATTGGAGCTCTATTCCAGAATACTATGCTTTCTACAAGGAACCAAACTAAAGTCTGTTCTCTCAAATAGAAACATCTCAGCAGATAATGTAGGTTAGGCTGGGACAGCCAAAACACACACATGAGCTGCTACACAATAACTGGACCCATGCAAAGGAATTCCTTACTTAGGTAAAATACTAACAGCAAAATTACAATGATGCTTTTGATGTCCACCTCACGTACAGTGATATCACTGACACTGTAAGTGACCTAAGGCAGTGACCTCACTCAAAGCCGTTTGTGCAAGCCCATGACAGTCGATGGGGCTATGTTTTCTTCCTTCTGGCAGGTGGATGGAGGTGTACAGCATACTTCTCCAGATACAGAGAAACTGCAGTGCCAACAAAATTAAGTTAAATATGTTAGCTGTGAGGATGACCAATTAACAAGCAGTACTCTTTGCTTCATATCTGTACTGTACTACTAGCACATATGGAAATGCTGCACTCATGGGCGGTTTTACATCACATCCAGGAATCAAACCTCAGTAATCAACTACTCTTAAAAATCCACTGGGGTTCACAAGAGCTAGATGAAGCTGCTGAAGGGTGAATGAGTTCAGACAACTACTTTTCCAGTATTTATAATAAATATAAATATAATATATACTCCCGAGTTCTTTTATATTCTTTGATGATCCAGTATCGTCATCACTGCTCCCTATGAGTAGCAGCCAGCACCATCAACAGTAATGTCTGCTGTTCTACTGTCAGCATCCCTTCTGGAAGATCAGGCCATCACCCAAAGGGAAGTCATCGCTCATTTTGACAGTAGCAATGCCAAATATTCACCAGTGTTTTCACAGATCATTAGAACACTTGCTTTTCCAAAATGTCAATGCTCAAGATGCAAGGGAAAGTCTCTTTACAGTTTTTTTCTGTAACTAGTAAGTAAACTCAGTTTCTACAGTACATACAGTTTCTCAGTACATACAGCTTCTGCTGGCTTCAATGGAGTGGGAGTCAATGTTGACTTCCCTACAAGCTCATTTTACCCAACTGAAACTGTTAGTTCACAGCCTCCAGAGGCAGCACTTCCTGCTGGACTTCTACCCTGAGCACAGCTTAGAAAATGGGATGATGTTCACATGCATGATTCCAGCAGTGGAATCCCCTTTTCACAGTCCAAACACTCCCAATACACCCTAATTCTCATAGCTGGTGTTTTACTGTTTTTAGTTTCTTTAATAGCTTAATGGAATGGACTTGGTTTCCCTAGTCACCGCCTTAAGGTTCAAAGACTTGAACAACGGGATTACTACAGAAAACAGGCAAAAAACTGATGAGTACATCAGCCACCTCCTGTGTCAGTTTCCACCACCCCTCCTGTCTTATTTATCAAGGTGGGGATTACATTTTCTTTAATATTGCTTTTCCGACCAGTGTACCTGCAAAAGCCCTTTTTAATATTCTTCATACTCCCTGCCAAATTCCATTCTAGCTGTTCTTTAGTTCTCCCAACCCCATCCCTAAATATCTGAGCAATGTCCCCACTCTTCCCAGTATACCTATCCCTGGCCCCTATGCATTTCCTTCTTAGATGTTAGTTTTACCCGGATATCTTTATTCAGCCATGTTGGTCTCCTGTTTTCCTTGCATGACTTCTTACACATGGGAACTGAGAGCTCTCATGCTCTAACAATGTCCTTACACAGCTGCCAGCTCTGTTCTGCTCCTTAATTCTTAAGTGCAATCTCCGGAGGTCCCATTCACTAATTCCTCAAACAATTGGAAGTCTGCTAAAAATCATGACTGTAACTTCAGTCTTCAACGGACAGATATCCCTCAACTTCATGAATTCTATTAGGGCATGACTATTGTGGCCCAGGCTGCTTGAACCCTCTAATTAACTCATCTGTGCTGGTAAGCAAAATGTTCAGCAACATTTCTCCTTTCGTTTGCATTGTCACCTGGATCAAGATACTTTCCCCAGTGCAGTCCAAGTCTCCTGAGCTACTTAAGATTGTACCACTTTTCTGCATGTAAATCTGCACAGAACTACAATCAGCTGCAGATATCAGCATCCAGTTGTTAGAGGTGTTCAAGAAACACACTAAAGTGTATTCTTCTGAAAAGCATATGCCCGTTCTTTAGATTTCAGCCACTATTTATCCTGTAGTCCAGACCCCTTTCACTTGCAAAGAATTCACAGAATATTAAAAAATAAAATAACAACTGATATACAATTCAACACTAACAAGCTAATGAAAGATAAAATTTCCCTCTTGTAGCTCTGGCTGGAGTGACTTAAGTCTTGGTACTCAGTGTGTATACGGCACTTGTGCTTCTAGTTCACCAGTAGGAAAGAAGCGCTCCCTAAAACACCTGAGTTATGTCAGACACAGTAGTCTGAACTGGCTTCATTTAGACTTGAAATACAAATGCTCATTTTTCAAGCAAAAAAGAGAAGCCTGCCACTACTGTTCAAAAGGTCAGCAGCATCTTCCAAAAAAAGGTATGATGAGATGTCAAGTAATAACTTGAACTTTGCCTCTACCAAATAGTATTTGCAAGTCTCTAGATTTTCTGGATTCTAACATCACCATCAGTGCAGAGTTATTAAGTGAAAATTACTTTCTGGAAAGGAACAGCTGGCTGCAGGAAATTAATCTGTTAATTTGGGAAATCAGGTTTTAAGATACACAGTAAACTTCTACATCCACAGAATTGTGACAGTCTTCTCATAAAATACTGTCTGCACAGCCAACTCATGCTTCAACAGTGTCTCCAAGAAGATCTTATGGAATAGCGTTTAGATCGTACTGAAGTCCAGGCAGGCAGCATCCACTGCTCCACCCTCATCCATCATACCAGTGACTTCATTATAGAAGATTATCAGCCATCCTGCAGGCAACTAAGTACCACACAGCCACTTGCTCATACTCCCCAAGCGGGATGGAGGAGAAAATGACAAAGAACTCCTATGTAGAGATAAAGACAGTTAACTACTGTAAAGCAAAAACAGTGCGTGCAACCAAAGCAAAACAAGGAGTTAATTCACTGCTTCCAATTGACAGGCAAATGTTAGAGACTTCCTGGAAAGCAGGGCTCATTATGCCTAACAGTTTCTTGGGAAGACAGATATCATCACTGTGTACTCCCCTTCTTCCTTTTCCCCAGCTTTTATGGCTGAGTACAACACCGTATGGTATGGAACATCCCTTTAACCAGTTTGAGTTAGCTGTCCTGGCTCGGTCCCCTCCTATCTCCTCCTGTACACCTAGCTGGCTTCCTGCAAGCACTGCTTAACAACAACTGAAAACTGAAAAGTGTGTTACGACCACTGTTTTCATCAAAAATCCAAAACACAGCACCATGTGAGACTCTATGACAAAATTTAACCCTACCCCAGCATGAGAGTCAGGCATGACTGCCTCTTGGTGAACATATGCTTATTGCTCCTGATATTTTTCCTTCCCTTGTAGAAGTTCTTCCTGTCGTCCTCACTGCCTTTGGCCAGATTTTATTTTCTCTGAGCTTTTGCTTTCCTAGCTCAATAACTGCTGCCCAGATGAACTACATTTGGGCTTGAAGGAGGTGATCCTTGAATATCGGACATATTTTCTGAGATCCTCCTCCCTTCTGTGCTTTATCCCATGGTACTCTCACAAGATCCTTGAAAAGGCTAGTTTGCTTTTCTGAAGTCCTCACCTGTGAGTTTGTTGAACACCCCCATTGTTGTCTTAAACATCTTGAAGATCCAACATTTCATAGCTACTACAGCCAGGGCTACCTTTGACCCTCACATTCCCCAACAGCTCCCTCTTGTTGGCAAGAACAAAGCCCAGCACAGCACCTCCTCTCAAGGGCTCCTCTATCACTTGAAGAAGGAAGTTATCAACAACACATTCCAGCAATATCTTGGATTGCTTATACCGTGCTGTGCTGTCCCTACAACAGATATCAGGCTGTCTTATGTCCCTCACGAGTGCTTGTATCATAGTATCACAGTACCATAGTATCGTGCGAGTTGGAAGGGACCTCAGAGATCATCGAGTCCAACTCCTGGGATTCGAGACCTCTGTGTAAGCAGAGTGGCACTTCTACCACTTGCGCCACAGGGGGGATTCGAACCCGCGCCTCCGGTGTTGCAAGCAGCAGTTCTACCACCGTGTGCCACCGGGGGCACACTGTGAGCATGAATCTGCTCCTATCCTTTTGCAGAGTGACTCATCTGTCCTCTTCCATTCTTCCCAATAAGGTGGCCTGTAGTAGACCCTCACTACAATGTCACCTAGCCCTATCCTCTCTTAAATCCTAACCCATAAACTGCTGGTCAGCTTCTCATCTGTACCCAGGCAGAGCTCCAAACACTCCAGGTAGTCAATAATGCAGAATGAAACACCCCCTCTTCATCTCCTCAAGTATCATTCCATTACAGCACTCCAGTCAGCCATCCCACCACATCATTTCCCGTACAGCATTTCTTGGTGTATAGGAACTTTATATAGGAGCACCCTAGCATGTTAAGAACCCAGAAATTGTTCGGGACATTTTTTCCAGAGAGGTACCTTACATGCTCTTTCTTGCTAAATCCACAAGCATCAGAAGTGACCTTGCTTAAACTTCAGTTAGCTGATTTAGTGATCCCTCCCAATTACATCACCCCTCGTCCCTTGTTCAGCAGTCTGGTGCACCACTCCACAGCGTGGCTGTGGATAAGCTTATTCCCCATTAATTTTCTTTGAGGCAGCACAACATATTTATCTATTCTCATAAATCTTTAACAGGAAGGCACAGATCTTCTAGGATAGCACACCTCCTACACAGTAGATTCTATCTCCCCTCAGAGAGAGGCACTAGGCACCCTCTGGAGTCAGGGACCTGGAGGGCTGCATGGACCATCAGAAGCTCTGTCTGAACAGAAGCCTCCACCCAAGCAGAGATCGATACTCGAATGCCTGCAGGATGGCAGCATGCCATCATCATATCCAAGACCATATCAAGGACCTGACTTTAACTGTTGACGTCCCTTTCTGACACCTATAAATGCAACCTGATGTGCAAGATATTCTATCTGTTGACCACGATCTTAGACAGGCCTCTACTGGACCCTCACCCTCCCTAATCAGAGGACAGCTGCAGGAGAGGCTCCCAGTACCCCAGATGGTTAATTATGCCCATTATAAACCCTTATGGATTGCTGGAGATTCCTCAGGCTCAGACCTTGGTGGCGTCCCTGATTTTACCCTTGCCTAACAGCAGCAGGCACCCTCAAGTTTCCACGGGGCCCCTGACAGGCCTTCCTGGACCTTGACTGCAGGAGAACCCAAAGCAGAGTCAAAGACTCTGTATCTGTTTGCTGCTTATGGGAGATCCACTCTCTATAAACACTTAACCTGAAGATACACAGCAGGAGCCAGTTTATATGACAAGCTGATTTTTTCTGCTCCCTATGAATTTAAGGGACTATCCCCCACCAATGAGAGAATACTGAATACAATGCTCTCAAGAATGATGCCAAGCAATCTGTTTAATTAAGAATTACAGCTGACAAACACCTAGCCGCAGAACAGGTCTTCCAAAAAAATACCAGTCCCAAGTGCATCCCAGATGAACACCCTAAAAATGGGTTACATGAAACTGATAGTGCTAAATTGCCCAGCTGCTCTCCTTGGTTATTTCAGCCAGCTAAGCAAGCAGGACACAAAGGGTTCCTTCTAAGCAAATGACCCAAGTGTATAGAACAAATTAATTCCCTCTCACACAGCAGTTTCAACTTCTCTCATCTTATGCTCTGTGGTAAAATGTACAAGTTAAAAACAAAAACAAAAAATCCAGCTTTTTCCCATTTCCAGCCCAAATTAATTCATTAACTATTAATAATCCTCTGTTTTTAAGACAGTATTATAACTTAATCATAGACAACCCACCTTGTGCACTAAGCTAGCCAAGGCCTTTTTGTTTACTCTTAACATAACAGACTCAGTCTTCCAAACTGTCTTTGTTACAACTGTTCTAGTAGAAATTCGTTCCTCTTGGGAACAAGTGGCCAGTGTACATATTGAACACGTCTAGATCTCCTTCAGACAAGAACTTAAACTTTACTTGCTTGAAAAGCCAAACTCTAACATTAAATAGAAGAGACTAAATACAGAAGTAAATGCAAAAGAAGTATACACTTAATAAAACAAACAAACAAAAAAACTAGTAGGACAGAGAATAACTTTAAAATGCTGTAGTACTTACACAGTGTTAAAATGATGAAAAAACTGCACATGGTTCCTGGCATTTCGTCTGGTTATCATCAAAAATAATGTTTTTTGCAGAGTCATCTGCATCAAATCTCAAGAGGCAAATACAAGACCTCTAAACTCCTGCCTTCTGCGGCCTTTTCCTAATACCCCACCTGACACAGCTCCATGCCGTTCCCCCAGGCCCCATCGCTGTCACCAGAGAACAGACTTCCACTCTGTCCCTTTGCACACCTCTAATATCTTGAAGCCCTTCCAACACTGTGGCAGCCAGCCTGCATGCAGTGCAGGAGGTGAGGTGGCACAGTGCAGAGCAGAGGGGACAGCCCCTCCCCTCACCCAGTGGCAGAGCTGGGCCTGCTGCACCACAGGGTACAGTTGGTCCTTTGGGCTCCAGGGCACACTGATGCATCCTGTTCAGCTTGTCAGAACACCCTAATCCCTTTCCATGAGACTGCTTTCTCCTTCCTCATCCCCCAGTCTACACGTGTAGACAAGGCTGATTTTTGTTGGAGCATACTCCTGTGGCATTCAATACAGCTTAGGAAAACACCTAGCCTAAATTTCTAAACCTTAAAAACAAGAGATCCAGCACAAGATGGTTATCATGTGCACATCCTAAAATCCTTACTTCCCTAAGTAAGTGTCCTGTTAACCCTGTGCAGTGTTAAACAAGCAGACATCTCACTGTGTCAGAAAAGCTCAATGTAAAAGCCCAAAGTAGAAGAATGAGACTAGCAAAGTTTGCTTCACATACTGCATCTTCCACTTCTCCCCCTTCTGACAGTGAGGATGTTAGGACTAATAACACAGGGAAACTAATAAAGAAACAGGACAGTCTTGATTAAAATTACTATTTCACTTTAAAACAGAAATTATAAATACTTGTTGAATTTTTTTAAAAAGCTTATTTCAGGCTTACACAGCAATAACTGGAAGAGAAGTGCAAGACTTTGAAGTTTGCAGTGCCAGTACTATCAGTTCAGATGAGATTTATCTACGCTGGTCTGCATCACTTTCATACTACTTATTATTCCCTTCTAACATGTAGCTTAACGTGTTCTCTCATGGTTAGTCAATGAACACAATAACCAGCTTGTGTCCATAAATGCACATTCTGATTTGTCCTGGTTAAGTCTGAGTACTCAGGTACTGAACTTCTTTGTGCAGAACCAGAACGACTACAGCTAGTAAATCCATCATGCTTTTTATAGAGGATGAGTACAGCATTGATTCTGACACACTCCTGTGGCTCTGTCTCCTCTCCCTCCCTCTCCCCACCCCAAAAAGCCACGCTTGCAAAAATTTCTTCATTTGATAATAACCCTTCTCAGACAACATGGCCTGAGGCTAGATTTTCTTTTTTCCCCCAACTTTTATTCAGTTAAAATACTTGACAGTCCTTATCTACTGTTTCCAACAGCAAGAGTATTTCATACCACTGGTCTGATTTTTCATCAGTAAAACTGCTCAGTGGGCTAGTACTTCGCAACATAACTAAGCACAAAATAAAGTTGGAATATTAAAAACACATTTTGAACTACACATTTTAACTGCCTGATCAAGCAGAAAATTAAGCAACCGCTTGTGTAAAAGCTTTAAGAAGACAAATCAGTTATTTTGAAGTGTATTTCTTCACACTCCCCCCTGGAAAGTACATCTAAGGGCTTTCCTTACTACTGATGAGAGTGCTCTGTTACAAGCATAAACTCTTATTAGACTACTATCTTGTATTTAACATCAAATCTCTTCAGACTAATTTTTACTCAGAATGCAGGGAGAAAGTGCTAGAAACAGAAGCCAATTTTAGCGCAACAAGTTTCCCTGGCCTATCACAACTAGATCATTTTTGGCCTTGTCACAGCATAGGGCACAGCTCCAAGTAAACAAGTTTACCTCCATCAGCAAAACACTCAAGTGTAGTTCAAAGACTAAAAGCAATGTTCCCTGAACTCTCAAAACAGACATCTGTTCAAAGATGCCAGAAAATTCACCTAAGGATTCAGTGCAATCTACTAAAATTACTATTCTTCAAAATCTAAGGACTCCCCAAGGGACATCTGGTTAGTACTCAGGGTTTGAGAGTTTCCCTATTCTCTTCATTAATTCTCATATCCACAGTACTTTCTACAGTAAGTCTGCCCTTAATTTTCTAAAACTCTGTCCAAGCACTTTTAAATACATTTTCACCTTGATGCCTCGAGGACTGACACAGCCAAGTCCTAACCCTGCACACGTTTATGTAGAGTGTTCCCCAAATCCTAACTACGCTATATCTGCTTGAGCACCTGCTCTTAGCCAAGGCCCAACAGACTGTGCTCAAGAGAAGCACTCCTGTCAGCTGCTGCACCTCAGTGGGAACACGTCTGTATGCAGATGGTGCAAGCAAGTTTCAAATCACACAACTTCTTACTGATGTGTTTTGCTGTCTCACAGGCTGGCAACATTCTCCCAGCCGTTCCCTTACTCTCGTTTTTCCAGGACTTTCCTCACTGTAGATTAGAGCAGATAAGATCACAAGATAATTTCTCCCAGTAGTAAGCAAAGAACAACATTTTAGATCCTTGGTGGTTTCTAATACATTCTTCAGTGAGCAATTTGCCATCTCCCTGTCACACCATTTGGCCAAACGAGCTAAACCAGATTTTGGCTGTCCTCCTGGATTGTTTTTACAGACAAAGGAGGGCAAGCCAACAGGCCTGGCAGCAGCAGCAAGCACAGCACAGACATAAGGCTGCTGAAGACACCTCCGAAGGCCCAGCTCACGCTCCGCTCCGCTCCAAGGAAAGCACTCGCACAAAGTGAGGAAATACCTTCCTTGGGACTCCCTCACCTCTCGGAGCTCCATGCCCGCCCGAAGACACCCAGCAACCTGCCGTGTGCCAGCAATTACCCACCTGCACCGTCACTGCAGGAGAGCAGGGGAGGCCGCCCCACCACTTTCTCTGCTCGTGCTTTTTCGGCGGGAAGCCGCGTACCGCCGCCCTGCCATCCACCCCCCACGCCATGTCCCTGCCGCGGCGAGGGCCGCTCCCGCCATGCCCCGTGGCCGCCGCCTCCACAGAGCCCACCTGCTCTGCGCCGGGGCGCACGAGCCGCCCTGAGCAGAGCAACCCCTCCGGCCCAGAGCAACCCGCCGCCCTGCAGGGCCAAAAGGAAGGTATTTCCCTTTCCTCCTCCACGCAACAGCAGCTCCGCGATCCCCCCGGTCCCTCCCCAAACAGTCCCGGCCCACCCTGCTCCCGCCGCACTCCCTCCACCGCCCACCGCCACGGTCCGGACACAGCGCTCGCCCCGCTGGGACGGCGGGGAGGCCCGCAGCTCGGGAGAAGCGGACACGTCTGGATTCCCCCCCGCTCTCGCACCGTTTCCTCGGGGTCGATGTCGATGCGGAACGTCTGCTGCTGCAGCGTCTTCAGGGTGATCTGCATGGCGGCGGCAGGCCGTCCGGCGCGCTCCTTCCCCGGGTCGGGTCGGAACACGGCACGGCGGGAGGAGCGGAGACGGAGCAGCGGTGCGCTGTCGCCTCACTGCCCCGGGCGGGCGAAACGGCTCCCGGAGCTGAGCAGGCGGAAAGCGGTGGGTGCGAGGCGTAACGGCGGCAGGCCGGACGGGGGAGGGGTAAAGAGAGGGAGATGTGGGACGGGCGGACTGCGCACGCGCTGTTTCGTGGGGGCGTGGCGGGTATCTCTGAGCCAGAGGGCGCCACGCACATGCGCTTTAGGGCTTCCCGCCGGCGCCTCCCGCCTAAGGGGCCGCCAATGGCGGAAGCGGGGTGATGTAGCGGCCTGCTGGGGCTGCTGCCCTGCCTGTGCTGTCGAGTTCTCAGCGATGTAGTGGGCCGCGGGAGTAAGTCGGGAGGTTGGTTACTTGCTTAGGATGGAGATGAGCGACGTTACCGGACCGTATGGTGCCTGGATCCTGCTGGTGCTGCTTCGGGAGTTACTGCTGCTCTTTGAGGAGCTGCTGATCTCCTTTTCCCTCGATACTCCTCAGGCATCAAGGTGCAATTCCTGCTGCAAATACTGCTCGACCCACTGTTGAGCAGGCAACTCTGAGATGAGAAAAACCTGCCCTGGTTCTTTACAGCCGTTTCCATCTGTAGGTGTGTGACCTTTCTCGGTCCCCAAGGCTCTCCCTGACAAAAGAGGATGCTAATACTAGGTGAATACAGGACGTAGACTCTGGATGTCTTAAGTCATGCCTTGAGAAGTTCTGCTTGGTCACTCACTAATGTTTGGTAATAAAAGTCACACTAATTTCGTTATAGGTGTTTGGTTTCATAGTAACTTCCTACAGGCAGAAGAGGTTCATCACAGTCAAAGGGGAAGGGGCAGCCAGCGGGGTGTGGGTGTCTGTGGGCTGCACACACAGCTGTGCTGCTTCAGTCTTCACCCACCTGGGGCCATGGTGCGCAGCTGCTGGGCAGCCAGAGCCTCCCAGGGCTTTTGCACCCAGAGAAAAACAGCTGAGTGTTGCTGATCGGAATCTGGCATTCTTGGCAGCGCACTCTTAACTTGGTTGTGTTGCAGGGAGCCATTCAGAACTAGAGGCTTGGGATAAAATGTCACTTGCTATTTTTTGCATGACTGTTTACAAGCTGAAAAATACTGTTTGCTCACTTCCACTGTTGCTTGATCCCAGATTTAGTTCTTTACTTCGCAGATAGAATTTTTTTTTTTTTCTATTTAGCATTCAGCAGTCCAACATACATTCTGCTGAATGAATACAAATGAAAGTATTTGATGCTGAGCAATTGTATTAGTTTCACTACCCCTTTTTGTTCAGACTGTGTTGAAAGGAAACTACTCGTACTCTCATTTTTGTGGTTGCTGGTTGTAGTACAGAACAGCTCTGCAGTTTGTGTTGGGGCAAGGGTTCATTTGCATGTGGGTTGTTTGGTTCTGCCCTGAAATATTGTAAAAGCCGTAACATAAGTGGGAATCAGCTCCAGAGATGTGAACTGGTAAGTATGATGTTTTTTTGTGACTGTTTATTTGGGCCTGGAACAAAAAAAGAATGTGTGTGGGGGGGAAAAAAAGCTGAATGTGTTTCCTCTTCAGAGTGGTATGGAACTTAGGGACAGCTCATTGTATGGAGCCCACTTCAAATAAGCAAGTTCTTGATGTTTCCTATAGCTCAAAACCTTCAGCTTCATAAAATGAGTTGTGGCAGGGTTGAAATTTCTTTTTCAGGCTGCTTTGTATCATTTGTATAATTGTGGTATTTTTCCAGAGTATACTTAGTGTAGTTTCATGGTATTTCTTGAGTAATGCTTGTTTATTTTGTTGTTGTTTTATTTTTATTTTTTCCATTATTTGTGGAAGTAAATACAATTTTTTATCCAAGAATAGTTTAGTTATTTGACCATTGATTTCCTTGGAGCATTAAACAGTTGGAAGAGAAGGAAATAAAAATGACATATATGTTTGTCTTTGAGAATGGTTAGCTGATGTTGGGACCTGTTAGCAGGAAGGGCTGTTGTTACAGTTGAAGGATTTTACAGAGTACAGTCTCACTGCAAGCTATTTTAATATTTAGATTTATTTTGAGATACTGTCCTGTCTTTGGTCCTGTCTGTTCTGTAGTAACAAGCACAAATGGAAGCTGATAGCTGCATGCTTGTCTTCTGTAGTTAAGCGGAGCTGCAGTGGGAAGGCCAGACGTGAGTATTTCCAAAACAATGCTAATCATTGCGTATGACATTAGAGTGGTAAATAACATAGCGAGCCAGGGTGGCCCATTGTTATTACTGCAGTTGGACAGTGTCACACTAAGGGGTCTTCCGAACTTCATGGCTGGACTGAGGAGCTGTTGGATGGATTGCTCACTGGACTACAAAAAAGCACCTAGGGAAATTACATCAGAAGTTGGCAAGAATTAGTCTGGATTATTGATTCAAGAATAATATTTATCTGGAAAATAGTGGATCAAATCCTGCAGGTCTAACTGGGCCTACCGTGAATAAATTAGAACGGTGTATTTTTGTATGAGTCATAAATCAGATTACAGTCATCACTGTGGTTAACTGAAAGTATTTTAATTTAATCAAAATACCGTTTAAACTCACTTAAAGAAGTTTGACTTCAATTGTACTGCCTTACACACAGATTAATTCTTTCAATGATGGTGTGGAGAATTAAGCACCAAAGTAAATCTTATTATACATATGTGACTATGGATTTATGCATTAGTTGTTTCTGAGCATGAGTTTCCAGCATTTTGCTTTTTCTCCTTACATTAGGATAAAAGAGAACAGTATTCCCTTGCTTTTGAGACTTCTATTACAGCATTCATAGTATTAACAGGCCATCTGCTGTGGAGTAATGTAACCACTGCAGAGCATTGTTTTCCTAGTATATGCATATCCTGACAGGTGGGGAGTGTGAGCCCTCTGGATCCATCAAGAAATTACTTTTATGTATAGCTGCTCTATATGTTTCAAGCCATTTGTAAAACAGTGCTAACTCTTAGGTCACGGAGACTACAAAATCACAGAATTACTGCTGTTTGCAGGGATATATTGGTTGTCCTTACTCCAGATTTCTGCTAAGTGAAGTCAGAAACGAATTCAGACCTGGTGAGCAGAACTTTATCCAGCCAGGTTTCGAGAACCTCCAAGGACAAAAATTCCACAGTCTCTATGACTCCTGCCACAGTGCTTATTTTCATCTTCATTCTTTTCTGTCTGTGCTGAACCTCTCTAGTTTCATCTGATGTCACTCTGTTGCCCTCCTACAAGGCATTGCTGGCAAGAACCTGTACCCATCTCCTTGGTCCTCGTTCATCCATAGGTATGGGGATGATGATTTGTTCCTCAAAACCTCTGTTCCAACAGTAGCTGTCATGGACAGGGAGAATTTCCACCACGCTAAATCAGCTCAGATACTGTCATGCTTTAAGGTTCTGTTTACAGACTCCAGAGCTGCTACACAGCACTGCTGTGGATGGCCTGCCACCACATGTCTGGATATTCCTCTTCCAGGAGCACCCAGATCTATTCCAATCCCCGCTGCCCTGGCTCTGCCAGGAGCTGGGGCAGGTCTTTGTGGATGATCCTTTGGAAGCAGATGAGGAGAAGAAATGCATCTTGTTTGTGTTGGACTCCCTTGGTGCTGAGCCAGCTTCTGGACTTGCTTCTGCCAGCACATACAGCAGTTTGTTTGCCACCTCACTGTTCTTGAGTGGTGCAGTGAGGAGGCACACTCTCTGAATGGATAGAGGAGCCCCTCTGCTGATGGGATCAAGAGGGCAGCTCTGCTGCCTGCCCCGCAGGCTCAGGGACTCCTGCTCCCCAGACTGCTTCAGGAGATGTTCTGTGTCAAATGCAGATGATCTCCCATCAGAGCACCTCAGCGACTGTTCTTATAGGTCCCAACCATCTCTCTTGCTTCTCTGTTCACATCCCCAGGGAGCAAGAAGAGACCCAGGAGGCATTAGAAAGTCCTTCTGCTTCTAGCCAGGGCAGTGGGCACAACTCAGTGAATCTCCATCACTAGCAGAGGAGAATGTCCACCTATCCAGCCTCATTGCCACCCAGCAAGAGACCACACCATCATCAATAGCAAGAGGACACCTGAATAACTTTCAAAAACAGCTGGTCCAAGGGAAACATGGCCTCACAGTGTCATCAGTCAGCTCAGTGTGCACCATCAGACACATCCCATTGGTGCAAATGGACTCATGTGGCTCAGACTTTTCTGTTGGAGCAAATGAAGTTCTATCATGAGTTCCTTGATTAGCAGTGCCAGACTCCTGATAATGTTTTTATTTTTTTCCTTAAATGTGAATTGTTCTTGTTGAAGGGAAGACCTATGGGGCCTGCTAGTCCTTTTGAGCTCCTTTCCAAGTTGGCCCCCATAAGAGCCCAGCTATTTCTTAACTGAAAGAGCCAAAGCTGTCACTTGAGGTTCAGGGCTTTCAAGTATTCTGCTACTCTGGCTACTCACCTTCTACACACACCACAGGATCTTGAATTCTTCTGTGTAAGGGTCAAAGCTGCTATTGATTATGATGACCCTGACAAGTCCTTCCATATTTGTGTGTTACAGATCCAGGACAGCATCACAACAGGTTCGTTGATCAGCAACTAATCCCTGCTCCCTCCAGAAATGTCCACAATGGCCTTTTGCTTGCAGGTGATGCTAAGGAGATTGAAGATCACTGGTGGAGGCAACGGCAGTGACTGAAGAACCCCAGCAACACTGTCATACAGCAGAAGTGCTCTAGCTAAAGCTTAGCAGGTGAGGTTAGAATAAGGCAATGCCAAGAGAACCTTCCTCAGGGATCAGATACACGCTCTGAAAACAAAGTAAAGTGGTGTGTTCTGGTGTTAGGTTCATTGGTTGGGTTTCACTGTTGTCATTATTTTCTACATTCAGTAAAGTTATGTTGGGTCAGAAACTGAATGCTCATCTCTTGTGTGAATGTATTTGCCATCAGTTTAAACCTGTTTGTTCTTGGGCCAGCACGGCCTTTCAGGATTTGCACAGTATTCTTGTACTCTACTCTTGACCACTGAGGATAAGGAAAAGGCGGAGGTTCTGAATGCCTTCTTTATGTCTGTCTTTAAAGGTCAGACCAGTTATCCTCAGGGTACTCCTCTCTCTGACCTGGTAGTCTCGGCTGGGGAGCACGCTAGCCCCCCTGTGATTCTGGAAGAAACGGTCAGAGACTTACTATTCCAGCTGGACTGCCACAAGTCCATGGGGCCGGATGAGATCCACCCGAGAGTGCTGAGGGAACTGGCAGAGGTGGTAGCCGAGCCGCTTTCCATCATCTACCAGCTCTCCTTGTTGACTGGTGAGGTCCCAGAAGACTGGAGGCTTGCTGACGTGACTCCCATTTACAAGAAGGGTTGTAAGGAGGATCCAGGGAACTACAGGCCTGTTAGCCTGACCTCGGTTCCAGGGAAGGTTATGGAACAGATAGTCTTGAGGGAGATCACGCGGCATGTGCGGGATGACCGGGGGATCAGGCCTAGCCAGCATGGGTTCATGAAGGGCAGGTCCTGTTTGACCAACCTGATCTCCTTCTATGATCTAGTGACCCATCTGCTGGATGAGGGAAAGGCTGTTGATGTGGTCTACCTGGACTTCAGTAAAGCCTTCGACACTGTCTCCCATGCTATTCTCCTGCAGAAGCTGGCAGCCCGTGGCTTGGATGGGTACACTCTCGGCTGGGTAAGGAGCTGGCTGGAGGGCCGGGCTCAGAGAGTGGTGGTAAATGGAGTTAAATCCAGCTGGCGACCGGTCACAAGTGGTGTTCCCCAGGCGTCGGTGCTGGGGCCTGTCCTCTTCAACATCTTTATTGATGACCTCGATGGGGGCATTGAGTGCGCTCTCAGTAAGTTCGCAGATGACACTAAATTGGCTGGGAGTGTGGATCTGCCTGGGGGTAGCGAGGCCCTACAGAGGGATCTGGACAGGCTGGAGAGCTGGGCTGAAGCCAATGGAATGAGGTTTAACAAGGCCAAATGCCGAGTCCTGCACTTCAGCCACAACAACCCCAGGCAGCGCTATAGGCTTGGGGCGGAGTGGCTGGAGGACTGTGTTGAGGAAATGGACCTGGGGGTACTGATTGATGCACGGCTGAACATGAGCCGACAGTGTGCCCGGGTGGCCAAGAAGGCCAACGGCATCCTGGCTTGTATCAAGAATGGTGTGGTGAGCAGGACTAAGGAAGTCATCCTGCCCCTGTACTCGGCATTGGTGAGGCCTCACCTCGAGTACTGTGTCCAGTTTTGGGCACCTCAGCACAAGAAAGATATGGAGGTACTGGAGCAGGTCCAGAGAAGGGCAACGAGGCTCGTGAAGGGCTTGGAGAATCAGCCCTATGAGGAGAGGCTAAGGAAGCTGGGGCTGTTTAGCCTGAGGAAGAGGAGACTGAGGGGAGACCTTATTGCCGTCTTCCAGTACCTGAAAGGTTCTTACAGTGAGAGTGGGGCAGGTCTCTTCTCACTAGTGACAAGTGACAGGACGAGGGGAAATGGCCTCAAGTTGCGCCAGGGCAAGTTTAGGTTGGATATTAGGAAGAACTTCTTTACAGAAAGGGTGGTTAGGTACTGGAATGGGCTCCCCAGGGAGGTGGTTGAATCGCCATCCCTGGATGTGTTTAAGAGCCGTTTGGATGTGGTACTCAGGGATATGATTTAGCAGAGGTTGGTTTTTTTTTGTTTTTTGGTTTTTTTTTTTTTGTTTGTTTGTTTTTGTTGTTTTTTTTGTTGTTGTTTTTTGTTTTTTGTTTTTTTTTTCTTAGAGATGGGGTACTGGTTAGGCTGCGGTTGGACTTGATGATCTTCAAGGTCTTTTCCAACCTGGATAATTCTATGATTCTATGATTCTAACTACATGGATTTCATTCTGTGAGATTCCTCTGATTTTAGTTGTCCTTCTCTGCACCTGCTCCAAATTGCTTTTTTAATCGTACTTCAACTGTAGCCCACACAAATCTCACTGGTACAGTTTGTGCCTATGTTTTGTTCTTTGCACCTGCCCTGCAAAGCACTTAAACAGCACTGTCTTATGTGTAGATACCATAGGACCAGCCGTACACACTTGCCTGCCTGATACTTTCCCAACAGTTGTTAGCCAGCAATCTCCAACTTAGAGCTGATTTTTTTTTGCTATTGTTCCTGAAGCAATATGACTTTACTTGACTTTGGGGTCTGGGTTGTGATGGCTTCACCCTGGTTGCATGTTGCCCTCTTGCTTATCCTCCTCAAAGGAAGATGGGTATGGAATACAATAAAAAATAGCTTAAGGTTTGAGAAAAGGACAGGGAGGTTGTTCACCAGTTAGTGCCAGAGGCAAAGGCTCTGCATACAGAAGTTAATGTAATTTATTGCCTCTTAATAACAGATTGGAGCAGTGAGAACTAAAAGTAAACCTACTTACCCACTCCCCCTTCTGCCTCTTCCCCCAAGCTATACAGGGCAACAAAGAGTGGGGGCTGCAGTGAGTCCATAATGTTCCGTCTCTTACACTCTTTGATCCTTCTCTTGTTCCTGTGGATGCCATCTTCCATTGATCCCGAGTGGGCTTCACATGGGCAGCAGTCCTCCAAGCACTGCCCCAAGGCAGCTCTGTACCACAGGGCCCACTGTTCAGGCACTGCTCCACACAGGTCCCCACAGGCAGCGGCTGCCCCAGCAAGGGCTGCTCCCCACAGGCTGCAGCTCTGGACCAGGGCTGCTCCTGGGGCCTACCCATGGGCTCCTACAGGCCACTCTACTGCTGCACTGTGGCGTTTTTCATGGCTGCTATCCCAGAGTGCGTCCAGTGTTGCTCATGGCTCAGCTCTGGCAGTGGTATGTCCTGTTGGAGCTGACTGTGCTCTAACATGGGGCAATACTGGGTTCTGAGCAGAGGACAGCACCACAGCCCACTCCATTACCCAAACCTTGCCAGGTAATCCCAGTAGCTTACATTTATTTACCTTATGCCTGTTATCAAAATCATGTCCTTTTCTGTTTGGACAGTATCTGTAAACTCACAGCTAATCATGGTGCACTTGCTTGCCACTGTTATTTAAGGAAGTTTTCAGTAAGGCGGATCTGAACAGCAGCCCCTGGGCTGTTTAATAACTCAGTTCTATGCCAATTATGCCCTGTTGCTTCATATCTCTCTCCACGCCTTCCTATAGTCAGATTCTTAACTGCTATACCACAGTGGTATATTTTCTCCAGAGTCACACATTATTTCCAAAATGGCACCAGTCAAATGGCTACTATTTCCGCTGTGCCGAGGGGGGTCATGACAACATCCATTAACTTGTGGTGACTCCCAGCTCTCAGGACTGTTTTTGTGTGAATGTAGTGGGAGCCAGACTGTGCTAGTAACACAGATTTTAGATTCCTTCATATAACTCGGGCTTAATGATGCTGTTGTTTCCAGACACTTTCTAACATGCAGATAAGTGCACAGACAAGTGGTTGCAGATATCCACATATAAACTGCCACAGCAAGTGTTTGAACACTGGTGGGTCAGCAGGCTCACTTGGGAGTGTACCCTGCATTATTAGATGGCTGAGAAGCGTGCATGGTGCTGATTTTTTTTATTTTTATTTTTTAGAAGAGAACTGTATGGCTTCTCAGCTGGCTGTGGTGCACATTCCAGCTGAGCACTTCTTACAGTTTCAAGGTTCAGCAAGCAATTCAGCTGGGGCAGAAGGAGTAATTACAGAGTTGTGAAAGGCTGAAATGTAAAACAGATGGATAGATTGTTCCTTCCCCCTGCCAAGCATAGGGAAAAAATAATTCAGACTCTCAATAAAATTAAATTCTCTTAGTTTGAAGAGATCTTCTCTCCCTCCCCAAGTGAAGAATGACACTGCACAAATTCTCATACTCAGTTTACCATCAGGAACCTTGGCGTTATTGTGGTCAACACAAGTACTAAGTAGCTATACCCCTAGAGCGCTACTGCCTGATGGATGCCTATTCAGCTGACACTCTGATGGGTGACTACCCAACTCTTCAGGAAAAGCCTTTTCTGGTGCGAACCAAAGTGGGGATATGCAGCGTTTAATTCATGTATCCCTTCCCATGGCAGCCTTCTTGGCTCTGTCCTCTGCAGTGAGGAGTTACAGTGTATGTAAGATGCCTTGGCTCTAATTTTGCATGACTACCAGAAAAAAAACACAGATGGGAAAACAAACAAAAAACAACAACAATGACAACAAAAAGAAAAAAATAAAACACCGTTTCTTGGGATTTAACAGCATGTTTTTTCCTTGTTAGCTCTGAAACAGTTGGTTTCTCACTGGCAGTACAGTTCAGACCCACAGGCATGGAGTCAGAACAGGCATCCAGCAGCCTGCTGCTGGTTCTGCCCAGTGCAGCCCATCAGGGACTGACTGTGATTTGAGTTCTCTGTGGTATTGTGGTGAGAGCTCGATAGATCTTCAAAGTTGCAGTGTCTTAAAAACTAACTTATAGATATTTTTTTAATTAAATGGAAGAAGCAAATTAAATTACTAACACTAAGAACAAGAAATAACAATCATCCACTAATGGTTTGTCAGAAGACAAGTTCAGTGAAGGGGAAAATCAAATTAGGTGCTGATGGGTTTGTCTCTGCTTTCTTGCTTAAATGGTGTTTTCTAAGATAAAGGAGAGGACAGATCAAGCCACCATTCCATTTCAGGATCTCTGTGGTTCTCAGTTGCATGTCTAGTTACAGATACTGGTGGTTACTGCTGCAACCGTCACAAATAAGATCATAAGGACAGCAAGATGACTGAAAGGGATAACTGGTTTGCTGAGAGAGGATGATGAGACAGACTTCAGAGCTGCAAAGCTGACCAGAAACATATTGACATCAGTGGCAAACTTGAAACCAGGAGAAGCAGTGGAGAGATCATGCTGTCCAGGTGAGCCTGCACTGAAGAAGCTGAAAGTTCAGGAGGTACTGGTAGCTATGAGTTCTTTTTTCTCCTTCTCACTGCTGTTGCATGGCTGCTGTAAGAGCACAAAGGGAGAGGATTCACTTACATGAGGAAGTAGTGGTTGGTGGATCAGTGTACATGGGGTGAAGCTGGTAGTGCAACTGTACTAGTGCACGATCAATGGCATTTCATACTGAGAGGTAAAAGAACAAAACTAGCAATAACCCTCAGCATTGTGCTTCTTACAGGAGACAGGGCTTCATATTTCCAGCTGAGGTATCACTGTTGGTACATGTAAATTACACACTTCAGCATGTACACAGGCCACCTGATGCACTCAAGATGCACCAAATCACTTACACCTGCTGAGAAGACAGGGCAGTGTGTGCTCTGATCACAGAAGCACAAGAGTTTTTAGTGGTAGCTGTTCAGCACGATTGCCATGCAGAGCAGCTGCATCTGGTTGCCATGGCTCAGGCAATGCTGTGGTCTCATCAGAGATTGACAGCAGGACAAATGCTGCTCTTAATTTCCAACTGGGAAAAAATGAGCAAAGGAAAACCCAGAGAAGTCAGTGTTGGTCACCTATGTAGTAAGAATGTAATTTTAATATGATAAGTGATTATTTTGTCAGTTTTGATAGGCAAATATTTACTGTGTTGGATTTAAGAAAATAGCTAGATCATGCCTAAAGACACTTTTCCCAGGTATCTGATTGCTGCTTTAGTAAGAGAACTCCTGAATCTCTGTTCATTTACTACAGACTCATTTTTTGTCCCCCAGGTGACCATTTATTGTTGGAAGTGGCAGTATCCCAAAGTGCTTATTGCTTTTGCACAGGTTGCTATGTTTAAAGCACATCAGCATGTAAACCCAAACTTGCAGGCAGCAGAAACCTGGAGTCCAGTTAAACTAAAAATCCTGTTCTTTTGTGTCTTCAAAGAATATCAACTTCTTCAGGATTTTTTTTTTTATCTCCAACAACCGTTTTGTCAGTACTTCACAACTGAAAAATAAATCACCTTGATCTTGTAGTTACGATCAAGTTTCTTCTTTATGTCTCTCACTTTCAAGAGCTGAGTCCTCTTGCACAAAGCAAGACTCAAGTGCTGGCTTTAGAGCCCAAACTGAAAGATGACTGCCTTGAAATGTGTTTTGCTGGAGAAGCATTGTTTTCAAAATATGTGAATGCGGTGTTCCTTTTCCTCTCCGCTGAAATGGACGTTCCCTTTCAGAATAGAAGCAACCCTGTTCACTTTGCAGTTTTACATCTTCTTTTATCCTCATTCTTCCAATTTCTGGTGCTCTGTCCAGTCCCAGGAAGGGTGCTTACCCCACCCCCGCCTCCCCACCCCCGTCCCCCTCAATCTGATGTTATCTTTTTAGGTACCAGCAATTTAGGGGGTAGTCCATCCTCAGATTTCCAGAGACAGGATTATCATTTAGATGCCTCAGGCCCATTGTGTTCTTTTTACCCATCCAGCAGATGGCATCTAAGCTTTAGAAAAGGACACCTTCCTTCATACTCGGAGATTCTGGAGGGATTCTTTTTTTGTTTGATATTTTCAACTTAAAAGGATGTGAACAGGATTAGTCTAGAAAACTTCAGTCTCTTATTAATTTACAAGTTTGTGAATTTTAAATTTCTTCTTCAGTCTACATATGGTAAATAAGAAAAGAATGTATCTTTTACTGCTTTCATGGGAAGCTAAGCTTTACTCATCAGTGTGAATCTAGTTTCTCAAGTTCATTATTAAATGAACACTGTTACTCTGATTATATTCAGTGTTACAGCTGTTATGGATACTAACATAGGCAACACAGCAGCTGTTAATGACATGTTTTGAAACTCGTGACTACTTGTTCCCTGATGTCAGGTTTCCCAGTGGCTGCTCAGTTTGTATACATATAAAATACAGTAACTTATGAATACCCAGATCAAAACTACTGCTTATACTCATCAATAAAATTGCTAATAAAATAGCCTATTTTGATTGTATAAGCTGTAATAAACTCATTTATTTCATTATATCTTTATTTCAGTTGATTCAAATTTTAATCCTTAGTTATGGGAAAGGAATTGTAATTTTCACTTCAGCTCTTATTGAAATCCACTTGCACTTTCATTTCCAGGATGGCAAAAGACAGCTGGCTATCTGTCTAATCCTGCAGACACTGGTCTTCACAGAAGGATGCTTGTGCCAGTTCCTTAAGGAGAAACATTTGTAACAGGTGTCAAAGACAACAAGGAGTACTAAGTTACATTAATTCCTCCTCTTCTCCTCCTTCTTGTCCTTCTACTCTTTTTTATTACTTTAACACCTCTAACCAAAGGAATGCAAAGTTGTTATGTATGAGGGGGTGCAAAATTCTTTCAGTTTCACAGAATTTTTGACGTAATGTATTTTTTATGCATTTGTAATAGTCCTCAAGCAAAAGAGCACTGAGGTATACATCCTCTTGCATCGATTAAATCATTGGTATATACTTAAAACACATTTCTTCAATTTCAATTTAGAACACTCAAAAGTAAAATATCTTCAGCTTTTATTTGAGTCAACTCTCAGTCAACTGTGCTATTTTCACAAGTATGTTTGCAGTACTCAAGGACCTGTTTTGTGACACCTCGACAGTAATGATAGACAATAATCAGACATCAGATGTTTAAAAAGTGAAATCCATTGGCTCCATAAATCACATAACAAGCTAACTTTTCTGACAGTGGGAATATTCCTGACTTTCTTGACTATGAGAGATGGAGAGGCCAGCTTGGGCTCTCTGAGTGCTGACTCACTGATAATGAGGTTCTGGAAAGGAGACAGAAGGCCTGAATATACAGGGGTGTTTTGTATCTAGGCATAAGATAAGCTCTTTACTGATTATGAAAACTTGTAATGGAACTTGCTTGCTCTCTAACCAATGGGTTGTTAGTGGAAATGTACTGAATGCACATGTTAGAATATAAAAGGCTTGCTTAGAAGAGTAAGCATGGATACACAAGATGACCGGGATGCACAAGGGAATACACAAGATGATGCAGATATACATCATGATCATGATCATCACAGCAATCAAGAAATCTTCCTGGCACGAGAACCCTGCATCATGATGCTAACTCATGACAACCATAAATTTCTTGAGTTGGACCTAGATTTTGGGTATGTAATTTTCATTTGTTCTCTGATTATATATATTGCAAACAATGTTAACTATATTAGTCAGGTTGCTATACTGAGTTTTCCTTACCACTTGGGAAATCCCTGGTTCAAGCATGAGAAATGACTGGCTGAGTATTTTAGACTTAAAGCCATTAGTAGGACTTTTGCACTACAATCCCACTTGCAAGGCAAGGGTGAGCTGAAGCCACCATTAACCATTTCACCCACCTAGAAAGTGAAAATCAGTATGTCTGCCAGTTATTAAGCAGTCTGCTACAGACCTTTTCTAGCAAAGAGCTTCTCTTAAAATAAAATAAAATAAAATAAAATAAAATAAAATAAAATAAAATAAAATAAAATAAAATAAAAAAGGGGGGTGGTAGTGGTTAGCTGACGCTGATCAAGCATATCAAAGGATGAGAATCTAATTGGTACTGTGCTATAGTTATTATTATTTTTTTTAAGGTTAGCTTTTCACATACGCATTTTCTTTCAGGTCTTTTCTAATTAGAGCTACAAAGTCTCTAAGGAAATTGACTGTAAAGAATGACCATGAAGATTTCTCCCTTGATGGAAACACACTTCGGTGAATCTACTGACTGTAAACTTCAGTACCATTTCCTTTTGCTTATGTCAGCTCCATTTTGCTATAAAATATGGAAGGAAATTAGTTTGAGGACATTCATCAGTGGCACCTATTCTCACTCAGCATTTCTCAAAGTATTACTTAGGTTTTGGACAGAACTTATGTATCCTCATCTTTAATTTAAACGTTCCTCTTTGGTTGTTTTCTACATTGTCCAAAATTACATCTAATAGAAATTCTAATTCTCTTTTTTCTTAATTCCACCCTTTGTAATTATTCTAATTCTTTATTCATAATTCTCTTTCACTAGGGTTTCCATGTTGGTTAACAACAGGTTTTCAGACATGCAGAATATGGAATTTATTACATTCTTAGTAAACAAATATTTAATATGTCAGTTATTAGTAATATTCCATTAATGCATATCTACACTGTTACATGTTATTATGACTTTCCAAGAACACAAATGATACTCATTCCTGAAAGACACTTCTAAAAGCTTTGTTGTTGTTTTTTTTTTAATTATTCATTTCACTGACCTACTCACTTCATGGTTACCTCATCACTGAGGTAAATAAAACCAGCAACTGTGGAAAAAGCTTAATAAATAAAATATGAAAGGCTTAATAAAAAAAGCTTAATAAAGCTTAATAATCCTTCTTTGATATCCAGAGTGTGCTGAAAATTCCCAGTTTAAATGACTGGAAGCCAGTGGTCCATCCAGACCCTTCCTTGAGGAAGGCCTGCAGGCTCCTGCTGGCTGGCTAGCTCTTTGGGACCGGAGTTTAACCACCTAAGAACAGGCAGGTGTCTCCCGCTGTGCTGTCCCTCCCTGCTGCAGGGCACATAACAATGGGTTTCCTTTTGCTCAGGAAGAATTCCTGTTCGGTTGAATCTCCTGCAGCTCCCATTTCTGTGAGCTGGAGGGTTGTAATACCCAGATTGCCAATTCTGCTGCAGAATGAATGGAGTTTTCTAGCACATTTCGTCTGTGGGCTCTTTGCCTTCATCAAAGTCAGTGAAATGGTAGGGAGGGTCAAACAGAGGTGAGAGTTGCTTGCAACCAAATTGTACTGATGTCCCTGACTTCTTTCTTTGTCATGGAGGCAGTGCAGCCTGGCTATGACTAAGCTTAGAAGGCAGGGTTCAGTCAGTTTTTACTGTCTCTTGCAGTGTCAGCAGTACAAAGTAAATGGCAATTAAAAGACATTTGCTATTCCTTCAGCTGGTAGCTTTAGTTCTGAGTCCTCCAATTCTCCTACATTAACTGTAAGTGAAAATAATCTTTTTCATCTGCACATTTCCAGTTCCTGAGTGCTCACCTGCTGCCATAGTTTTGGATTGGATCTATTTTATATACTAATGATCGGCTCTCAACTTTGCCTCCTTATTTCAGCTTTCTCCAGGAACAGCATGCAGACTTGCAGCAAATCTTGTGCAGGTATTCAAGGCTGACTCTGCTCCTATGCCTTCTGTGAGAAAACTATCCCTTTGTCAGAAGATACTTCATCTCATCATCACATGCAAGCAGGTACACATCCTTCAGTTATCCTGATACTTGCAGCAAAAGTAACATGGTGTTTCACAAGAAGCTCAGGAGTGTGAGAAGGTTGTCAGAGATGGCCTTTGCAAGGCATGAGAGGGGTCCACACCTTTAATCAGAAGAAAAGAATGGTTGTAACAGGAAAACAACCTCCTTAACAGTGAGCTACAAGGAGATCTTCCATGCAGAAGAGTGTGAGAAATATACCAAATACAAGGCTCATGCAAATACATACAGAGATACCACACAGATGTGATGAGGAATATGAAAGATCAGATGATGAATCTTGATCTAGCAAAAGAGATCAAATATAGCAAGAAAGACTCTAGTGCATATGTAGCAAGATGTACAAGGTCTGCTGCTATATGGGACTGGAAGGTTAATTTAAAATGCTTTTAGTTAAAAAAAAAAAAAAAAAAAAAAAAGACTCAGTGTCAGTGCCCTCCTCAATGCAGTTCTCCTGAGTGAGACCAGCCCCCAGCTATGCTGAGCAATATCCTGAGCAATATGCTGAGCAATATGAACAATGTCCTCCACCAATAGAGGACAAGGATTGAATTAGGGACTAAAAATTGAATACCTATAGACACCTCCTCAGGGTGTTGTCCTGTTTCCTTAAGGGGAAACTTTAACCATAAATAACCAAAGCGGAAAAATATAAAAGAAAAAAATTGCTATGAGAACAGCTAGACACGGGAGCCCAGGAAAGTCATCGACTTTGAAAATACTCAAGTTTGATAGAGCTTGGATAACTTAATCCAAGGCACAGCTTTCCACAGAAGGTTGAACAAGGTGATCTCTAGAATCGTCCTCCAACCTCAACGTTTCTATAAATTTCTATGATCCTCTTAGTTTCCTGAGGCAGGATTACACTGAATAAGAAACAAGCAATCTGATTGCAAAGCTCTCTGTTATCACTAGGGAACACTTGGGCCAACACAAATACATACTCAACCGTTTGGCTTCAACTGTATTTCATGCCTTGCATCTCTCTCAGTCCTGTGCCCCTCTGCTACACACCACATTAGTTGCTCAAGGGAAAGAGTTCCTTGTTCATCAGTACACTGGAATTCCTATTCTGAATGATCAGCTCATGATGTTCAGCCTTTGGCTTCTCTGGCAATGACTACTGTCTTCTGTTCCAAAGACAGTGAAAAACCCCTTAGTGACAAGATTTTGTTATTTCTGGTTTTTGCAGCTACTCAACTTATGCTTTATAGGATGTGATGTAGTAACCTCTTCATAGCTCCCAGTTGAGTAATTTGTGACTTTTAACTAAGGAAGGGCCTGCAGGGAAGCTGCAGAGGCACTTCTTAGAACATCTTAGAGAAACAGGAAAAGGAGTAACAGTTTTTAACTGAAACAGGGTAGATTTAGCTACACAAAAGGAAAAAAAAAAATCAAAACTCTTTAATTAGAAGGATCAGCTGGTTGGGGCTGGGTGGGCTTTGCGGCTCCTTCTAACACAAATTGCTGTAAGATTTTTTGATCTGCACAGAATGTCATTCCAGCTTCTGCTTCTGCCTCTTGGAAAGAAGTACCTTGCCACTGAAACTTCTGTGGCAAAAGAGCCTCAGAGGCCAGCCTCCAGGATTCAGGGCTGATTGTATGTCCAGCTAACTCCTCTTCCCAGAACTTCCTTGCACAGGAGCTCTCTGAGCTGTCTGTGCAGGGTCTCCCAGGACACACACTAGTTCCAGTAAGCCTAATTACTTTTTGACTGATGCAAGACCTACAGAGGAAATACAACAGCAACAACAAAAGAAGTCTGTATGCATTGGCCTACCTCTTTGCCCTGGATGCACAAGAAATTTTAGGTAAGTGTTAGAGGCTTCTAAAGCATCCTCTCTTTCTCCTCTCCCTTTCCCTCTTCTTCCTCCAGACATTTTTCTGCCCCCAGCATTTTCTCATCTTTTGATGTGACTGAAGAGGGAACCCTTCCTGGATTGCCATTGGTCTTCTTGTCAAAAGTCTTCCAGATCAGACTTTAGAGATGTTCAAAATCCATCACCACCTCACTCGTAGCTCCCTTGTTGCCCTGCTGTGCTGCAGATTGGAACAATTACTTTGCCTTGAGTCGTTGCCAATTATTTTGCTGCTGTATGATTAAATGGACTGTAATTGAATAGCTGATCACCAGGATTTAATGATCCTCCGCTGTTAAATCTAGCCAAGTTAAAGATTTTTTTTTTTTCCTTCTGTCGCCTCCCAGGGGACTCAAGCTGAATCCAGAGGCAAAAGGTCACAGAGGAGACAAGCAAACACAACAATGAGAACAGGATTTGCAGTGTGATATAAAATAGCATCCAGAGCCCCTAGCATTAAACAATTTATAAGCAGAGTGACTTGCAGGTTGTTTTTGTTTGGCACAGACATACGCACACACTGATATGAGGACAATGAACGTGTGTGTAAGAACCATGTGTTTTTTCCCAATCAAGGAAACATTATTTAGTATCTAACACAGTTGGAATAGAGCATACTTATGCAGTTAAATATACGATTATATACTTAGAAATACAGACTTTTCATTTATTACTAGTATCCTCATAGTAATAAGAATAGCATCTCTTTCCCTTAGTCCATCCCCTAGAATTTAGACATTTGTTATCTGTTGGTAAGTTAAAAACAAAACGAAATGCCTCAGTGAGACAGAGCATAGTTTTGTTTTGTTTTGAATGTGTCTGTAGCAGCTTTTATTTAATGTA
Organism: Excalfactoria chinensis; assembly: GCF_039878825.1. NCBI lineage: Eukaryota > Metazoa > Chordata > Aves > Galliformes > Phasianidae > Excalfactoria > Excalfactoria chinensis. The sequence goes on from NC_092857.1 coordinate 41,572,138, forward strand.
CACGTAGCTCAGCTGTTGGAACTCTTAGAAAGTTTGTGATTTTTCTAAGTTTTGGCCTGAAACATTGTGGGTTAACAATCCTGCAGTCTGAACCACAACAGCTGAACACATTAGGAACATATGTTAATGGCCCAGTGCTGTGTTTAGAAAAGAAATCGTGATGCCTCTACAGTACATTCTGCTAAGCAAAGCTTTCAGCAAATGTTTGTGCATGCTCAGCATCAGCACTGATGTGATTGTCTTTTACAGTTTTTGGGTAGAACTGTTAAATCAATCACATGCATGCCAAGCAGCCTCCTCTGTGCTCTTTGATAGTGCCAACAGCCATGCAGTGATTCATCGCACTGAAGACCTCTTTATGAGAAGTCTGAGTCAGTGGAGGCATTCTGTGCTTCAGTGAAGAAAAAGATGCTATAGTTCACTCACATCCTTCCTGAGTCCTGCATCTGTAGGTGTCATTCACACGTGTAATGGCACATTCTTTGCCATTAAATATTCCTGGCTCAGAAGGCAGATTTTTCATAGTGCACTCGTGTTGATTACACTGTGAAGGGCCTGGACCAGTGAGGTTAGTCCAAGTTGTATTTTTGGGAATATTACTGATGTTTGTTGTTTCATAACTGTCTTTACCAGGGTTGAGAGGACTGCCAGGACTTCGTTTTTTCTCAAGACTTCAGTATAAGATGCTAACAAGAAAATTACTGAAAAAGGAAAGGAGAAGGAGAAGAGGAGGGGAGGGGAGGGAAGTGTAAGAGGCCATGCTTTTGACATTACTGTCTCAAAGTTTGCTGAAATGGACAAGTTCAGGCAAGTCTTAACCAAGGTTCCAGAACCCCTTTGTTTAAGGGTGACAGATGGACAAGTCCGGGAGCTACAAAAGGGAGATAAGATACAGATGAATGGCCCTAAAGTGGTCTTTTTGTGTGGGCCTATCTCAAGGAAGAGGGCCATCTCCGAGGTATTCACATGATTCTGACCCAAGCCTTCCAGAAATGTCAGGAAGACTGGGAAGAAGTAGGATAAAAAGAGCATGGACAAACCATGGATTTAGGTTTTCTGACATCAGATGCCTCACTTCGTGAACAAGGAGGTTTTCTGACATCAGATGCCTCACTACGTGTATGCCTGCACGCTGAAGATGCTTGCATGAAGAACTTTTAGGTTTCTGGCCTCAGATTCCTCCATCGTCATCCTACTGCTGCCAACGGATTTACCTGGGCTTGCTGCTCTAGACTCTGCCCGTGAGACCTCTCTGCTCTGTGAGACCAATGAAAAAACGTGCAACATGACGCTGCTGCATCCAGGAGGTGACTTTCCCCGCCTTTACGTAATTCTTGCCTTTTTCCACCTTCCCTATCATCCACTTTCCTGTTCCCATCACCCTAATTTCGCTCTCCCTTCCCCATCCCCTCAGCTGTCTATTATTTCTAATAAACTGGTCGGAACAACATTTGAATGTTTTTCTTCTTAATCTCACACTGGGCATAACTTATCAAAAGAACCTTGCCTCTCTTCTAAATTGGAATGAGACGGGAAGGGGAGGAGAGGAGTGGGGGGGGGGGGAGGAGAAAAGAAGGAAAGGAAAGGAAAGGAAAGGGAAGGGAAGGGAAGGGAAGGGAAGGGAAGGGAAGGGAAGGGAAGGGAAGGGAAGGGAAGGGAAGGGAAGGGAAGGGAAGGGAAGGGAAGGGAAGGGAAGGGAAGGGAAGGGAAGGGAAGGGGAAGGGGAAGGGGAAGGGGAAGGGGAAGGGGAAGGGGAAGGGGAAGGGGAAGGGGAAGGGGAAGGGGAAGGGGAAGGGGAAGGGGAGGGGAGGGGAGGGGAGGGGAGGGGAGGGGAGGGAAGGGAAGGGAAGGGAAGGGAAGGGAAGGGAAGGGAAGGGAAGGGAAGGGAAGGGAAGGGAAGGGAAGGGAAGGGAAGGGAAGGGAAAGGAAAAAGGAGAAGAGAAGAAAGGAAAAGAGAAGAAAGGAAAAGAGAAGAGAGTCATAGCTACAAACATGTCATTCCATGTACAAATGAAATAGAACAGTGTTTGCCTACATGGAATCTCCAGTATCCAGTGGAACAGTGGCACTGATGCTCTTTTCACTGTCAAACCACATATTTTCATAAATTTCATGAGAAAACCATTACCAAGTTTGGCTGAAATTGACGAATCATTTTGGAGGTCAGGCAGTCCACTTTCATATGAGTTTTATTTGATCAAGACCTAGTTACAGCAGGTCATCTGTGCCTTCAGTTCTTCTGTGTGTATGCATAGATTAATTGTTGCTTATTACAATTATACAGGTGTAGGTACCAAAACCATTGCATTTAGTGTAATGTCTTGGTAAATCTGGATGGCAGTCAGAAATCCTGTTTTGTGCCTTCAGAAGGTGACTCTGTGCACATCCATCAGTGCAAAAAAGAAAAAATGTCTCCCCCCTGCAGACAGCTGGTAAGTATCCCCTCAGCTGCAGAATCCTTGGCTGATCCAGTTATCTTTCTTTCATTGTTATTCTCACAGGGCAGCAGGAGCCCTTTATCAGTCCTTACTTCAGGCCCTAAGTGGGAAGTAGTGCGCAATGCACTCAGCTACAGCACCCCCAGGCACATCCTCATCTCGGGTTCACCAGGGTCCAGCTCTGGGAAGCAGAGCACAGCACTTCGTTTATGGTCTGCTGGCTTCTCCTCCACACTTTTTTCTTTTTTTTTTTTTGTCTCTCTTGTCTATTCAGCCCATAATCATTTCAAAGGCTGGGACTGTCTCTGACTGTCTAGACACATAGGACCTCTTACAATGAGACACTGATTTCTGATGGGGTCTCCATCTGCTTACTGTATTGCAAATGATTACTGCAAACTTTGAAAGCGCTACATTTCAGCATCAGTGTTCAGCAGTAGTAAGAAGGTTTGGACTTCGTGTATTACAAAGCTAGATAATGCCTCATACTAGTGAACAGAGAAATAATTTATTTCACAATCAAAGCCTGTAGGCTGATGGTGAATGGCTCGTGATGTGTGCTCTTACTTTATCTGCTAAAAACAACTGAAATGTCTGACAAGTTGCTTAGTTTTCTATGCAATATTTCTTTGCACTTTTCTTTGTTGTTTGTTTTCCTTACTGCTGCAGCATCTGAGCATCTCCATTCAGCTGAAGAATATGTCCTTGGTACACACATTTTATTTACACTCATTTTACAGGCGGAGATAGAGATATGATGTAATTTATCCACAGCCATGTAAAATGAACCATGTAAAAAATGCGTTGCACTTCTTGGAAGTCCAGAATGCCAGAGCCCTTGTCTAATCCTTAACTCTGGGACACTGCGGGATTTAATTGCAAAACCTTAAGGAAATCTCTCAAGATCCCTGTATGTCTCCCTGATGTGCAAAATTACTAAATGTAGTTACTCCCTGGAGTGTTTTCTAAGTTGACAAAACTGCTGTCAACCTGAAATCAACTCACAGCACTGCATATTTTTTCTGATTTTTCACATCTTTCACTTCTGTTTGCACAGAAAACAAGAAGATTTTGAGAAGATGCAAATTCCTTAAAAAAATACTCCTTTCTCCCCCACCTTGCAGACATTCTGGACAACCAGAATGATTGGCATGAGGTAGATTAATAAGAAAAGATCACTCTCTGTCCCTTTATAGTATAACAGCTGCAATATCATCACAGGCTCCAAGAAGACAGAAATAATGTGTCTGTGGTCATTGTTCAGCTTTGGCAGGCGACTCTGGAGATTCAGTGTTTGCAGCTATTGATACCAAGAGCAACGCTGTCTTCCTGCTTTTGTGAGAGTACTCTTTGGATTACCCAGGGTGCTCTGCAATTTTGCTTTTGAAACGTGCCCAGCTCACAAGTAGTCACAACCCAGAGAAAAAAATCAGCAAAGCCTGCTATGTAGACCAGCGTCTGAATAGCTAACAGCCAATTTGCCAGCACAACAATTCTGCATTGAGACGATGGCTAGGTATGAATATCCCTTTCAGAGAGAGCTTCCCAATGAGGGAAATCCAGAAGCTGGCTTTTGAAAATGAAATTCCCTGGGAATTCAGCATAAGGCTTTGCCTGGCAACATTCCCACATGAGAACCAACAAAAAGCAACTGGCTCTAATCCTCCTCCTTATGTATTTTGGCAGCTTTCTTCCATTTAAAAACGAAAATAAAAATAAGAATCCGTCTTGCTCCCATACTGGAAAAAGTCCAAAATACACACATTGGGAGTACAGGAACTGGCATTTAAAGTCCTCCTGACGCTTTTTGTGCTGGGTCTTTGATCACAGAGAAGAAGGCAGATTATTTTTGCCTTTTACAGCTTTAAAACAAAAAGTTGCTCTTGGAAGCTGTCAGTAATGCAATTTAATGCTCAGCTTTCCTGATTAAACTGTTCCAAATAGTGCCATAAAACAAAAAGCACCCTAATAATACTGACTCTGGCCTCCCTTATGTCTCTTCTGAACCATGAATTTAGTGAAGATTAAAACAAATATGAGCTTTTCATTATCTTTTGTCAATTCTGTGACCATTGAACAGTTTTCATAAGGTATTTTTTTAAAGGCAACAACTGTTGGTAAGTTCAAGACTGCTCTGTGATGCACACATGCTTTTAATGTCATAAGTGCTATTGCTTTTCAGATAAGATGAGTTCCAAGATAAAGCTGTGCGGAAGATACAGCGTGAGATGATGGTGAAAAGCCATTTATGCCACTTTTTCTGCCCTTCAGGCAGGCTGCCTGCAGACAAGCATATAAAAAATCTGACCCAGGATGTTTATTAACTCTGCTGCTATGTCTGGATCTGCTATAAGTGATGTGTTGTTCCTATCAGGCATTTAGTCATGCAGAGTGTTAGCTCCTACTATTTGTAGGGATCTTGTATTCACTAGGACACTTTGACCTTTACATGAGAGCAAAAATAAGAGAATGCAGTTGTCCGAGTGATGGATAGTAAAGATATTAGGAACTGACATTTAAAATAGTTATCTTTCTCGTGTAGCAAATACCAGGTCTTGCCTTTCATCAGGTATCACATCTTAATTTGGATGTTAGGAAAAAGTCAAATCTTACCAGTATGAAATAATTTTATTGATTCCAATAGTATTTTAAAAACAGAAACCAGCTGATAGACCTAAAAGAGCAATACTGAGACAGCCGACTTTAAAGGGCAGGTCTTCAGATGATGTAATCATTTAGTATCAGTCAAAAAATCTTTAGTATACACTGCAGAGTGCGCAGTGACTGTGGAATTTGAGAACTCTGGAAGGAGCAAATTAGAACTACAAAATACTAAGTGAAATGTATGCTCTATCAGATACACCAGACAAGGATCAGTGAAGCAAAAATCAGCATTCCTTTCAAATGGAAGCTGGCAATGTATGAAGTCTGAAATCTTGTCTAGTGGATTTTAACAGTCTGTCAAGAAAGCCTAAGCTGGTCAGATGAACCATGGCCATTTCTGCCAGCATCTTCAGCCAGGATGAATATTTTCTGTGCTGGTGCATCTAGCCTGTTGGAGCCAGCTTGATGGAGGAAGCCCATGTTTGACTTCCACTATGCTACTATGCCATTCTAAAGGGCGTAATTTTTGGTAGATGAAGGACAGTTAGGCAGATGTGATGAAAAATGTGTAATCGATAGAAATAGCATACTGAATGAGGATACTTCTTAAGCATCTTGCTGATACAAATCAATGAGCCAGCAGAGATTTCATGGTCTGAAAGATGCTGTCCTTTTCATCAACCTAGTCCACCTCAACATAAAGAGTGGATAACACAGCTGTGTCTGAGGGGACACTTGGCTATGAAGGACCTCTAGGAATGCCTGGGACCAAATTGTCAGATCGGATCCACCTGAGTTTGTGCTCAGTACCCTGTTCCTCCTCAACACTTGGAACCCAGCTCCTGTACAATGTGAAAAGGGAAACTGGCCTGTAATTTCAGAGTGTTCTCTGCATTATTGACCACTGTTTCACTGAGGTGATTATCCTTAACATTGATCCTATTATTGTGTAATAATTAAGGACTGTGTTTGTCTCTCCTGTATGACACGTTGGAATAAAAGCAATATAATGAAACAGTCTACCAGCAGAGGCCCAAGTTCTTGCCAACACATACGTTGTGTGACACAAGTGTTTCACATCTCTGCTGGTCCTGGAGCATCTCTCCCGTGAAGAAAGGCTGAGTAACCTGAGTCTGTTTAGCATGGGGAAAAGATGGAGGGGGAATCCGATAACTTTATAAATATCTAAAGGGAAGTGGGAGACAAATAGATGAGGACAGGCTCTTCTCCGTGGTGTGTAGTAATAGGATGTAAGGAGCAGTGGCCTGAAACTTGAGCATAGGAAGTTCCTTGCAAACATACAGAAGAACTTCTTTATGGTAAGGGTGATGGAACACTGGAACAGGCTGCCCAAAGAGGTTGTGGAGTCTCCTTTTGTTGAGATATTCAAGATCCATATGGATGCCTACCTATGCGACCTATGGTAGGGAACCTCCTTTAGCAGTGGGTTGGACTCAGTCTCTTGAGATCCCTTTCAGCTCCTGCAGTATTGTGATTCTGGGATCTTGCTGAGCATATCCCAAGGGCATGGTTAGAATTTTGCTGTTTCATTTGTTGATAACAGAAACAAACATGTGTGCTGAAAGGTACAGGATATGGGAGACTGTTCTTGGATAAACTTACATAGTCTGCAGTATCATAGTGAATCTAACCTCAGCAACACTTGACTCTGCTTGAGACAGCCTTTAAAGAAGAGCAAGAAAAGCCCATAGGCTGCACAAAAAAATGAGCTTGCGGGCAGTAATAGGAACAGGACATAGCACACCCTGCAGCTATTTCTTGTCCTGAATGGCAGAACTGGTAGGGTGTGCAAGCAATAGGGCACTGCTGTTGAAGGAAAGTCTGGGTAAGCACATTCAGACAGCACTGCACCTTCAGGACATACAGGTGCAGATACTGAAGGTCTGCCCTAGCAGAAAACAAGTGGTCCTGGCACCTGAAATCCTTGGCAGTGTGCTCCATTTGCACAAAATGTGAGATTCCCAGTGAGTACTCCCATCTGGAGTACTGTGTCCAGGTGTGGAGCCCTCAGTACAAGAAAGACATAGAGATTTTGGAAAGGGTCCAGAGGAGGGCCACAAAGATGATCAGGGGGCTGGAGCACCTCCCCTGTGAGGACAGGCTGAAGGAGTTAGGCTTGTTCAGCCTGGAGAAAAGAAGGCTGCGGGGTGACCTCATTGCAGCCTTTCAATACCTGAAGGGAACCTACACCCAGGAGGGGAGTAAACTCTTTGAAAGGGCTGACAATAGCAGGACTAGGAGAAATGGATCCAAGTTGAAGGAGGGAAGATTTAGGTTGGATGTTAGGGGGAAGTTCTTTACTAGGAGAGTGGTTAGGCCCTGGAACAGGCTGCCCAGGGAGGTTGTGGATGCCCTGTCCTTGGAGGAGTTCCAGGCCAGGTTGGATGGGGCCCTGGGCAACCTGATCTAGTAAATGTGTATGTTTGGTGGCCCTGCTAGGCAGGGGGGTTGGAACTACATGATCCTTGAGGTCCCTTCCAACCCAGGTCATTCTGTGATTCTGTGATTTCCCTCATGGTTTCTTTGTCATTCATGCATTACTGCTTCCAGGCTTAACTGAGTTATGCATGTTTTCTTCAGCCACTTCCTCCTCCAGACTAATTGGTTAAAAGTGGTTTGGATACAAATCAAACAGCAAAGAAATGAAGTTCAGAGCACAAGTGTACTGTTTTGCTCTAGGCTTCCTTTATTCTCCTGATCTACTGTATTAAAACTTGCAGAAAGCTGATTCCAGCTTCCCAGTGTTGTAAGGCTCAAAGCCTCAGAGAGCCAATAGGTCACAGCTGAAAGAGCAGAGACTCTTGTCAAGCTGATGGTCAGGTTAGCTACAGTTCTGTTTGTGTCCTGACCTGTAGAACAGGGAGCTCTATTTAAGAAGCAATACTGACCTGAGGAGTCTTTGAATCTCCCTTTGGGGAGAAGTAAACAAATCAACAGAGAGGTTGTTCTGGGCAACAGACAGTAAGAAAATCTCTTTATATTCCATGAGATGTCCAGGTGAGCAGACAGCAAATAATTCATGGCATTCTAGTGCAGCAAGACATGGTCCATTCTGGTTCTCCAGGTACACTATGAGGTTTAAAGAGGTCCGGATTTCAAAACCGGAAAGGCTTCTCTGTCCACTGCGTTTTCTATAGTTAAAAAAACAAACAAACAAAAAAAGGGTTTAAATAAAATAGAACTGACCAAATAGTATATTCTGAGATCTGACCCTCTCCTTATCCAGTTAGACTGTACTGGTTTCCACACTCTGCTGCATCCAGAAATGCACTGAAATTCTGGCTTCATAGTGAGGTAAGTGCAGCTCTAACTCTACAGCGCAACTGTTCTGGCTTGGACCAAATTTGGTTTCACTTCTGCAGGTGCAAATCTGGAAGTCACATCTGTCCAGCAGAATTTGGCGGCAGATCAAGCTGAGGCATCCCAGAATAAACTGTGCAGTATTACTTCCTAACCACAAGTCAACAGTAATAGAATGATATTTCATAATATTAAAAGTAACACATTCAGCAGAACATTTTACATAGGCATCAAAGGCTGTGCTTTTAGATTGAAATACTACTCAAACAGCAGCCAGTAATGAAGATTCAGCTGGATTTTGCCACGAGTACAGAACTGCTGTGGGGATCAGCACACTTTGGTTACTGTGACGTACCTGGATAATCATAACCAGGGCCTCAAATTTCATCCTTAATTATCTGTGCTGCGCTTGCACAATACTGTTCTCTTACTGAGAAAACGTGCAGGCTGTGCTGGGTGCCCTGTCCTCATTCTTTGCTGGGAACAGGTTGAGGTGTTGCTTGCTTTGGTTTTCTTCTTATATGGAAGGAGAAGGGAGCACCTTTCTTGCCTCAGCTGCTACCATTGACTGTCCAGAATGGTTACTGGCAGGCAAAGCTAAAACCTTGGCCATGAGCAGAGTGGTGGAGGTATGTATGTTGATTGCATTGTGGGCAGTAAGGTAACCTGTAGGGGCACCCAGCTTCAGCCCTTTCTGTTACAGAGAAATCCTCCGAGATGCAACATTAATCAGCACAGCACTGCTTGGTTCATCTAGCAAAGGTGCTAAGAGAAGAAATTAGGACAAATTTCCATTTACTCTGTGGTGTGTTAGCCCAAAGCTAATATACTGGTTGCCACACTGCCACACGCTCTGTGTTAATGACCTGTTCAGATGCTTTATCCTGAACCTGAAGTAAAAGCAAAGTAGTGCCAAGTACCTTCTCTCAGCAAGAAAAAAAAAAAAAAAAAAAAAAAAAAAAAAAAAAAAAGGGAAAAAAAAAGAAAAAGGAAAAAGAAAAAGAAAAAAAAAGAAGTCAGCTATTTCATTTGCTGCAAAATGCTGCGGAAAGATCATGCACACTGACAGCTGGTGCTGAGCAGCTGATGTATGGTGCTCATTATGTGAGCAATATTGACAATCCCATGAGCCTGCATTAAAAGAAGAAAAAAAAAGAAAAAAAGAAAAAAAGCGTGCGTGAGAGAGAAAAATGATCACATTATAAGAATCTTCATGATATTAGATTCAGTTTGGAATACAGAAAAGATGGCTCAGCAAAAATAATAATAATAATAATAATAATAATAATAATAATAATAATAATAATAATAATAATAATAATAATAATAATAATAATAGATGTCTCCTGTTTTGGACAGCTGTAGTTTTTGAAGGCCTGGATAGAGTACAAGATTCACCACTCACTCCAATGGACATTACTCCTGCAGTGTTTTCTTTCTGGCAGTCAAGGAGGAACCTGGCACTCCAGGAACAGTGCTGTACAAAGCTATAAATGTTGTGCCAGGTGCCATTTATTTTCATTGCTTCAGTAAGAGCTTCTCTTTTTCTGTCTTACACACATGAGGCAACTGTGCTCTATACCCTGAATTCATTTTGTCTTGAGGTCAAAATAAAACTGTCAAGCCTTGGATTTTCAGAGTATTTAACACTTGGCTGTGAGAGAGGATGTTCATTATCCAGCACAGGATCACCGAGCTGTCCCCTTTGCTTTTCTTACTTGCTTACTTCTTCTACAAAATGCTAGCCATTTAATGCTCAAGTTGAATTAATAACTGAATCCCTGCTGTCTCTGATGGAGCCACTCACTGTGGAGATGCCTGGATGCCTCTTACTCCCCAGTACAGGTTTTGCAGGAATCTGATCTCTGCTAGTTCTGCTGTAGAACCGATCAGAATGCCAAGCATTGCTGCTCTACAGGAGATGGCAGCTGCCAGCTCAGAAGCAATAACTTCAAGGTGATTTTAAGGCCCCTTCAGCTCAGTTGCTCATAACCATCTGCCTCCCATATATTTTAGCAGACTCGTACTTCAGTGTTTTTTAACAAGGCATCAGTACAGGAAAGTAGAGGCCTTCTCTAACCCATTCTCAGCTTCAAGGGCACTAGTAACTGGAGCAGATGTCTTGGGATAAACTTGGTGCCCAGGTCTCACTGTGGTGATGTTTTCCTGTGCTTGATGTTTTGCACTTATTTTTGGTAGGAGACTCATTCATAGGAAGTACTGTGCTGCAAGAGAATTAACTCTGGTCCACCTCCTACCATCTCCTTTTGATCTTTATCCATCACTATTTTTGCATCTGATTTCTTCATTTTGGTGTCTGCAAAAAAGTAACAGCTGAGCATAATGTTTTCAGGCAAAGGGCCCTTTGTGGAGTTTCAGAAAGCTTTTTAAGTGAGGATATCTTAGACCCTCTTCACTACTTTAATAGTCTTCTCCATTCTGTACTCTTGTCAGACTACTTTTTGTTGGCATGGCAACAATGGCAGCTGTTGGCAGACTAGGTAGGGACACTTCCCAATAGCTCTCCTTCCAGTGCTAAGAAGCTCAAGGATCTTGCTCCTTTTCCTGTAGTTCAGCACCAGGAACTAGGAAGGACAGGGCTCTGCACTGTTCCATGTTAGCCACTGCATGCATCCAAGTGCCACATGAGCCCCTGGTAAGGCCTCCAGCACATGGCTTTCCTTCAGCCATGCAGATGTAGCCACATCACCTTTGCAGACCATTGCAGAGACAGCTTGGTGAATGCCAGATGTGAATCCTTCACACTTTCCTCTGTAATTTTTGCTGTAGTTCAGCTACAGGGGGTGGTCTCCTGTTTCTCTCTTCTCTTCTCTTCTCTTCTCTTCTCTTCTCTTCTCTTCTCTTCTCTTCTCTTCTCTTCTCTTCTCTTCTCTTCTCTTCTCTTCTCTTCTCTTCTCTTCTCTTCTCTTCTCTTCTCTTCTCTTCTCTTTTCTCTTCTCTTCTCTTTTTCTTTTTCCTGTGGAAATTCCTGAAAGCCTTCCAACAGATGAGCGAAGTGCTGTACTGCAGAAATGCCGACATACGAAGTAGGAGATCTTAGGAGATCAAACTGTCCTCAGAGCTTCCTGCTGGCAACTGCTTCTGGGAGCAGCTTTTATATAGGTCAGTGGTAATGGATGTGAACACGACCCCTGGTCCTACTTTGGTCTTGGTCCAGCACCAGAACCACCACCTACATCTAATCCAGACCCAGGCTGACACTGGTTGAGTATGCCGATCTTCTCACAACATAATAATTAGGTTGCCTGGCAAGAAACTGATACCATTTTTGATGACTAATCCTTTTCCTTGAAATCGAGATAGTATTTCCCTTCAGGATTTCAGAATGTGAAAACTTGGATCAGCTCTAACATTCACACATCATAATACTTTTTATTTCCTTGTTTAGGGCCAAATGCTGATCTTTTTTTGCTTAGTTTTCAGACAGGCTGCTTATTCCTTGGCACAGCCTAGTCCAGTCTATCAGCCAGAACTTGGTACCCTGAGGGCAGAAGGATGCGCAGGGGAGAGAAAAACGTGATTGCATGGTCTTCTCTGCTGGCATCTCAGCAGCGCCAACCTGGAAGAGAAAGGCAACAGCCAGCATACAGGCAAGAAGTGTTGTTTGTTTTTTTTTCCCTGGAGTGAGGGTCAAACTCTGTAACAGTCAGCCAGTGTAGTTCAGCACTGCTTCTTACTGTGGGCTATTAGCAACACCTTACTCCATGTGCACACATTTAACACCAAACTCATGCTGGAAGTCATTAATTTTGGTGTCCTTCTGTCCCATTCCCAAGCAAGCCAAGTCTTTGCTGGCACAAATCTTTGAGTTCTTGATTCTCATACTTGATTGCTGGAGTTGTGGATTCTGATAAGAGTAATGCTCATACCAGTTCTCCAACTGGTAAGTACAGCAAAAAGCTTCCCTCCATATTCCCTCCATACTTACAGCAGTTCCCACAAATGATTCCCTTTGCTGTACTTAGGCACTTCCTTTTTTTTTTTTTTTTTTTTTTTTTTTTTTTTTTTTTTTTTAAATCAGTGTTGTAATAAGAACTCATCATCATCATCATATTATTATTATTATTATTTATTATTATTTTAGCAAAAGGGGAACTTTAATAGAATGCTGTTGTCCCCTCATAAATGGAGCACTGCAACACTTGGAGGTTTCTCTTTTTGTCTGTTTATTTTGCAACCTGGAACATGGGATCATTATGGTCCAGAGTGGCCAGTCTGAAGCCCACAGACACACCAGGGAAACAAGTCTCTGCTGCTTCCTCTCTGTGGCAAGGTGGACTCATTCCTGCTGACTGCTACCAAGACGAGTCCTTGCATCCTCCTGGGTCCTCCTCTGTTCCTGCTCTGCAGGCAACAGGCAGGCAGCTGGTGGCACATCTCTGCCCTAAGCATCCTTCAGGAGATGCAGCTGTTGCTCTTTGCCCTGCTGCCACCACATTTTTGCCTCTATCTGCTTCATTTCCTGCATGAGGCACTCATTAAGTGGAGCAGGAAAGGAAAAGTGACATCTTACACAAAGTCATGGAGGTGGGTCATGACTGCTGAAAAAGCAGCTGAGTACACAGCAGCACTCTTAATGGGCCTTCCTCTTCCAAGCACTGTGATTTTTCAGCTGGGGAGTAGCCAGGTTATAAATTTGCTATTAGGCACTTTCGTGGCAGTGTAAGCGATCAACAAATTAGCACCACTTAATTTCTTTTCATCACATCTGTTGGGCACCATCCCATTCTCAGAACAAAGGGTTGGGTTTTCTTTTTTCCTTTTTTTTTCTTTAGCCTCAGAGCTCCAAGGAACACAGCACTGCTGCATCCGCACACTGGCACCATGCTGCAGGGGGAGATTTGGCCAGGTTGATGCCTGCATGGTGCCAGGTGTGGAAGCCCATGCAGCATGCAGAGCTCGCCCTGGCCAGGGAAACGGTGGGGACATGGCCTTGGCTGGGCCACCCAGCAGCTCCATGTTGGAAGCAGCTCCATGTTGGAAGCAGCTCCACGCTGGAAGCAACCACAGAGTCTGAAGCCAACACACTGCCTCTGCAGAGACAGGCCTGGTGGCTGCACACAGAGGCCAGCCAAGAAGAAGCTGTGAGTAACAAACCTGTGTGAGAGGTGAAGGGTGGTACTGGTGACCTAACACTCGTGGATGTGTCAGGAGACGTTTTCTGTTTTGTAACAGAATAGCTCTGATTTTCATCTACATAACAAAGGGCAAAATCAGACCCATGTTCTGATTCCCCGTGTAAATTTTTCCGTATCTTTAACAGCTGCTGGCCACATCGTCAACTTTTAAGCAGGTCCAAGAGTGTTTTCATTGACTGCCAGGGCTGTCCTGCTTGAATTAAGACAACAAGCAGAAGCTTTGGCTTTTAAAAGGCTGCCAGATCTAAGTGAGAAGAAGTCCAGTACGATGCCATTTAGTTCACTGGGCTACCTTCTTCATTTGTGTTTATGAGGCTTTTTGTCTGATGGGTGATGTTTGGCAAGTCGCTTCATCTGTCTTGTCTGCTTTCAGCTTCTATTAATCTCTCCTGTCTCATTTTAGACTCCAAGGTCTGCAGAACAGGTGGTGTGTTTCAGATGTGTCTGCTCTAACCTTGTCTCCTGCCAGCAGTCCAGAATAGTAATGGAGAGGTGAAAACATGCAGACCTGGATGTGGCCACAGAACACAGCTCTGTCCATTTGTAAGCTCCCCAGTTCAAGAAGGACAGGGAACCTCACTAGCTTGAGTCCAGCAGAGGCCCACCAAGATGATGAGGGGACTGGAACATCTCCTGTATGAACAAAGGCTGAGAGACATGGAACTGTTTAACCTCCAGAAGAGAAGACTGAGCAAGGATCTTACCAGTGCTTACAAAATGTTGTGCCAGTGTCTTTTCAGCTGTGCCCAGTAACAGGACAAGGGTTAATGAATGCAGACTGTAAGACAGAAAGTTCCACATGAACATTATGAAGAACTTCACTGTGAGTGTGACAGCACTGGAACAAGCTGCTCAGAGAGGTTGTGAAGTTGTCTTCTCTGAAGATATTCCAAACCCACCTGGATGCTTTCCTTTGTAACTTATTCTAGAGAACTGCTCTTAGCAGGGGTGCTGAACCAGGTGATCTCTAGATGCCCCTTCCAACCTCTACCATTCTGTTACCTGCTGCATAGCCTGTGCAGGTAGTGCTTTCATCACCCTGCTCTTGACAGCAAACCTCCCAGGGATCTCTTCCCAAAACCGCAGGTAACAGGCACTGTTCTGTGACCAGAGGCCACAGATATGGAGCTGTTACATGTTCTGTTGATTGACTGGAGGTGCAACAGCTTGACTTTTTCACAAGGCAAACTAATATTCCCAGCTTGGCGTGAAGAAAGGTGGAAAATAAGTTGTTTTGGGACCCGCCCCTATGCCTTTGCCATGACAGGCTGAACTGTGGCAACAGATGTGCACTGGCAGCAAGTGGCTTTGAAGGCTTTAGCTAACATCAGAGAAGAAATCAATGACAGGGTGCCTAATAAAGGCACCTGGAGCAGTTGTAGTGGCAACCAACAGTTACATAACACAAAATAGGCAGTGGCTGCCATGAGCTGAGAAAACAAGCATTCTTAACACAAAATGTTAATCAAAGCAATCCCAGATGTGCCTACAGACTGGGAGAACTTACTGAGTGCAGCCCTGTAGGGAAGGGCTTGGGAGCTGTGGTGGACAAAAAGCTGGCATGAGCCAGCAGTGTGCACTTGCAGCCCAGAAGGCCTAGAGTATCCCAGGCTGCATCAGCGGCGGGGATGACAGCAGGAACAGGGAAGGGATTGTCCCCATCTGCTTTGCCCCTGTACTGCTCTGCAGTACTGCATCCAGGCCTGGGGCCCCCAGCACAAGAAAGACATGGAGCTGCTGGAGTGGGCCCAAAGGAGACCATGCAAATGATCAGGGGGCCAGAACACCACTCCTACCAAGACAGGTTGAGGGAGCTGTGGATCTGGGTTAATTATTTCCTTAAAACAGCAATAAAAGCAGCAGCAAAACTGAATCTTTTCTACAGATAATTATTTGTGACATGGAGCTGTCAGTATGAGAGAATCCTGATGACTGGTTTATTATTAGAATAACATGAGGTCCATATTTTGTTTGTTGGGGTCCACAAGTCTTTTATAGTCACAGTCATGACTGTCTGGCTTCCAAATGTGAAAATAAACATAGGATTCTGTGGCCTTCCCCAGGACCAGAAGAAGGAGAAACTAGCATGGGCAGGGACAGCAACCCAAATGCCTTGTTCACAACAGAGACTTTTCCTTTCCTTTTTTAACTTATATTTTTACTTTCTCTCAGAGGCAGACTGATAGCTCAATGTTAGCCTTCCAGCCCCCTGAGTCATGCTCTGCCAATAGTGGGCACATATGATAGAAATCAGCTTCTTTGCCCACCAGAGCACACAGCCATAGCAAAGCAGGTGGAGATGGGGTCACATAGGTGACATCATCCCAACTGTGCCCACAGATGGGGCTGATCCTATCTGATGGCACCTCCATGGCCCTGGGCTGTGTAGTGGGCTGGGAAGAGATGAGGTTGAGAAGTTGCTTTCTTTACTGGCACTGCAACTGCAGGAGGTGTCACAAACTGCAAAAGAGAGAGGGAGGCTATGGTCACTCACTGTCCCTGGGGCAGGCAGCAACAGTGTCCTGCCTGGTACCTCAGCAGAAAATCCTCCCAGCTCCTGCTCCCCATGGGTGTCTCCAGGCCATATCCCCACAGTGCTCAATTCCATTGCTGCAGGTACACCCTGCAGGGCCATGACTGCCTGAGCCAGGCAGAGCCAGGGAAATGGTGGAAATGCTGTGGGATGGACACCAAGAACTGCCACCAGCAGCCACATAGAACAGCCCAATGAAGGTGTTTTTCAGTGTTCCGTGTCTCACCACTGTGCTCATTTGCAGTCCAGGCATGAATTCACGCAAGTCTCTGCTGGTGTCCAAACATATACATGTGGATCAGTGAGATTACAGTCTTCCATCACTGACTGCTGCTAGTCCTTTGGTTGGTTGCAGCACCCATTGCTGCATGTAATCAGCACCACCCTGGGCTTCCATCACTCTCCATCATTCAGTGGTTTTCCTTTGTAATGGTGATATATGTGGGGAAATAAAAACTGCACCTGTTTATCACCTTCACAATAACCCATCTTCCATGAAAGTTTTGCACTTTCTGAAACCTAGAGACAGTTCTGATTGGTTGCAGTACAGATTGGTGGCAATCTCTATGTCAGGCTTGCTTTTTATACCAAGTGCTCATCTCACAACAGGATGTTTGTTCTTGCTTTCCAGTGCAACCTACTGTAGGGAGCTTACTTTAGCTGAGGGTTTGGCTTGTTTATCTCCAGAGGTTCCTTCCAACATCTATGGTTCTGTGATTCTGTGAGATAAATTATGTGTAATGAAAGGAAAAAAAACTCTTGAATGAATGCACAGATGAAATCCAGTAGCAGTAAGTTCTGTGCCATTAAATACTGCATGGTGGCAAGCCAGATCTTGCTGGAGCAATATTTTACACTTAAAAACTGCCCCAGCTCAGCTTCTGATTCTGCCAATTGTTTTTTGCTGCTGTTATTTTCCTGTTTGAAATGAAGCCAGCTGTTTAACTTCAACATGTCTAAATTACCTGCCCCAGGAGTGGACCCATGCGCTGCTTTCTGCTGTCCTCCCTCTCGCCTCTAGAGACCATGGCACTTCACTGTATCATTTATGCTATGAAGCTTAGAACCATGGAGCCCTGAGCCTAGTTTTGGTTTCAGTCACAGAGGGAGGAAAAGATTGTGTGCAGCCCTGTTGAAAAAGACCTGGGCATGCTGGTGGATGGCAGCTGGACATGAGCCAGCAGTGTGCCCTCACAGCTGAGAAGGCCAACCATATCCTGGGCTGCATCAAAAGAAGTATGGTCAGAAGGCAAGGGAGGTGATCCTGCCCCTCTGCTCTACACCGATGAGGTCTCATCTGTAGTGCTGCATCTAGGTGTGGAGTTCTCAATACAGGAGAGGTGTGGACCTGTTGGAGCACATCCACAAAAATGATCTAGGGGTTGTTCAGCTTGGAGAAGGCTCTGAGGAGACCTGATAGTGGCATGTCAGCATCGAAAGGGGAGCTAAAAGAAAGAAGGGAACACATACTTTAGCAGGGTCTGTGGTATTAGAACAAGGGGAAATGGATTCAAGCTCAAAGAGGGTAGATTTAGGTTACATAGGTGGAAAACGTCTTTTACAATGAGGGTAGTGAGGCACTAGAACAGGTTGCCCAGAGATGTGGGTGATGCCCCCTCCCTGGAGACTTTCAAGATGATCAGGACAACCTGATCTAGCTGTGAACGTCTGTTCATTGCAGGGGAGCTGGACTAAATGACCTTTAAAAGTCTCTTCCAGCTCTAAGGATTCCATGATTCTACGCTGCTGCTACAGAAATGCTATGACTGGGTTTTGTTTGCTTTTATCTTTGTACCTAAATCTTCTGTCCCCAAACCACATCTTCTGCTTGCACACTGCATCAGGGTATTTCAGCTGTATTAGGGAAGGATACACTGTGCTAGCACAAGCTGTCAGTGTGGGAGCTTTGAAGTAGTTTTCAGTAGGGAGCATCAGCCCAGCATCAAAGTGGACAGCAAGAGCTTAAAGGGTAAATTTGTCAAAGCAAGAATAAAATATAGGTCTTATGCTGTCGTTTATTTATTTATTTATTTATTTTGCACTGGCAGTGATTTATTCTGAGAACTATCACATTTTTCACAGTGTCTGAGTGCATGTAATAAGAACATACCTTTCCTATCACTTAAACCAACAAAGGTTGGCAAACTGTACGTGAAACAAAAACAGAGGAGCAGCAGCGGCATGCAGATGAAGCTGGCGCTCTGCTGCAGGAAGCTGAAGAAGTCCCTTTTGTTCCCCAGGAGTAGCAAAGAACTGTCTTTCTTCTCCATTCTCTCCCTGCTGTACTGTTTTCTTTGTGATGCATATTTTTATGTCAGCGATTATAAAAAAAGAAGAAAAAGAAAAAAGAAAAATAGCAAAATCAAATCACTGAGCAGGCATGCACCAGTGGCCCTCATTTCTAAATCTCATTCTTTCTGTAGTATCTGTTCCCACTGTCAATGATCAACACTTGCTGAGGAAGCTGTGTACTGCTCCAAAAATCATTTACTAAGGCAAAAGTCCCTCTTCCATGGGGGAGATGGAAGGTGAATTTTACAAGTTGTTGAGGAGTTTTTTTTGTGGCATTACTGTCCTTGAGATGTGGAATTTCTGATGGTGTGGGAAAATGAAAGAAAAGACTTGTCTAGACTGAGAGAAGTGCGAAACTAGTGCATTGAAAAATTTATGCTACATATTTAAGAGATCTTTTAATGCGTGTAACAGCATAGAGGCCCATTTTTATTTTTTTTTTTTCTAACGTATTTCTATTTAATTGCAAAACCTGAGGCATCTGGTATTTGTTTGAAAGTCACTAGATCCAGGAGTTGTGGGATTTCATAAGAAACTTCAGCAAGCACCCTGAAGATCTGAAAACAGAGAGGGCAAATATATAAATGGGCTATTCTAGTTAGAACCATTAGGCTTAATTTGACAGCTAAAGCCAAGGAAGCCCTTCTCTGCCCCACCAACCCCACATGCCGGATAGTGTTGGGTGCTCAGTGTGCCACAGAGCACACTGCTTTTGTGGCAGTCTCAGAGCTGCTCTCCTTGTTTGTGTGGAGATGGGTCCTCTTCCCTGAATTCATCCTGAGCAATGGCGATCTTTCTCATGCTGTGCCAGAGGGCCCAGGAGTATTTATTTTATTTTTTTTTTTAGGTAATTAGAGCTTCCTTCCAAGGAACCTTGTGGCCTGGACATAAAGAGCTGGAGAAGCATTTTGCACTCACCTAGCCCAGGGTGCAGTAACATCAGTTCCTCTGGGCTGAGAGTTGCCATCCACAAATAATCTCCAAAGCATCAAGACTGCAGAGACTGAACATGTTGAAACTTCTCACCATGTCATTTCACTGTACTTAAAGGTGGCTCACAAGCAGCACAGCAATGATGGCAGCTGCATTAACGCCTGTGGCTTCTATCACCCACCAGCGAAAATATTTTTACCATTGTTGCTTTGAAAATAATGTTTAAAACATCTGAGCTCTGTCTAGAGCAGCAGATGTCTCCTTACGGACCTCTGCTGTGAAAAACACAGTTTCCCTGGTTTGATATGCTGTGCTTATCAAATGGAGATAATACTGCTGACTTGTCTCCTCCATACCTCTGTGCTTCTGGAGACACATTTCCATGTTTCACTTCTGCCAGCTTTGTGAGGAGGCAACGGCAGCCGTGCTTGTACCCATGCTGATACCTTATTAAAAAGTACACCTCCATAAAAGGGAAGGGTTCCACTACAGTGCCTAAACGCAGAATGCCCTATGATGTTCTGCTTTCCTGCTCACATTCCTTGCTCATTCCAGCACATCACACTTCATCTAGTCAGTTGTGGAGCATGGAGACCCTATCTCTCTTTCCTTGCTCTCAAAAGCCATTTCAGAAACTGCTTGCCCAGGCCAAAAATAACAACACATGCCTGAGTGTCTCTCCCTGATGAAGAGAAGCATCTGGAACAGTCTAACCCTTCCAGCTTCACCTCTCTGACAAATCCCAGGAGGCTGTGAGCCACTACAGCCCTGCCTGCAGTCTCCCCCAAGCCTCAAGTGAGGCTGTGAGGTTCCTCCCAAGGAAGCATGCAGCCTCCATCTCCCTGCAGGGCAGTGGTGCTGGGGGCTGGCCCTGAGGCATTGCCACTCATAGTGCCATAGTGTCTGAGCTACTGGTGAATGTGCTTCCTCAGATCATGTGGCAATGATGGGCTGTACGTCCCTCACTGACCAGAGCTAGCAAGACAGGATGTCAGCTGCCCTAACCACCAGACCCAATTTGTCTTCAGCACACAGCACAGGGCATTACTAATGCACTGTGAATTGGGATTCCCCTTAGAAGTGGCTTAAGAGCATTCTTCTTTTCCAGTGGAGAGCAGCAACAGAAAAACCGCAGATAAAAAGTTTTTTTTATTATTATTATTTCTTCAGTTCTTCATAACAGCCACAGCAAAAAGCCTGGATTGTAAAAGTCAATGCTGTGCTTCTTTTGTCTGTATTTTGTAAACCAAGAAATATATTCAACCATGGAAGTTTCTCTTCACTTTGGCAAAAGCCACACAGCCACACATGGGTGGCTGGCATTGTGCTGAGACATTGTGAAACACACAGAACAAGTGCACATGTTCTTCTGTGTTGATGGAGACAGTAGGGGGCTGACACTCACAAGGGAGAATTCTGCAGATGAGTTGCTCCAACTCCTGAAATTCAGCAAGTCAGCTCCATTGCACCTGATTCCTGCCTCCCCTTGTCCTGGTGTAGGACCAAAGAGATCCTCAGTGCAAGTGAGGATTACACTGGCCTAGAAAGAAGAACCAGACATACTTTTGAGCATAGTGATTATGTTCCCAGTTTTTTCACCTTAATCCCGAATCTCTTCAAAGTATAACCGGTCTCCTTTCTAGTACTCTTCCAGCCACTCTAAAGAGAACAGCTTGTCCAGGAAGAGAGAGAGAGATGAAATCAAAAATTCTAGTCCTATTAGTTGCAGAGGAAGAGATTGAAAATATAAATTCAGATGATAATGAAAAGAAACAACCAGTAGTACTTACTAGGCTAGTACATGTTAACTGGTAACCTGCCCTCAGATCCTCCCAAGACCTGTTCTGTCTTCCTGTTTATGTTCTCCATCTTGTATTTGTTTTGCTCAGAAATGATTACTGAAGTAGTAAACACTCAAAAGAAAATGGGCCTAGGATATCAAGAGGCTACTAACAGAAAGGAAAAATGTCTGTGCTTCAATTTCTGCCTTTGGCATGTCAATTCCATATCTTTAACAAAACCAGGAATTTTGCAAACTTTTCCTTCAAAAATAAACAAACATAAAAAACCAACACAAGGAGACCTCGAAGTCACTGACAGAGTAGATCGGAGCAACACAGATGGTGGTACACGGCTGCTGCAGTTAATAATATGCTGTCAAGCCTAGAAACAGTAAACAGCTTCAGCATCAAAGCCAGCAGTATTTTTCTAAACCTCTGGTTGCAAAACAAAATCAGGACCAGCACCCTGCTTTCTCCCCCAGGCTACCACCCCCCACTCCAATTCACGTGGAGTAGAGATATGACCCTTTCACTGTTTTATTCCTACTGAGTTGCTTTGGAACATGAATTCAAAGAAGCTTATCATTCTTGATAAGGAAAATCACCCGTCCTTCCCTCCAGAACTCAGAAAGCCTTCAAGGCACAGATTAATGGCACAGCTCAAGGCTGTGGAGGGAAGGGGGGGAAAGAGGAGGGAGGGGGGGGGGGAGGAAGGGGGCGGAGGGGGGAGGTGGGAAAGGAGAAGAGGGGGAAGGAGTGGGAGAGGAGAAGGGGGTGGAGCAGTTTTGGCATTCCACTTGCTTATGCGAGTGTGCAGACCCTTCTCATTAATCATGGTCAGAGTGCAGGACCTACCCTGATATGCAGGTGAAGAGCAAAGCCAATGAGGCTCAAAGATGTGTCAAGGAAGAAAAAAAAAAGAGCTATCAAGGGGTCAGCTATGGCTAGCCTCATGCTTACAGGGGATCCTCACAGATACATGCTCAGCACTTCATAGGCTCTGCAGAATCATCTTGTGAGTTTGGTGGTTTGTAATTTTTAAGGAGAGAAAAACTGTGTTCTCTCTGTCTTCTGGAAATATGAATTTCCCTAACCTGTTTGCATTCCCTATGTAGTTCTGCACTTCTCCAGCAGTGCGTTTTTTTTTAATCATACTGGGAACAGAGAGCACAGTGAAAAATATCTTTCTGCTCGCCCTTGGAGATCTGTGCTGTGATGAAGGCTCTGAAGCCAGTAAGTGACTGTAAGGTAAGACAGGCTAGCTTAATAGGACTGATAAACCCTGCTTTAGATTAAAACACTTCAGGGCATGAAGTGTTTCTTAGCTGAAGTGTGTAAGGGACCCGTTTTGGTGATCTCATGGTGTTGTCTGGGACCTTGAGGTAATGATGCCATAAGAATGAAATTATTTTCTTTCTAGTTCTTTTGGGCTCAAACAGCAAAGGAATGCAGGAGAAGAAAAAAAAAAAAAAAAAAAGCCTTGTGACACCAGAAAACCAACTACAAATGTGGGTCATCACAGTGAAATTAAACAGGGAAGAAGTTTTTTGCCTAATACACTTTGATTATACTTTGGACATCAGCAGTTGTCAGGGATGATTCATCTGCTCCATCTCTTTGTGCCAAAATGGTTTCTGTGTAAAGTTAGTTCCTAATGACTGGGATTTCTTATTTCAGGGTTCTGAGACTCTCCTACTGCAGACTCTGCCATTTGTACACCTTGGTGAACTGCAAAAAGAGACGATCAATTATCTGCATATGCTCAGCATCACTGCTAGTCATCACTGACAGGGAAAGGGGAAACTTGGAATTTTATTTGTAAAATTCCCACCAGTCCTTTCAGAGCGAAGTCTTTCAGACATTCAGTCAGTTGAATCACTAGGACACATGGGTGTGCACTCCAGAGGGTTAAATTTCCTGAGATTTATATACTTGGCAGGCAGCTTGGCTAAAGTAAGTTTCCTTGCCAAGCAAAGTTTTCCCAAGCTTTTACAGCTCATGAGACAAGAAAGGCATGTGTTTATATGGGGGGTAGCGGTGCAGGCTGAGCAGGGTGCAATAAGAGGGATGGGGCTGTGAGGCTGCAGCTGAACCACCATCTCCAGCCCTGAAGAGGCACCAGGGTTGAGGACTGGTAATGCATATGATTAAGTCCAGGTGTTTGGCACCAGGAGCTGCCACCTGGGCAGCACAGAACTGACCTGACATGAGGGCTTTGAGCCTCCAGCTAAGGCACTCATGTGACTGCTTGATTGCCATACAAATGCTAAGGTCTCCAAGGATTCTGGTGGGTCATTGAGAACAGAAGTGAATCAAAGGCAACAGAGATTAAAACCAGACAAGCCAGATATTCCTAGTGTCTGGATCCCAGGTTTCCCATCCAGACCTGCATTGTTATTATGTCAGTCCAGGACAGCATGCCCTTGGCCCAGATGATGTTCCTTCTCCTAGTCCTGTTTGTAGGCAGAGGATCAGAGAGCAGGGCCATTTCCACTAAGGCATGGTTCCTACAGCCTTGGCCTGCATGGCAGGCTGATAAGTGTATCCAAGGTCATGCTGGGGTGGCTGGAGGAGATCCAGGGTGTGCAGGGAAGGCCTGGAACCTGTGTGGGGTAAGCAATGTGTACGGGTGACTCTGGGAACAGTATGAGAGCCAGATCTCCACTATTCAACTTCTCAGTTTCAGAGAGAGGCAGGGAAAAG
The DNA here is from genome assembly GCF_039878825.1 of Excalfactoria chinensis. Classification (NCBI taxonomy): domain Eukaryota; kingdom Metazoa; phylum Chordata; class Aves; order Galliformes; family Phasianidae; genus Excalfactoria; species Excalfactoria chinensis. The sequence continues at coordinate 41,595,902 of NC_092857.1, forward strand.
TGCTTCAGGATGACCTCCCTGCTGCATGAGATTTCCTTCTTTCATATGTCCTCTTGGGGTAAGATGTCATCCTGTTCTGAGCCAGACTCATCTTTGCAGATTGAAGAGAAGCACAAGCAGGACAGCTTTTAAACTGGCCTGATAAAAATGTTCAGTTAGTGCCTTCTAATTTTGATCCTTTTGAAAAATGAATCCAAAGAAGATAAGGGAGGCATTTTAGGCTACTGTGCATTTCAGCCTGACTATGGTCTCATGAAGTCAGCAGGAAGTTTACTACAGATTAGCAGTAGTAAACCTGCTAGCCCTGAAGAGCCTTTTTGCAAACCCCACCTTTACAGAGCAGCATCATTCCTTCCCCCCCCCTGAGCTGAGTGCAGACGCACTTCAGATAATCAACAAGAAAACTTGTACTTAATGTCAGCCAAAGAAATGAAATGTTAGAAACCTCATATAAACTCTGGCATATGGAATAGGAAGAGGTGGCTGCGTTTCACAAGGGATGAAAAAATAAGCCAGATGAGGGCATCGTTCACATAGGCTCTGGCAAAGACAGAAAGAGGGAGGGAGCAAGGTTTGGGAACAGAAGGCCAAACTCTGCTTGCACCTGGGCCCACACAGATTCTGCTGACATCAGTAGTAACTGACTGTGTCCCCCTGGGGGCAAATCTGGGGAGCATGGAACCACTTGACTTTCCTTTTCTTTGTCACAGAGGAACATTTTATTTACACAGTCATCCTGTCTGGTAGCTGTGTGGTAGGCACAGCAAACAACCTCCCAGTGCTGGAAGAAGGCAGTAAAAAACACACAAAAAGTACCAGTCACCAAATGAAAAGGATGACATTAGTAGGACAAAATTGTATACGGCCTTTAAAAAATAGTAGTGCTTTCTGTCCTTTACTGTGAGGCATCCACAGCCATGCTCTAGTTCCCTATTCCAATGCTAAATCTGACTAATTAAAAGAACCAAAATCCAAAGAAAACATATTTCTTGCCTCTTTCTTTGATATTTGTAGTGGTGAATAGACCTCTAGTGGCAACAGTAAAAATATCCTATCAAATATAAATAAGTTACTTGGGTAAGCAAAATGCTGTAGTTAAAAAATTCTGAACAGAGTCAAAAGTGAGGAATGGATACAATTAGAAGTTAAGCATAACATCTTTTGCTTGTGAACAGCAATGTTGTAATTATCTTTTCATGCTATTGTTTAGTGGTCTTTGCCACTAGAGTGAATAATAGCATTAGCTGTGAAAAACAGTAGCAAGTTTCCTCCCAGTCAATAACTATAATTAATTTTGTGCCTCCTGTAATAATTTTTGTATAATTGCATCAAGATTAGCATTTGTTCTTGAGGCCGGACTTTGTACAGTTTGAAATATGGAAGCTTTAACCACTGCAGAGGATCAGTAATGGTTTGGTTCATACCTGTGGTGGTGAGATGTGATAACTTTTCACAAACCCTCACAAAGGAGGTAGGAAAAATTAACACAGAAATCTCAATTTTAAAACAAAACAAAAAAAATGCCTCCAACTATTTCTTCTCATTTCTCATTGCGGTAACACATGAGTTTCTCATTAGGAGCAAGATAAGTGCATTAATTCACCTCTTCAGTGGCTCTTTAGACACTTCCCAAGAGGTTAAGATAGTTTTGAAAATGACAGTGAAGCACCTAAGGTTTTCTCTTTGCAACTTCTACTACCAAGAGTCCCTGCTTTGTAACTGACAAATACAAGTATTAGAAGAGCACTGTAACAGCAAGGGAGCAGGAAGGGGAAGCAGAATGGAAATCAAATGTGAAAGGAAGATGGAAAAAGATAGTCTAACCGAAATGTAAATACAGCCATACATATGTATACGCATAGCCTAAGTGAAGTGTCCATTTGTGCAATTGGGCTATATGCCAACGGCCTCTACCTATCACTAAAAAGAAGCACAGACTTGTGTTTAGTTTAAAAACAGGATTTAAAGGTCAGGTTACATACGGCACTGTCTCACACAAAGTCCCAAAGTAAAGCTTGATGTTGGTGTCTTCAGTGGTGATTTTAAGTAAGTGGTTTACCCACTCTGCCTGTTCTGGGGGAGCCAGGTTCTCTGGGCTTTGCAGGCAGCGTTGCAGAGGGCTTTGTGCCAACAGAGAGTCTCATCAGTGCTGTTCCTCCAGCTTCTCTTCTCAGAAGTCCCTGGCTGGGTTTCTGGAGTCTTTCTGTTATGTGTTTGGCTACAGAACCTCTGAATGTCAGAGGTTTTATCTTTGGCATTGACCTCAATAATCAGATCCTTGCCTGAAATAAGGCTCCTTTGTGCTACCTCAGTAGCAAAAAGCAGACAGTGAATAACAGAAGAATAGGCCCAGATTGTCTCCATTAGTTTACTAATTGAGATGTTGCAGGGAGTCCTACTTCAGCATGAATAGGCCTTGAAGAAACTGTAATGAGCCCAACCTGCACAGTACTGCTGTGCCTCTTCAGCAGGACCTGAGTACTTCACATTTTTCATTTTCATGTGGAGATGGGATGGGGAAGTTCTAATACTTCCTTCAGATGGGGAACAATTGTATCAAATGACTAAGCAGGCTCAGGTAAAATGCCTACTGATGAAGCAGGGCAGTGACCTGAGGCACTGGCTTTGCCACCACCCGCTGGGTTCCCCATGCTCCCCAACAGACTCCTGTGCAAGAGCTGGAGAGATATCAGCATCCCCACTTGCAGTTGAGTTAGGCAGGCACCCAGTTCCTCAAACCAAAGGCTACTTTGCAAAATATATGGCTGCTTGTGTGATTTAATTGTTGGTACAGTCCTACACGGTTTCCTTCCAAAGGAGTGGAGCTTTGGTGGCAGTGCCTCTGTCCACACTGGATAAAGTGCATGAGGTGGATCTTCTTTGGCATGGGAGTCAGCACTGAAATGGGGCATGTACCTGCTCTCTGGTGACTGATAGTTTAGTCCATCTCTCTGCAGATACAAAGAGTCTGTCCACACTTCTAGTTTACACATTCCAGGTTGTCTTTACAGCTAGAGGTTAGAAATTTATCTCCTTAGTTGTTTGTTGTTTTTTTCACATGAGAATAAATACAGATGGTGTGCTAATCTTACCCATTACATTTTCCTTGTTCTTTGGGTGTGTTTTGTTGTTGTTTTGTTTTGTTTTGATTTGTTTTTTGTCTTTTCTCCATGAGATTAATGTAGTATTTGTCAGTGATCTTGGTGTAGTCTCCTCCCTGATATGTTCTCGTAACAGAGTCAGAAGCTCTCCACCTCCACTACAGAAGGCTTTACAATAGCAGGCTGCTCTGTGGTGTGGATTTCCCTCTTCTGGACCCATTTCCATGCTTCTATGGCACAAAGGAGTGGGAGTGCAGGGTGGATGCTCCCTCCATGGTTCCTTTGCTGAACCAGGTGCTGGAGGATGCTCAGGATGTCCCTTGGCATCATCCTATGCCTTCCTCCTTGTCTCATGTCACGTTGCAGAGCACATCTCTCCTTTTTCTCACTGCTTTTCTGCTTTCTGATTATGCTGGCAGGTTACTGAACAGGAAATAACAGTGTATTCAGCCTTAATCTTAGATAGGAAGCCACTCTTTGGCAATGAGTGAGCCATATCACATGCATGGCTGTGTTAGACAGGGAGCTGCCAGACAAGCAAAGTGAGCCAGACAGCATCACAGAGTCCCAGACTAGCTGAGGCTGGCAGAACCACTGGGTCTATCAGATCCAGCATCAGCTCTAGCAGGGACACCCAGAACAGAATGCCCAGGACATGTCTAGGTGACTTTGGAGATCTCCTAAGGAGGAGAACCCACAGCCAACCTGGGCAACACGTAGCAGTGCTCCATCACCTACTTGGCACAGAAGGGCAGCTTGATGTTCAGAAGAAACCTCTTATGTGCCAATTTGTTTTCACTACTTCTTGACACTGGACATCACTACAGAGAACTTGTCCCTGTCCTCTTTACGTCTGCCCTGCAGGTATCTACAGACACTGGTGAGATACCCATAATCTTCCTCTTCTCCAGCCAGAACAGTCCCAGCCCTCTCAATCCTTTTGTATAGGAGAGATGCTCCAAGTTCTTCATCTTTGCAGCCCTGTGTTGGTCCTTGTGCTAGGCCCTGTACAGACCACTCCTGTTCCCTGGAAGTGCCTGAGGCAGAGATGAAATACTGAGCCAGCAGCCCCCTGGGCCTTGGGACAAGTGCTTTCTTGAGGCAGGGTGAGAGGTACGTCTGCTACATGGCCTAAGGAGCTCACATGGGTGCTGCTAACTGTACAAAGGGAGTTGTTTTGACAAGCTACAAGGATGTGGTGTAAATCGAACGCTCATTTCTCACCACTGCAGTTATTATTAGCCAATACTTAACACACTTTAACTGCACAGAGCTTCTTTCTACCACCCCAACAGTGAAAATGCAAAGCCTAGTAAACCATAGCTTTTAGGAGAATTCTATCTATAGTGCAGAGCAACCAAAAATGTAGCTTACCAGGAATAGTTTTATTTTAGGGGGTGGAAGGGAAGATCAAGGGAAACCAAACATTTTTTACCACTACTGTCTAAACATCACAGTTGGATTTCTCATTTTTAATTGATAATTGCTACCAAGACTCTTCCCATTAATTTATTAGCTTTCAATGGAGGTAGTATCTTGAAAATTGTCACATAACCATTAAAACCAAAATAAGTGTGAAGGCCTAACAAAGTTCCAGGCTTAAGAAACTATAATATAATTAAGGCATGTGCATTTAATCATCTCTTGCCCTCTCACAATTCTACTCATGAAGAGTATTAACATATGCTAAAATATACATGCAAAAACTGGAGATTGAACAGTTCCAAAGTGATGTGGGAGGATAAGCCTCACTGAATGTCATGGTGAGGTCAGAACATCATAACCTTCATCAGTGTTTTGAAATCTTGATTTTAATCTGCACTTACTGGACTAGATGACAAATTTCAGCCCTATGTGGCCCCCTATACTTCATAAACTTACTTGCAAAAAAAAAAAAAAAAAAAAAAAAAAAAGAGAATTTAACACCTCCTCTTCACCGCAGAGTTTGTTTTGCGTTATTTATTTATATGGCATATATCAAACATCATTCTGGAGCTGCTGGTGTCACATACTTTCTTGTATGTATCATCCGTATTTACATCAGGTTTCTAAGATTCATCCAGGTTTCCAGCATCTTCAGAAATATCATAAAGGAATTCTGCAAAGAGGTTGTCAAAATCCTCACAGGAAACACCCTTTTTGGTTTTCATTTGCTGTTCAAACTTTTCTACAACCTCTAGTGTTAATAAGCTGCTGAAGTCCATGTTTGCACTGTAACAATAATTAAAATATCACCAATGGGAATCTGGCCCTGTGTGAACAAATGCTTGTGTGACAATTAATATAGTAGTGAGGTTTGCTCCCAGAAACAATTAAGATATAATTGGATGAGTTGATCCAGAAAGCATATGATTTATTTATAAGGAGGCAGAGGGGGAAGAACGCAGCTACTTTCAACACGGCACAAATTAGAGCCCAGGAACAGACTACATTATTGCACTCTAATTAATTGAACAGTTTAACATCTATTTTTAATTTACTTTTTATCACTAGGAGAAAATTGCCTAATCATATGATTTCACAGCCTCATTTTCACTTCCACAACTCCTTGTACAGCCAGATGATGCCACCCTCAAATAGGTAGCAAAGCAAGACAGAGCCCATCACATAGTAACAAGAGTATGATTTGGCAGCAAACAAGAAATCATCAAAGAGATGGCTTGAAAGATGTCCTCAAAAAAACTGGGTAGTGGATCACCCACTAAACCATCCACCTCTCTATCCAGGCCAGAGCTGAGAGGAAGACTGGGAATTAGCCTCTTTGCTTCTTTGAGAGACCTCAATTCATCTCCTTCTCTATGCCACGAGCAGCCCTCCTGACAAAGGGCTGGATTCACTTGCTTGCATTCTGCACTATTGGTTGGCAGTGAAGTGAGATGACTACATTAGACTGTTAAACATCCAGAGCTAGGCTAGAATACATTTCATTTAGGTCTATCATGAGATATTTATTCATATGAGGACTACTCTGAAAGTAGTACCTCTAATTTTATGATGTTGGCCTCCAATGTCAAAAGTGGATATTGGTGGTATGGCAGTAGAAATTTAACCTTCCCACTAATATCTGTTACATTTTGTTACTGTATGACAGATGGCAGCAGAGAGGCAGTCTGACAGAATGTTGTCTGACACAGAAGTGGAAATGAAGCAAAGGTGTATCACTGAATTCCTCCTTGTGGAAAAACTGGCACCCACTGGCAGTTGGCAGACATTTATGGAGACCAAACAGTGGATGTGAGCACAGTGAGGCAGTGGGCAGTGCATTTCGGCGGTGGCAACAGCTAGGTGGGCCATCTCTGCTGGTGCAGATTGGCTCCAGACTCTCATTCATCACAGGTGGAAATGTGCTGTTAATGGTGGTGACCATGTTGAGAAATAGCCCTTTGTACTGATAGAATTTGCTCTATCAAATAGTGTTATTGTGCTCTTTGTATCTGTTGTCTTTTCCATGGAAATAAATAACAGACATTAATTTCAGAGCAATCTACATTAAACAAGGCAGAATATGTTCCTGTACACAGACTCTCCTGTAAAAGAGGCTGTAAAGAGGTATGCAGGAAGATGGCAGTATGGTCTCCAGGAAGCCTGAGATAATGTGCCTGAGGACTGAACACACCCTGAAGGAACAACAGATTCAATTGAATCATTTCTGGAGGTAACATTACACAGAAACAGCCCCAAAAGTTGGCCATACTGTTATAAGTACCAGACTAAAAGACTAAAAAAAGACTAAACTTCCTCCCACCTGAGCCTGACACTGTTGAAATTAAGGCTGGTATTTTTCTTTTAGGATTAGTGATCATCTGAAACAGAGCAACACCTTTAGTAGGAGCATTTCTACTTTAGCAAGAGAACAACCAATCAAATGACACCCCAGATCCCACAGTAAGATGAGGACAAGATGAGCTCATGTCTGGAAGAACTTTTTTACCATTATGATAGGTAAAAAATAACTGGATTCAAAGAAATCCCCTCCTCTTTAATGCTCTCTCCCCGGAAGAGCTGTTTGGAAATGAACTATTACTTAGGTCCACCCTGTGGATCAGACGAGTTGAGACCTGGTGACCTCCACTCCAGTCAAAATGGACTCGTTTGTGTCAACATAATGAAAGAGACAAGCTACATTCACACTGCACTGATTTTGACCTGAATCTTGTCTGGACTCAGTGTCAGGAGAGAAACCAGAAGTGTAAACAGTACTGCATTTTGCCAGTGGGTACTTCAGCAACTGCTTGCTATTTTCCCATTGAAAGTAGCACATACTATCTCAATCTTTAGTAGAGCCTAAAGAAAACTGAACTGCTGCAAACAAAAGATCGAGTGGAGCTCTATTTATTCTTCACATATTTTGAAAGGCCTCTTCTACTGCACTGAGTAAGCTGGAAGGAGGTTAGCTGTATTGGCACTAAACAGTTTTCCAAAGGGAGAGCATCAGTTCCAGTTTCAATGCAGTTTTCCATTGTAGGTTGTTCTAAAGGACAGAAATCTTGCCTACAAGTTTCCAAAGGATGGAATTTATAAGACCAGAGGAAAAAAAAAAAAAAAATCAGCATATGTCAAGAATCAGGATTCTAGAAGCGCATCTGGATACTTGCAAGATACATATGAGTCAGTAACCCATAGGAAACTGGGCTTTAATTAATATTGATTTGGGAAAAAATCCACCTTTTCTGTAATGAAATATACACTCCACAGTCAAATCAACAACAGAGCTTCAAATTGACTGGGTAAACAGGGTCATCTTCTACATATCGGTCTGTTCTGTTACAACAGTGAGATAAAATATGGGTATTTCTGCTTAAAGGAGGATCTGAACTCTAGCTAACTAGTTCAAGTCTTGAAAAAGTTGGAGGATTCTTATATAACAAAGCATCAGCTAAAAGAATCAGTAATAAATAGGTGTCTTAGGCTGTATCTTTGGCTGGTAGAACATGCAGACACTTCCATTATCACCTTTTCTCTTTTTATATGAGCCCTTCCACCTCTGGCTGTTGCAATAAGAATGAATTCAAGAATCAAAAGAATTCACAGGAGCAGCAGGGAACATAAAGCCCTGTATTATGCATATGAAATTCTCATGGTAACAGCTAGTCATGAACAGACTGTGTAATTACTGGTGGAAGATTTGGTTCACTGACAAAGTAGTAAAAGAAAGTGAAGAAATGACACTTTAAAAGCTTTGTCCCTTTACAGTGCCCTGTGACTCACCATAACTGGCAGTCTGTGAATGTTACATTCCTGGTTATACTGCTTCATGAAGAAGAGATTCCAGTTGTCTTCAGTGAGTTTGGTGAGACCCAAAGCCAACCTGAAACCTCAGATATTTATCATCTCTCAACTAAACTATGCCTCCTATCTTCATAGAGAAACTTCTGCTCCAATGATCCATGTCTGAAATCAGCACTAAAGTACATGGGGCAAAACTGAGGCATCTTTCTTTGTGTCCCCTCAGAGAGGTGTTATTGAGTGGAATGAGGGTTGCCTAATGTTGTGATATGACCTAGAAGGCAGCTCAGCATCACACAGCCACTCACTTAGTCCCTCAGTGTGGTCGGGAGGGAACTGGAAAGGTAGAAATGGTCAGTTTACCAGATAAAGCGAAAGCTGCACGGACAAATAAAGCATTCATTCAGGGTTTCCCATCAGCAGCAAGAAGTTTGGCCACTTCCAGGAAAGCAGGACTCAACATGCATGGCAATGTTTTGAGAAGATAAACTCCATCACTCTGAACATCTTCTATTTCCTTCTTCTTTCCCCCTTTTTTAATTGCTGAGCAGAACAACATAAGATACGAAATATCCCTTTGGGCAGTTTGGGACTGCTGTCGTTGTTCTGTTCCCCTCCTAGCTGCTTGTACACACCCAATGCTTTCACTGGCAGGACAGCATGAGAGGCAGAAAAGCCCTTGGCTCTGTGCAAGCACTGCTGAACAGCAGCTGAAACATTGCTGTACTATCCACACTTTTTATCACAAATCCAAATCACAGCATCATGCCAGGTACTTTTGAAGAAAATTCACTCCAGCCCAAACTGGGACACCTGACATCATAAAAGATCGGTCTGCAACAGTGCTTGGATAAAGACTGTGTTCAGCATTTTACTGCTCAGTACTTTTATTAACAGCCCAGATGAGGGAACTGTATTCACTGGTTTGTAGATAGCAAGCTAGAGGACACGTGGGCCTTGGAAAACAGTGTGAGAAACAAAACTGATCATCTTTTCTCACAGGGAGCAATAGCCTGGAAAAGTGATTTTAAAAGTAACTTGATTATCTTAAAAATGTTAGCAGAAATAATCAACAATACAAGTACAGGATAAGCAGATCTAGGAGTGGCAGCTGGTCACAAAATAAATAAATGTAGGCTAAGAATGATATGCGCAATATATATCTGGACACAAGTATGCAGATGTTATATCAATGGTCTGGAGTCATCCATCTCCTCCTTTACACTGAACCAGATTTATATGTATTTACTCTCTTAGGTATTTTTGAGCATCATATTTCAAGGAAAATATATATCTGTTGTAGCAAATGCAGAAGAGAGTGGCAGTGTGACTGGAAGGCTGGAAATACTGACCCAAAAAGGCAGACTACAAATGCTAGTTGGTTGCTCAGCCCAGAGGGGAATGAAGGCAGGCATGAGGGTAATACTCCATATGTCCCAGCCCACTATAATTACTTTCCATTTCCATTGCTGATGGGACACAAAATCATGTAGTAAATTGCAGGAATGAGTCTTTAGGTCAGGCCTCAGGAAATATTTAAACAACAGTAACAGCTAATCCCTAGACCAGGTACCACACCTCCATCTCTGGAGAGATAGAAGAGATTAGACAAACATTCATCTTGGATGTCTTGGGCAACTAGCCTGAGGCACAGTGATAGAGAAGAAACCTCTTCCAGACTCATGTTCTGTGGTTTCTTGTTTACAGATTCACTTTTTAAACAACCTTCATCGAAAGATGGTTGCTCTTCACTGTATGAATACTGACTCATACCCTCCATTTTTCTCAGATTCATTTGTGGATTTCACATTGCAGACAACCTAAGAACAAACTGAAAGTGTGCTCCTTCTTTGAGGACTGAGACAGGTGGAGATGGTGACCTCAGAGCATGACAGACTCTCAAGATGTGTAAGGTGGCAGTAACATGGAGTCTCTGAGATCAGTCACAAAATGACATTACTTTGCTCAGAGTCAGCCCAACCCACAGCAAAAGCCAGATATCTGTTGTGACCTGGCTAGCCTGACCTCTCTGTCAGAACAAGCTACTGCAGCTCAGCAGGCATGAGATCCCTCCTCAAGCTGTGGGACCATGTGCCTGAACCCCACAGACCCTTCGGTCACCTTCTGAACTCTATTTATTTGTGAACAGTGTGAAAACCCTAGGGCAGCAGCATTTAGGAAAAATACACCCCTCTCTAACTTCTTGTGCTGGTGATCTACATGGAGGCAGAACTCAAATTCCTGCTTAGTTTTGGTGAAGAATATACTTTAGTTAAAGTATACTCCCAGCACTCACACTGGTAACTGGGAGTGCCCATCCCAGAAATTATAGAGCTGCTTGCCAGCTCCAGGGAAATCAGTGTGAAATCAACAATTTGAAGCCCTGTGGATTGTGCTCCGGCAATGGATCATTTCCTCTGTGCTGGCCATTCAGATGCAAGATCGCACAAGCTAATTTAGATAAGACACAACTTTACAGCAGGGCTGCGTGATAAGAGAATCCAGAAACAAGTGCTGAGGGGAAGAGAACAGAGTGAGAAGAAGGAAAGGGTAGGAGGAATTTCCTGTTGAAAAACGCACACACGTATGCAATCAAAACAGCAGCCAGAAACCCCAAAATGTATGGTTTACCCCAAAGCTGATACTCACTTTAACAATTCCTTAGGGGATAAGAGAGAAGGATAAATACATGGTAGGAAAGGGTGGTAAACCATCACCCTATCCAAAGCCACAAAGCTGTTGCTGTTAATGGAAAAATATCTATCAATAACAGTAGTCCTGGTATTTTTAAGGGCTTGATCCAATTTATGGCAATTGTTGGATAGGAAAACTTCTGTTCCATCCATCAGTCTGGGTGGATAAGGGCCCACATCCTCAGCTGCTGCCCAAAAGCTGTGTAGCTCATGATCGTCTGTACAGATATGCTTTCCCAACACAAAGCTTAGCTGCCTGCCAGCACAGTTCCCTCACTCTAATTTTGGACTGGAGATAGGAGAAATATTCCCAACAGTGTTGTTGTGGCACTTGGTTCAAAATGAATGTTATCAGGGGAAAGGGTAGGAGGCATCAGGCACGTTTTTTTTCCCACCATCTCTTCTTTCTCCTTATCTTTCTGTCTCACTGCCTGAAAAGTGGTAGCTAGAATTTGTATGGATTTAAAAAAAAAAAAAAAAAAAAAAAAAAAAGATGGGATGGGGGGAGGGAAGGACACAAAACTCAGTGAAATATTAGCTCCCAAAGCATAGTAAATTGTTGTTGTTGGTTTTGGGTGTTTGTTTGTTTGTTTGTTTGTTTGTTTTTTCTTCATTTTAAATCCAAAACAAAGTTTGTAGGAAACTGCCTTTTGCAGTTCAGTGAAGCACCCAACAACCCCTTCATTCCCTCCAAGTATAACATTTCTCATGGCCAAATGCTGTCATGTTTAAAGCAAACTGGTAAGTATAGAGATGATAGAGAGCTCTACCTAGAGCTGTATTTCTTCCTAAGAATTTCAAAGCCATAAAGTTCTCCTTGCACTTCATATGATATTATCATTATTACTTGATTTCTTTGGCAACAGCACTTAGCAACCTCAATCATTTTGGCAGATGTTCCACAAACATATAGGTTCATTTACACTTTTTTGCATGTCAGCCCATGAGCTCTTCTACTGTTGGAACCTATTTGCATAGCTGGTTAGTGTTATTGTGCAACCACCTTCCAGACACCTTTGTGCTGGCCAAATCTCTGATATCTTCTCTGTGTACAAACAAACCAACACTTGGCTTAATCTCTCTTCAAACTGTCACACTCCCAAAATATCCCAAGGCAGACTTTTCTTGCCTTTGGGTTGCCCCATTTCAAAACTGGATTCACAAAGGTAGGTAGATGAGAAGAGTCCAATGCTTTTTAAAAGCTTGCCGGGCAGAATGTCATTTATATTCTCCTCACTTTCAGACAGCCTTCTCAAGGTTTTGTTTGCTTTTCCTCTGCTGCCAAACATTGTCCAGATGGTCTTAATGTCACATCACTGTAGGTCTTTTATTTTCTAGTCTGTGTTCTGTTTTGTCCTTCCTTCTAAGCTAATGTCTCTATGATTATTTTTGGCCCCTTACTTCATTTCCTCTCCCTTCTGTATATCAAACTGGGTGAGTCACACTCATCCGTCCAGAAAGCTTCATCTATTACCCAAATCATTTAAAACTGAAAGGAGAACAACCATCTTCAGATGGCTCTGTTTGCATTAAGGTTTTCAGCGCTTAACACCAACCAGTTACCCTGTGCACACATAAGGCTGCCTGAGGGGTTTGTAACAGCACTGACTGTGCCTTCAGAAATGTGCTTTGGAGAGAGAGCATCTTGCCAGGACTCTATGGTTATCACATGCTGCTGTATTTTCTAACAGCACCAGGAGATCCAGTTCTCACCTACACACTCATGCAAAAGGTTCCCATGTATGCCAACTCTCCTGCTCTAAACTCTCAGCTGAGTCTGCTCCACATGAAGAGTAGGTAAAGACGGATACACAAAATCTGTGAAACTTAACATTCTGACAAGAGGATATGTTTCTCCAGCATGTTCCTTATCAGCATGATCATCAGAAACCTCTGTATCCTTCTTAGTTTCTCTCCTGTACTGCGAGAAACTAAGGAATGATTAACTATAACCCCATTCTTTTTCTTGTTTCCACTCCCTTCCAAAATTTGACATATGATATCTCCAAGCCGATTCATCTTTGTCCTTAGTGTTGATACTGTTCTATCTGCTCAGATTAAATAATTAAATGAATGAATGAATGAATAAATACTATCTAAATACCACATTCCTCCAGAACAGGTAACTCATTCTCTGCAGCAGTACCATCAATATCAATATCTTAAGCCTCCAGCAACAGCCCCTATCACACTTCAGATATAGAAGGGTAGGGAAGTTTTGTTTGGCACAGTGGCCACCTGAAGTTTTAGACCTTGGCGTAGTAAGCCTGATTTATGAAGAAAGTGGGGAGATTTCTGATTAAAATGGATTAGTCTTGTTCTGCCTTTCTGCTGAAGAAGAAGAAAGGTGGGTGGATCTCCCACCTGTTTACCATCAGGCTCTGAGCATCCTGTGCCACACCATACTCTCAGCCTCCAGTAACTGAAATATCAGGTACAGCGACTGGTACTTGTTGGCCAAAATTGCTCCCACTCCATAAATCCAAGAATTGAGTCCGAGTAGCAGAAGGGTGATATGGCTCTGTACAATTAAAACACTGTGAAGGAATGCTCAGAGTATCTCCAGCAGTGGTCATGTTTTGAAGGTCAGTTGAGGCAAACAGGTGTACCTTGGTGTAATCCTAAGGATCTAAAACTGTGGAAGAAGAGGCCCTTCCCTGTTACTGGAACAAACATGTTTTCCCTCTTGATGCTAGATGGCCTTTTGCACTGTAACCAGTTGTATGAGAGATAACTGAGCCGTCAGTATATATCAGTATATGTGAGCAATTTAATGCTGTTCAAACCTCCACCAACCAATCTTGCTCTGGCATCAGAATAGTTCTATCATACCCTGTCTGACACCGCCAGGGGAACTGCAAGCACTTTGTAAATGCAGCTGCTGCAGGAGTAGCCACATTTTGTCCAATTATGCTCAGACTTTGAAGCCATGAACCTAAATTCTCACCTCACCTGCCCTCAGTTGTAGATAAAATCCCCTCTGATTCCAGAGTACTCAATTCAGAGCCACAGGCCACTACGCTAAACTGTTCCCAAGAGAAGGACTCATTTACTCCATCCCAGCAAAAGGTGTCTCCTCACAACTTCCTCCTTCTGGAAGTGCTGCAGAACTTTTTTGTGAGGAGACAGTTTTTGGCTTATTTGGCTTTTTTCGCCAAAACTGTACAGCAAAACCTTCTGCAGCCATCCCATCAACAGAGTAGCAAGATGTAGATGATTACAAACCCTACATACAGGTTTTGGTAAGAAAAGAACTTATTTCCTTTCAATCAGGAAAAAAAAAAGAAAGAAAGAAAAAAAAGAAAAAAAGGCTGACCTGATTTTTTTGTAAGCTACCAATTCCCATAAATGAAAGGCACGTGAAATCATTTGGCACCTCTGTAAAATCAGAGCAAATCTTTTGCTTTTCTTATTTCCAAGTGTAACACAATAGAGCAAATGCAAACCAAAAGATCACTCCCAGCCTGCCTACTAATCTCCTGAGAACCATCCCATATGGTCTAACACAATGCCATCAGTCCACTGCTGGGATCAAACAGCATCTAGGTTAAAAACAGAAGAAGAAAAAAAGTGGAGAAAAAATGGTTTCAAATGCAGAGGGCTGGGAAGTGGGAGGTGTTGTTTTCCTTTATTTATTTTATTTTATTTTATTTTATTTTATTTTATTTTATTTTATTTTATTTTATTTTATTTTATTTTATTTTATTTTATTTTATTTTTTCAATTTATTTTAATTTCGTAAAAGCACAGTGTGATTTTGGGCATGTTTTTTATGACAAAGAAATTTTCAAAGGTCACCCCCTAGTTTGCTGTCTCACTGAGATAAAGATATGGGGCCTCAGAACTCCAGCCACAGAGATGATCATGGGAGCATATCAGTTAACAAGCCAGGATTAACTAGAGATCTATTTTTACAAAATTTAAATAAACAGAAATAAGCAGTATATGATTTTGAGGGAAAAATTCCATATTTCTCACCAGGTTTTGAGTGCTGTGGGAGTACAGTAACAGAGGCCTGGAATGACAGAAACCCAAATCCTCAGGCACAAAGAATGACCCTGGACTTACCATTCCCTCTGCATACAACACAGCTTCTACTTCTAGAAAGCACAGACAACAATACTGATGTCTTGGTAAAAGCCTTAAGCTCTAGAAATTGTGGTGATTTGTATTTGGCATTGGGAGCCTGGCCCAGGGTCCTGGATCCCCCCATTCTGGATACTGTAAAAAGGCTGCAAATAGCTCTGCACAATGCATGGATACTCAACATGAGAAAGCACATACATATATGGGGGAGAGTACAGAAACAATAGATTCATTGTCCAGGGTAGGTCAACCTGTGATCTCAGCACACCAGAAACCCAGTGACCATGGAGATAGGTTTAGAGGACTCCATTGCAAATGTGCCTTTAAAAAAGATTTGGATAAGAGGAGAGAGCAGTGTAGGCAATTTAGCAAGGGAAGGCGTGGGAGAAGGCAATAATATGCTTGTTTAAAAGTTTCCTAAGTAGGAGAGTGGGCTGAACGAGATGTTCAACAACCTGTGAGCCAGAGAACGTAACAGTCTAGTATTTGATGCTGAGGAGAAAAAGCACTTAAAAAAATGCAAAGACAGCTAAACAGCTAAGCAGTCACTGCATCAATGGTCTGAACAGAAAAGAGTAAAGCAAAGTAGTTTTTTTTTAAGAAGAGTTAAATGTTTTGATAGTAATTGGTATGCAAAATGCTTTTATTTCCAGGAGTAGGTAAAGAAGGCTGATTTTTGAGGTGTTATGCACACAGTAGGCAATGTCAGAACATGGCATCAGTACACCTGTCTAATATGAATTCAAAATAAAAGGCACTTACAAATAGTTTTCTGATTGCTATAATCTACCTGGTTTTCTGTAAGGCCTTTGACACAGTCTCATGTGAAAGCTATATCTCAAAATTGGAGAGACATTGATTTGATGGGTGGACTATTCAGTGGATAAGGAAGAGGGTTGTGGCCAGTGATTCTACATCCAGACAAAGGTGAGTGGTGATCTCCAAGGGTCTATACTGGGACTGGTGCTCTTCAACACTTTTATCAGCATCCTAAGGTAGTGGGATTGAGCGTACCCTCAGCAAGTTTGCGAATGACAGTATGCTGTGGTGTGGCTCATATGACAGAAGGAAGAGATGTAATCAAAAGAGGCCTGAACAAGGTTGAAAAGTGGGCCCACATCAGTGTAATAAACAATCAACAATAGAACATGCAGTAGCTGGAATATAGGCAGTTCCATACTGATACGTGGAACAACTTATAGACAGAATGATGCAGCACTGGAACAGGCTGCCTAGAGATTTGGAATCTCCTCTGGGGATATTCAAGATCTGTCTGGATGCCTACCTGTGCAGTTTGCTGAAGGGAATCTCCCTTAGTGGGGAGCTTGGACTCAGTGATCTCTGGAGGTCCCTTCTAGCCCCTAGAATTCTGTAATTCTGTGATAAAAAGATCTGACAAGGACAAGTGGGTAATCCCAGATATGAGTACAGACTGGGAGAAGAACTCATTTAGAACTGCCCTGAGAAGAAGAACTTGGGAGTGACGGTGAACTAAAAGCTGGGCATGAGTGCGTGCTTGCAGCCCAGAAGGACAGTGGTATCCCAGGCTGCATCAGCAGAGGGGTGGCAGATGGAGGAGGAGAGTACTGTCCCCTCTGCTCTGCTCTCGTGAGGCCCTGACTGCAGTACTGTGTCCAGGTCTGGGACCCCCAGCAGAAGACAGATGCAGAGCTTTTGGGAGCAAATCCAGAGGTGAACACAAAAACGTTCATAGGGCTGGAGCAACTCTCCTATGAAGACAAGCTTGTTCAGCCTGGAAGAGACTCTGAGGAGACCTCATTGTGCTTTCCTGTATGTAAAGGAGTTTATAAAAGAAGATGGTGACTGACTTTTTGCACAGTCTAATTGTGATAGGAAAAGGGGGGAATGGCTTTAAACTGAAAGAAGGGAGATATAGATTTGTTAGACAGAAAATTTTTACTCAGAGGGCACTGAGGCAGTGTCACAGGCTGCCCAGAGAAGCTGTGGTACCCCATCCCTGGAGGCACTCGAGGCCAAGTTGGATGGGGCCCTGGGCAGCTGAGCTGGTGAGGGGCAGCCCTGCACATGGCAGGAGGCTGGAACTGACAGGTGTCCCTTCCAACTGAAGTCATTCTCTGATCCCGTGATTCTGTAAATCTACCAAGTACTCAGTAGATTTTTTTATTCCCCTAGGCACCACAGAAATGACATCTCAGGGACAACACAAACCAGGTCTGATCTGTGGCTCAGTATCATCCCCAGTATTTTTCTTGATCTCTGGTTGCCTGTAATGGATGTAATTGGAATCAGAAGCAGCTTTACTCTCAGGTTCTTTGCTGCTGTTGCTTGCAAAAGAGGCTGAATGTATCCCGCATGGTCTCAGCACTTCAAGTAAAGCAGGCAAGACTAGAAGGTGAGAAATAAGAAGATGCGGTAGTTGGAGAGGTCACTCACAAACTGAGCATGCAGCTTCCTTAGAGCCCTCTACCAGGCTCTTTTGAGAGCAGAGCTATACTTCAACAGCATAGAGCTGAGCCTTGGTCAGGGACTTCTCTTTGACAAGAAGTGGTTATTCCTTGTTTCCACATCAGAGAGGAGAAGAACATGATGTAAGTGCTATTGTTGTCCTACCACGCTTGAATACTTTGTGTCAAGTAATACTCAACCTCAGAAGGCAACGCTGAAAGTTGAGTCTGTGCTACTCATCCCATTTCTGTACAGCCATTGAACATGCTACTGGAGATCCTTCAGCTTAGCAGAAGTTCCAGCAGCAGTCTCTGCTTTTGAAATGACATATGGATCTCACTCACTAATAATAATAATAATAATATATATATCTGTTTTTGCACTCCAAATGCTGGGAGCAACGACTCACAGACCACCACAGATTTATGAGGCACAGTTCACTCCACTGCAATCACCACCAGAAACATTAAAGAGCTTGATCTAGCTTGCTATTTATAGACTGATATCTGAGCACTTTCCAAGCCACTGGAAAAGCTTAGGGATGACTCATTTTGTCACTGAAACCAAAGGGTGGAATTTCAAAGTTCCTGACCATGCAGATCTGCACCCCTGTGTACCCACCGAGCAACAAAGGATAATATGTGCCTCTGGCCTGATTCTAGGGAGGGCAAAGGGAAGTAAATCCATCAGTATCAATGGAGAGATGCTGATTTATGCCAGTGGAAGAGCCCATCCCTTGGGGAAACTTCACAAGTGCTTTAGTCACACATTCCAGTTCTTCAGGAAATTTCTTTTGCAGAGACACTGCAAAGTCTGTGTATGTGCATGTGAAGCTCTCATCAGTGCTTTATGGCAAGGTTGCCTCTAAGTGGGAATAGTATTATCCAGGCTGCTAATGGACTGCATCCTTGGTATTCAACCACTAGGTCTTCCCCTATTCCCATACTAGGTCCAAGCTCTATCAAACCCCCCTCTGCCCATGTTCACACTCCCTATTAAATCTGCACTTAGTGGGATATTATCTTTCTCTGGAAGCCTGCACTCTCTACAACTTTATGCCACCATGTATCCTCTGTTTTCCCTTGCCCAGTGAACATTCTTCACCTTGTATACTGCACCACCTATATCCCTGTCATACAGTGCTTGCCATCATAATACCTCAGGCACCAGGGTGTTACGTGGAACAAAAACCTGGCACAATCAGAAATCAGCAGCTTTGCCTCCATTGCATTACTTAGGAAATATCATACAGAAAGTGACCTTCCTTTGCAAAACCCTCTCAACAGTACTCAGAGTCTGACTGTACTTATTTCATCTTCCTGGAGATAGTTTGACAGTACTCACCTTTTTCTGTATCACCCTGAATTAATAGAGGAGTCAAGAGCTTAATAGTGTGGGTGAAGAAGGAGGTGCTGACAAAACTTCTGTGGGTTTTCTGTAGGTTTCTTCACTGAAAGAAATTGCATAGATGTGGACATGAGCAAGTGTCATTGTAAGGGAGCATTACAGCCCTGGACACTGTGTGATTATCAGCCTTTCCTGAACTAAGGAAACCTCTGTGCAACAAGAAAGAAGATGTAATATTCAGAAGAGCAGGCCCACTGACAACTGAAAACTTTGTTTGCTGCCTTTGGCTATATCCACTTCGCTGCACCAAATTTTCTGGTTCTGCACAGCCATTGACAAGGCACAGAGAAAGGAAACTATGCCACTTTTCAGGAGCTGATAGTAGACGGCATGGGGAAGGGCAATACAGCAGGATGTTTCGGTATCTTCAGGCATGCTCTAGCTCCCTGACACGCTGGCATTTTTCAGCAGGACAGTGTGAAGTGCATGCACTTCATTTTGATCCATTGTTTGTGTGACTTCCTCACACTCTCCCTGGGTTCCAGAAGGTGAGAAACCGAGCCTAATGAAGTCATGGAAAAACACCAGAGAAGCACTGCTTGACACGCTCTGCCTTTCCTCAGCCTGTGCTGTTTCTGTAATCCTGACCTCATCCCTTTCTCTGGTGTCCAGCCCAGATCCAGAGATGGTAACTGAAGCTTGTCATTTCAGTTGCCTGACACTTTACCAAGCATCAGAAAAGTAGCTGGTGCAAAGGTGATGGCTTTCTGCCTGCTCTGCCATTGCAGTGGAGATGCCACCAAGATTTAAAGCCCCCTTCTCCCTGCCCTTCTGGTCCAGGACCACAGAGGTGAGAGGACGCAGCTTTAGTCCATCCTGTTCAGTCTGCTCCTCACTGCTGCATTAGTTTTAATAGAAATTGGAGAAGATGGAATCCTGCTGCAGAGTATCTGCTTTACTTTAGTTAAGACTCCATTTGTAAATGGGTTTCAGGTGTCCCCTGCACAAAGGCAGGCAGATATGTGGGACTTGGTGAAACAGGAATGCAAAAGGAGTAAAACAGGCTGCTTCGTACAGGACGACTGACAGTATCTTCTCCAAACTCAGATGGAGTGGGCACCTGCTTCAGTTGATGACAGCTTCTTGAGCACTGATGCTCAAGCATGGGTGCTTTGTGGCATCTGGAGAGGTGCTCTGGGGAGGGAAGGTAGGATCTTGGGTCATAGCTGTGGTTCAGAACTTACAGTCAGACCCCAGCAGCCTGCAGTGCCTTTCCAGAACTCCGCACAGTGGGGCTCAGAGGCCTTCAGGGCCAGGCCCAGAGCAGACAGTGGGAAGGAGAAACAGGAGTCCCATTGACAAAACTGCATGAGGCACAAGCCCTGCAGCAGGCTGGAGGAGCAAGCTCTCCCCAGACAAAGCCCCAGTAGCTGTGGCTGAGCAGGGATCAGGCCTGCACAGCCAGTTCTCAGACACAGCAGGGAGCGTGGGGCCCCTCTCTGTCTTCTGACCCCTCAGGCTTTGGTTCCTCAGGAGACAGGATGCTGATGTAGGTGGCCAGCACCAGGCAGAAGGTATGTGGGTCTCCCCCCTCCAAGGCAAGGAAGGAAGTGGCATGTTTTGACCCACGTTAAAATCTTTTCTTTCAATTTGGACTTCCAGCTGCATGTTATCTCTAAAAAGCAATGAAGCCCTTCCCTTTCAGGACTTCAAACAATTGAAAAATATTGTTTTAATTCACAGTCTACTTCAGCTGGAGGAACCATCTTGCATGGCAGGTTTTGCATTCTTTGAATTGGCACCTCCCGGCAGAAAACCTTGCCTTTGGAAAGTTTCCCACCACCTTTGCTGTGGAGATGGTGCTTGGGGCAAATCACACTGCCACATCAACACTGAATCACAGTTCAGAGGGAAAGAGAAGCCCTGAGGATTCCCAAGCAAGTTGTTTCACCACACCCCTAATGCAAATTCTTTTTTCCACTTCCAGTTCTTGCAAAGGGCAATGAGTATTGTTGGGTTTGCAGTGTTGTCTTCTGCCAAATTAACCTGATCCTGCTGGGTAAAACTAATTCCTCGCAAGAAGCAATCCTAGGAATGCTGAAAGAAACCAGGATAAATGGTTACATTTAACTGTTACTCCAGTGGAAAACCCTACTCTGACAAACAAGGTTAAACTGAAAATTTTGTGAAAATGCCAGGATTTCAAATACTTTGAGCACATACTTCGTTGCTCTTTCAGACATCTCTCTAACTAGTAAAAGGATGTGGTGCACCAAGGGAAGGTTCAGGTTGGATATTAAGAAGATTTTTTTTCTCATGAAGAGCAGTGAGGTATTGAAATGGGCTGCCCAGGGATATGGTGGAGTCGCTGTCCCTGGAGGTGTTCAAGAAACGGTGTGGATGTGGCACTGAGAGATACAGCTACTGGACACGGTGGGGATGGGTTGATGGTTGAACTAGATGACCATAGGCATCTTTTCTTACCTGAACAATTCTCCAGTTCTATGATTCTATGAATGACCTAAAGTACCAGGCCACACCATTACACAGATAACTTGACAACAGCCTGATTTTCAGAAGTCACCCCTTTCCTACTTCATACTGTTAAGGGATGTTAAGGGATTTACTTTCAACATATTCCAGTTGTGTAAGATTGCAGGGTCCCACTGAATTAAAGCTAGTACATTGTGTGGTGTAAAAGAGCAAACACAGTTTATCTGAACTTTACCCCCAAGCCTGCGGCAAAGATTACTTTAAGACTGTTTTCCCTCTTGTGGTTGCCTGATGCAAGTCCAAAGAAGGACAGTTACAGGAGACATGCAGGAAACTGAGATGATGCACGGCAGCAGCTGAAGGCAATTTTATGGCTTCACATCATGCACATCCATGTAAACATGTGGTTTTATGGATACAAGAACCAACATAGGCGACTGAGGAATGTTTTCATTGTAATAATTTTGTGGTGAAAACACTCAAAGTTGCATCTCACTCATTTTATATATTTTTATTTTTATTTTTATTTTTATTTTTATTTTTATTTTTATTTTTATTTTTATTTTTATTTTTATTTTTATTTTTATTTTTATTTTTATTTTTATTTTTATTTTTATTTTTATTTTTATTTTTATTTTTATTTTTATTTTTTGAAGGGGAAGAAAACTGGTGGAGTCTCTTCCAAACTCACCAGAGTTGGTTAGAGAAAGCTATTACTTCATAAATATTAAATCTGCCCAGGTGATAAAGGGAATAACACAATTCGCTAGCCTGTGCTAGGACTTCAGCACCTGAAAGGGTAAAGCACTTCCCCCAACATGTGGTGCTGAGTGTCTTCCTGTAACCTCCCGCAGGCTGGTGACAATGGCCCAACCCTCAGCTGTCCGAGGGGACAGAGTTTCTCAAGTCTTGTCAAAAATCAATGTCTCAATATCCTCCAGGCAGCCTGGAAAGTTTTGGCCATGTTTCATCAGTACATACCATCTTGTAGTGGAAATATTAATTAGTCTCCATTTCTGAAGTGTCATGAAAATGAAAATCTTTCATCTCATTGTACCTCTCTCTTTTCTTATCTTCAACAAGAGATCTCAAGCCCCCCTTACCTACCCTTGCCAATATTTCATATAAACCTGGA
This sequence comes from Excalfactoria chinensis, assembly GCF_039878825.1. Lineage (NCBI taxonomy): Eukaryota > Metazoa > Chordata > Aves > Galliformes > Phasianidae > Excalfactoria > Excalfactoria chinensis. The sequence goes on from NC_092857.1 coordinate 41,618,410, forward strand.
GTGCAAATCCTACACTGACATCTTAGAGGATGAGCCAAATGACTATCATTCAAATATTTATTTCATGGGAAGTTAGAACATTTTGCACTTTCCTCCACAACTCTTTCAAAAGCAGCTCATTTCTTCTTGCTGGAAGAGTGCCCATTGTTCATTTGACGCTAAAGATAGGGCTCTGCTGTTTTCTTTTAAGTCAGGGATTGGAGGGTGGGGAGCAAAGAGGGAGTTAAGCTTTATTATGCTGCCTTGTCAAAAGAATACAACATTATGCAAGAAGAACGATGTGGAACAAAAATTGCTTCCTTTTCTATGCACTCTCTCTCACTGGCATACAGATTTCAAATAATATTCTTTCTTTGCTGTGTCTGGTAGATTGGATTTCAGATAGCTCTGTCAATTATGTGGCAGCAGTCCGTGCACTCTGCTGTCTCAATCTTAGAGGAAGCAGCAATTAGTTTTCTGCTGCCCTAAAAATCTCCAAATTAATGGGGAAGAAGGGTGGTGCTGTTTGTCTGTTTATAAATCTGTCTTAACTGTGCATTTGATCTCTTTACTGCTGGAGGAGATGTGATCTGGGATGAAGAGTATTCCCTGCGAGTAAAGATGGACAGAGTGTTATGTCCACAGAGGGGTAAGTGAGGCATAGAGGCACTCAGTGATTTGCCTGAGGTCACGCTACCATTGTGTGGAGACACAGGGGCCCAGGCTTATGGTTTCCATACCTTTAAGCTGGAGACAGACACAGAGGGAGTGTGTGATCTACCAAGAGAAAAGATGACAGCTTGTTGTTTTCCTCTGTGGCTTCACAGAATAAAGCAGAAAGCACTGTGCCCCTCCTGAGTTGTTTAGCTAACAATATGTCTCTGCCTCCCAGTTGCTTGCCTCACTGCAGTGGGATCATTTTATAGCCAATAAAGTGATTCTTCTTGTGTGTTTATCATCTCCAAACGTGGAGTCCCTCATGGCTGGATGCTGGTTGCACAGAGTGCAGTGGGAAATGCGTGGCAGGCTCCAGGAGAATTCCAGCATTGAACGTGATTGGCTTCCCTATACCTCTGAGGAATACCACCAGGAAATTGCTAACACTGTAAATTGTCTCAAATATGCACTTACTAAAGCCTTTAAAGAGCAATTACTGTATGTTAACTGAACACCAATCAACTGTAAAAACAGCAGTTATGTGAGTTTAATAGGTATATAAAGGAGGAAATTTCACCACCCTGCAATTAATTCTAAATCACATAAAAAGTGTAACTTGTACACTTATTGCTTATTAATACATAAAACATGTACAGGATGTTAAAACATTTAATTAGCACTTACATAACAGGCTAAAAGTTAAGTATCAAATTATCACTAAAATACTGTTGAGCTCTCCATTAACCACGGGAAACAGCCCCCCGACAAGCAGAGCTCAAGTCATACTAGCAGTTAAGTTCTTTCACTCCCTACTTAGTAATTCTATGTCAGCTGTGTCTCATGCTCTGTCAGAAGCAATGATGTATGGTCCAGTTTCATTGCACCCAGAAGGGAAAACAGGAAGAGAAGCTCCTGAGGAAGATCTTCAGCTTTCAGCTTATAGAATCATAGAATCATTTGAATTGGAAGGAACCCTTAAAGGCACCTCTGCAGTGAACAGGAACACCTACAGCTACATCAGGTGCTCAGAGCCTCATTCAGCCTGATCTTGAATGTCTCCAAGACAGAGCACCTCTCTGGGCAACCTGTTCCAGTGTCTCTTCTCAAAGTTTTTTTTTTTGAAAATATGGGTAGTAAAATATAGTGTAATATGAATCCTGATACAGAGAATTTCATTGCTACCTATCTATGAGCACATGAGAAAGAAGAGAAGAATCAGTCTGCAGTAGAAGCCCACACAGAGGAAAGAAGGTTGGCAGTAAACATCAAAGCTGGTAGAACTGGCAGACAGGCAGAGGGGGTTGAAACCAGAGGTCTCCTGCATCACCAGGAGAGCAAGTGACTAGATACTGCAACAGGTGTTTGACAAGGCAAGAAATGGAAACACCTTACACTTGACTTGAAGTCAAGATGAGTGTTTGCTAGGGATCCCAGAGAGAGAAAAATAATTGCTGATATATGTCTGGGGGAACTTCAACCAATCGCAAGGTGTGTTGACAGAAGGAAACCACAACATAGGATTTTTCTTTGTTTAGTCTGAATCAGCTGCCAGTATGCACATAAACCACATGAAAGGAGAAACCTGAATACATTCCCAGAATGTCTTCCTGAAAAAGCCATCTGCTGCCCCAGCCAATGTTACCATCCTCATCACAACAAGTCTGGGAAGAATAAATGCTATTTTTCAAACGAGACAACATCCAGACTTCAGCAACACGTATTGAAGCTGCCAAGTGCAATCAAGAGATGGGAGTTTCTTCATGGAGGCTTTCAGCTTTTTCCTGAAAGCTCACAGAATGGGAATTAGCGCAGAAGGTGATTGTGCGCAGCCAATGGATTTGCAGAGGACTATGGACTTGTGTCTGAGATTAAGAGATGAGGAGGGATCGCAGTTTGATAGCAAATCTGAATACATGGCATCACAATGGATCTAAAAATATGTTATACAAATAATGCAAAGTCATGCATTTAATGTACAAAGGTTAACCTTAAAGCTTACTTTAAAGTGAACTTTTCTCTTGATCTAACTGTATTTCATGTACTTACCAAAAAGAAAAAATTAAATGTGAATGGTTTGGGAACCTCCTACTTCCCATTAAATCAACTAATGTCTTCATAACCACCAGAAAAAGCATACTCCTGATACCATGTAAACTGCAAAACTAAAAAACTGGGTCCTCATTAAGTGTTTGGTCACTATAACACCATTGAAAGAAAACAGTGTTTGAGCAAGTAGCATGTTACTTCCTTCCCCTGTGGCTGAATGTGGTTTGCAAATACTTGAAGTAAACTGTTTATTTTTACACTACAACACAATGAATTTGGTCTATGGTCTTCATCCAGGGGGCTTATTCTTGGCCCAGCATTTGATGCCTGGCCCCGAGGTGAATTTATTATCCTTCTCTCCATGGATGTTCAGTACACCTTTCAGGCCTGAACCACTTTGATGGTGCAGCCTGGTTTGGCAGGAATTTGTTTTGTGATGTGGTTGGTCTCTTTTGCTTTTACATACTTATTCTGGGAAAAACAAACAAACAAACAAACAAAAATGAATACACAAGGGGAAAATTAACAGGATAAGGCAAGTACCCAACTCATAAAAGTTTATGTCCCAGTTATGATAGACTTTGTCAAGATAATATAACATTATTTCACCTTCCTCCTATACCAGTTCTCCATCTAGTAAACGCAGCTATTGAAATCTGCTCCTTCTTAAACACCATAGATTGTTTGTCCCTTGGATTGTGAGAGTTTTTGATGAAGGGTTTGTACTCAGTTCATTCTACAGCAAGCACTAGACAAATATTTCTGTGGCATGATATCTGTACACTGATGCCATGTGCAGAAAGATTAGTGTCATTTCATCTTTTTCTTTAGGTATAAATTATTCTTGGAAAGTGCTCAAGTGGCAGAGGATACTAGCAAAAAATATGGGCTTTTGCTGAAGTTATAACTACTGTTGCTGTAAAGAAACATAAAAGTTAAAATAATTGAAACACTTCATTAACAGCAGAAGCCTTCCTGCTGCTGAGGATTCTCCATAAAGCAGACTTTGAAATGGTGATACGAAATGTTTATAAATAGTTTAAGCCCCTGTCTGTCGTAGAATCATAGAATCATACAGTGACAAGGTTGGAAAGGATCTACAAGATCATCTAGTCCAACTGTCGCAGGTTATTTAGAAGCCATCCATTTCAGATCCATTAGAGATGGATTCAAGCCACTGAACTTCAATCAGGATTCAGACGTGTTGTGAGTTTTCAGTCTAACCTATCACAGAGATGGGCAGTATTCAGATTGTGACTTCCCAGAATCTTATGCAGAATTTGGATCTGATTAGGTAGTTTACATCCAGCTCCAACTCCAAGGGATCAGGTGTCTTAGGGCTGAAAAGAAGCACCTGCACCTCACTTCCTCCATTGTTTTGTGATCAGTGAGGAAAAGTGCTATGTTGGAGCAGATGGCAGTCATAAGTAACAACAGAGAGAGGCAAAAATTAAATTGCAAGTTTATAGCATGGTTTTCTGGGTTCATATTTTCTCTTTTCCATCATTAGCTTTCAGCTGACATTAAATATCTGGAAAATATAAGTATAGTGGTCAGACTTGAAATACTTAAGCTATGATAAAAAGGCAAACAATCTACAAATGCATCAGATCTGATTATGAAATGATGTTCTTGTTATTTGCAGAAAGTGTGACTAAAGCTCAGAATCATCTGGTAAACCTTCATAAAGGCTGAAATATATTTGAGTGCTGGAAAACACCTCATCTGTACTGCATGTTTGCTGTGCTACTCACAGCCCTTGCTAGTGTTATTAGCAGGATAAGAGTTTTCAAATACAGTCATTTTAACTGAGAATCTTGGAGGCCATCTTTTTCAAGATTTGTTTTTTGTATGAAATCCCTGATGATGTCCTGTATGTACAACATTTTCCATCACTGTCTGATGGTCGTCTCTACCTGATCATGCTCCTACCTGGCTATGGGGCATGTACTAAAAGAGTTTGCTCTCAAGTATTACACTGATAAGGAAGCATCTTCTTTTCCTTATGCCAAAAGATCGGTTCCAAGTGACACATATGAAATGAGACATATGTGAAAAGTAGACTCCTTCTTGTCTAGCAAGAGGTACCATGAAGTCCTGTCACTCTCAGGGACATGATTCAGCAGAGGGTTGCTAGAGTTAGGGCAGTATGGTTAGGTTGTGGTTGGACTTGATGACCTTGAAGGTCTTTTCCAACCTGAGAAATTTTATGGTTCCGTGATTGATTCTGTGATTCTCCAGCACACCTATGGTACAAATTCCCATACGTACTCCTGAACTCACATCTCAAGCAATGGAAAGTACCATTTTTGGAAGTTTTCATGGAATCACAGAATCATAGAATGGCTTGGGTTGCAAGAGACCCCAAGTATCATCAAGTTCCAGCCCCCCTGACATGTCAAGTACTAGATCAGGTTGCCCAGGGCCCCATCCAATCTGTCCTTAAACACCTCCAAGGATGGGGCATCTCTTCTGACCTATGTACCTGTAGAACCCCTTCTTATTGTTTTTAATATCCCCTGCTGAGTTCAGTTCCATCTGTGTCATGGCTTTCCTATTCCCATCTCTGCAAGCACAGACAGCATCCCTGTATTCTTCCCAGGTGACACACCCTTGCTTCCACTGTCCATCTTTTCCCATAGTTTGACCAGCAGGTTTTTGCCAAGCCATGTCAGTTTCCTGCCTCCCCTGCATGCCTTCTTATTCTGAGAGCTCTTGTGCTCTCAAAAAGGCATCAAAGTCAGCTTTCTCCTACTCCTTCATCTCTAAGGACTTTTTTTTGCAGGACACCTCATCCAAAAATTCTTCAGACAACTCAAATTTTGCTTTCCTGAAGTTCAGGGTTGTGACTCGACCATTTGCAAGGCCCATGTTCCTCAAGATCACAAACTCAACCAGAACATGGTTGCTGCAGCCCAGTCTGCCTCTGTTCTTTATATCTTAAACAGTCTTCTCCACATCGGTGAGCACCAGGCTCAGCAAGGCTTCATCTCTGGTTGGTCTGTCTAATACTTGAACCAGAAAGTTACCATCAATGGACTTCTGAAGTCTCCTGGGTCACTTACAGCTCACCACATTGTTTTGCCAGCAGATATCTGGGAGGTTGAAATACCCCATCAGGACAGGAACCTGTGAGCATGAACCTTCTTGTAGCTGACACAGGAAAGCCTCATCAACAGACTCCTCTCAGCCAGGTGGCATGCAGTAGACCCAGACAACCAGCTGTCCTTCACTGGTTCTATCCCTAATTTTAACCCACAGGTTCTCCACCTGTTCCTGACTATTTCTCAAGGGAGTATGTCTCTGTCTCTCCATTCCTTAACAAAAGGGCAACTACCCTGCCCCTCCTACCTTGTCTATCCCTTCAAAAAAGCTTATAGCCCTTAATGATGGTGTCCCAGTTATGTGGATCATTCCATCATGTTTATGTAATGGCAGTAAGATCAAAGTTTTCCAAGTGCACCCCAGTTTTCCAATTCCCCTTGCTTATTGTACATACAGAATCACAGAATCACAGAATCACAGAATTGTAGGGGTTGGAAGGGACCTCTAGAGATCATCGAGTCCAACCCCCCTGCCAAAGCAGGCTCCCTACACCACGTCGCACAGGTAGGCGTCCAGGCGGGTCTTGAATATCTCCAGAGAAGGAGACTCCACCACCTCCCTGGGCAGCCTGTTCCAGTGCTCCGTCACCCTCACCGTAAAGAAGTTCTTGCGCACATTCGTGCGGAACTTCCTTTGCTGGAGTTTCAGCCCATTGCCCCTAGTCCTGTCCCCACGCACTACTGAAAAGAGACCAGCCTCGCCACTATAGCTCCCACACTTCAGGTATTTATAAACCTGGATCAAGTCCCCTCTCAGCCTTCTTTTCTCAAGGCTAAACAGACCCAGTTCCCTAAGTCTCTCCTCATAGGGGAGATGCTCCAGGCCCTTCACCATCTTTGTGGCCCTCCGCTGGACTCTTTCCAAGAGATCCCTGTCTTTTTTGTACTGGGGAGCCCAGAACTGGACACAGTATTCCAGATGAGGCCTCACCAGGGCAGAGTAGAGGGGGAGGATCACCTCCCTTGACCTGCTGGCTACGCTCTTTTTAATGCACCCCAGAATGCCATTGGCCTTCTTGGCCACAAGGGCACACTGCTGGCTCATGGCCAACCTGTCGTCCACCAGGACGCCCAGGTCCCTCTCAGCGGAGCTCCTCTCCAGCAGGTCTTCCCCCAACCTGTACTGGTGTATGCAATTATTTCTACCTAGATGCAAGACTCTACACTTGCTTATGTTAAACCTCATCCGGTTTCTTACTGCCCAGCTCTCCAGCCTGTCCAGGTCTCTCTGAATGGCCGCACAGCCTTCAGGCGTGTCAGCCAATCCTCCCAGCTTCGTGTCATCAGCAAACTTGCTGAGGGTGGCCACTATCCCCTCATCAAGGTCGTTGATGAAGATGTTGAACAAGACTGGACCCAGCACAGACCCCTGGGGGACACCACTAGTCACAAGCCTCCAGCCAGACACCGCACCGCCAACGACAACCCTCTGCACTCTGCCAGTCAGCCAATTCTCGATCCACTTCACCGTCCACTCATCTATCCCATACTTCCTCAGCTTTGTTATAAGGATGTCATGGGGGACCGTATCAAAAGCCTTACTGAAATCAAGGTAGACTACATCTACCGCTCTCCCCCCGTCCACCCAGCTAGTGACATCTTCATAAAAGGCCACCAGGTTGGTCGAGCACGACCTCCCCTTGGTGAACCCATGCTGAGTACTCCTGATAACCTCCTTTTCTCCCAGTTGTCTGGAGATGGCATCCAGCACAAGCTGTTCCATCACCTTCCCTGGGACAGAGGTGAGGCTGACTGGCCTATAATTACCCGGGTCATCCTTCTTGCCCTTTTTGAAGACTGGGGTGACATTGGCCATCCTCCAGTCTTCAGGCACCTCCCCAGTTCTCCAAGACCTTTGAAAAATTACAGAGAGCAGCTTAGCAATAACCTCCGCCAGCTCTCTCAGCACCCGTGGGTGCACCCCATCAGGTCCCATGGATTTATGGACATTAATGTTTCCTAAGCACTCACGGACCACCTCTTCCCTGACTAAAGGGAAATCTCCCATTCCCCAGATTCTCTCATCAACCACCGGGGACTGGGATTCCTGGGGGAGAGCCCTTTCACTAAAGACAGAGGCAAAGAAGGCGTTCAGTATTTCCGCCTTCTCAGCATCCCCCGTTACCAGAACACCCCCCTCACTTAGTATGGGGCCCACATTCTCCCTAGCCTTCCTTTTGCTGTTAATGTACTTAAAAAACCCTTTTTTATTATCCTTTATCTCCTTAGCTAGATTCAGCTCCAGGTGGGCTTTAGCCTTCCTGGTCGCATCTCGGCAGTCCCTGACTACATTCTTATATTGTTCCCAAGTGGCCAGACCCTTTTTCCACATATCGTGTACTTTCTTCTTTCTGCGGAGCTTGCACATGAGTTCCTTACTCATCCACGCAGGTCTCCTGGCACCTTTTCCTGACTTCTTAGTTACAGGGACGCACCGATCCTGAGCCTGGAAGAGGAGCCGTTTGAATGCTAGCCAGCTCTCACAGGCCCCCTTGCCTTCTAGCACCCTGGCCCACGGGATGGCCCCAAGTAAGTCCCGGAGGAGATCAAAGTTGGCTCTCCTGAAGTTCAGGGTAGCAATCCTACTTTTTGTTTTGCTTCCTCCGCTCAGGATCTCGAACTCCACCATCTCATGGTCGCTACAACCCAAGTTACCCCCGACTTTTACTTCCTTAACGAGTCCTTCCTTGTTGGTGAGAATAAGGTCCAGCAGCACCCCGCCCCGCGTCGGTACCTCGACCATCTGCATTAGAAAGTTATCTTCAAAACACTGCAAGAATTGTCTGGACCACACATGCTTGGCCATATTGGTCATCCAGCAAATATCTGGATAATTGAAATCCCCCAAAAGTACCAACGCCCGGGAGCGTGATGCTACTTCCAGTTGGCTACAGAAGGCCTCATCAACCTCCTCTTCCTGATCAGGAGGCCTGTAGTACACACCCACTACAGTGTCCCCCTTACCAGCCTGGCCCTTGATTCTCACCCACAAGCTCTCGACTGCTACATCACTCTCCCCCAGGTGGAGTTCAATACATTCTAGCTGCTCTCTCACATAAAGAGCAACTCCACCACCCCGCCTTGCTAGCCGATCTTTCCTAAAAAGGACATAGCCCTCCATGACAACATTCCAGTCATGCGAGCTGTCCCACCATGTCTCTGTGATCGCAATGAGATCATAGCCATGCGATCGCACACAAAACTCCAATTCTTCCTGTTTATTCCCCATGCTTCACGCATTAGTATACAGGCACTTGAGAGAAGGAGCATCTCCCCACCTCTCTCCATGCCTTTGAACCCCTTTGTCAGCACCCAACACGCTCTGCTTTAAGACTTGAACTGCCACCTCAGACCCAGCGGCCCTCATTTTGTCCCCTTCCCCCTTCGTACCTAGTTTAAACACCTGTCAATTAGTCCTGACAGTTCCTCGGCTAGAACCCTCCTACCCCTTGGAGACAGGCCGCTTCCATCTGCAGCTGTCATGCCAGGAGCCGAGTAAATTCTCCCATGATCAAAAAAACCAAAACTCCTATGTCGGCACCAACTCCTTATCCATTTGTTTAAGAGGTGGGTTTTTAGGCCCAACTCAGTATCCCTCCCTGTCACTGAAGGTACAGATGTAATAACCACTTGTACACCTGTACTGTCAACTACCCTCCCCAGTCTCCTGAAGTCATCTTTTATGACCTTCAGGCTTTTCCTACTGACTTCCTCACTGCCAGCCTGAATTATCAGCAGGGGATAGTAGTCAGTAGGCCGGATCAGATTGGGAAGTCTCCCAGCAATGTCCCTGACTCGCGCCCCAGGGAGGCAGCACACTTCTCTGTGTGTAGGGTCGGGCCGGCATATAGGGCCTTCTGTTCCTCGCAGAAGGGAGTCACCTATGACAACTACCCTTCTATCCTTCCTCGTGGAGGAAGTCTTGAGGCGTGATTGTTTTTGATACCAAAACAATGCTGTGTGCATTGGTGTAGAGGCACTTCAGCTGGGATTTTGGACACACTGCCATCCTAGAGAAGCCCTCCCACATACCTCTGGGACAAATTGGAGGTATTCCACTTCCTAGAGTGACAGCATTCTCTGGCTCTTCCATCTCACTCATCAGTACACCCCCTTTCCCCAGCATCTCTAGTTTAATGTGCTTGCTATGAGCCCAGTCAGCTTGCTGCCTAGTGTATTCTTGCCCATTGTGGTCAGTTGCATCTCATTTCATATCATCATTCCCAGTTTGTCAAAGGTGCTACACAGAGCATAGAAAACGTAGCCTTGGGCATGATGCCATTCACACAACCAGTCATTCAACTGATTAATTCTCCTCCTTCTGCCTGGATCCCTGTCTCCAACTGGGAGGACTGAAAAAAACCACCAGCACTCCTGAGCCCTTCAACACCTTCTCAAGGCACACAAAATCCTTTTTTAATTTCCTGGTCATGGCCTCATGTGACCTGGCTTGAAAGATGAGGTGAGCATAGCAGTCATTGACTTTTTCATTCCAGATGTTGTCTTCTTGATGTTCCCAGTGTGGGCCCCTGGCAGGTAGCAAACCTTTCTAGCGAGGTTGACTGGGTGGCAGAGTCTTAGATACCTTAGGTGGTGCACCTAGGTGCAAGTGTTAGCCCAGAGAGGTTGTGGGCCCCTTGTCTCAGTTTCTGCCTCTGATGTCTGCCACAACAGGTGGTCACCATGTTGGTACTCATAGAGAGATTTCCTGTAGCAGCCTAGGATGAGAACAGCAGCATGGCCTGCTCATCCCCTAACTTTAAAACCACTCATTTCAAATTTCAAATCCACCTACCTTGTTTTTCAAAACTACATGCCATAGATTCCCCCCAAAACTTTTTAAAACCCCACACAGCCATTTAGGCTTTTGACGGGAAGCTGACACAATGCATCTTCTTTCTGTCGTCATTATGTGTGTAATCAGTGCATTGTTTGGAGAGCTTTGTCCCTTACTCCTCTTTTACATCTTACTCAGAGGCTCTCCTGCTGTGCACAGTGTCCCTGTGAGCTGCCCACCCACTCAGGGTCAGCACTCACTTGATGTGAGGAGCATTTCCTTCACAACTTTCCGATTCCATGACACTGAAATAAGTCTAAGTCATGAGGAAATGAATGAGGTCCTAATTGCTGAACTTAAACAACATGCATTTAATATTACAATAAAAATGTGATTACACTTTTGTTGTTGCTCTGAGCCAGTTACATGGGATATGACATTGAAAACTGACTGCCTATCGTCCTGCTTTTTGTGGGTGGGACAGCAGACCAAACAGTTCCTTAAAGCAGGGTCAGGCACGTTTAAGTTCATTCATTCCTTCAAATCATTCTTTTTCTGTGGGTGAACTGAAGAAGCACCTGTCTTGTCTGCATGTCCCCTCTGGAAGAGATCAGAAGGACTGATGGAGGCAACTACAAAGATACTCTTTTATCACCACATGCGTTGTGTCTGGCCCCAGCCAGAACCTGGGAGGTAAACCTGCTTTCTCCCCTTGCTACATCATCCACACTTCCAGGCAGGGATGGGATCTGTGCAGTCTGCTGTGCCCATACACTAACCTGGGCTTCCTGCAGCAACTGTAATGGTGTTTTCACTCTCCTAAAGACAATTACACAACTTCTGCAAGCACCATTGTGGCCAGGGTTTACCATCTGGTCACTAGAAGTAATCCTGCGAAGTCAAGTAGGACAGGTGATTTCAGGAGTAGCTGTGACAAGGGGAAAGCAAACCTCATTGTCAGCTGGATTTCCAGTAGGAGAATCCTATAGCAATAACAAGAAATACCCTGTACCTACAGCAAAGTGCCTCAAAGACATCATTACTGTCTTTTCTGCAGGCAACATCCCTTTAATGACATATATTTATTTACCTATGGGAAGCCAACTCCTTTCTGCTTCTGAATTATTATTATTACTTAAATCATGTGGTTTCAACAATCATATGCCCAAGGTCCTGAAGAGTTTAAGCAGAGGAAAACATTCTCTGGAAATAACATAGAACATTCATAGCTTTACAGATCCTGCTGTCTAATTACCCACTGTTTCACACAGACAAAGCCTACCACTTCTCTTATTGCAACATCTCTGATAGAAGTCTTCAGTGTCTCCAGTCAAAATGACTCCATGAAGATTCAAAGTATTATTTGCCCCAGTAGCTTAATATGATTTCAGCTGGGGAGAAAAGTTGAAATTTCAATCCAGCATTTTCAACAGAAGCTAAATTCATTTGAGCCATACCTGGTAAACATATTTCTCTCCTTAGATCCTACTGAGAGCACAGCAGAAGAGCTGCAGGGAAACACATTTTTGCACAGATCTGGAAATCATGCATGTGCAGTTGGCTAGACTAAGCTAAGCTCTTAATTAATGGAAGTGTAAACTTAATAGATTATTAAAGAACTGAGCTGAACCATATTTGCTTTTATACCAGACTATTCAAAGGGGCAAATTATTTGAGAAGAGAAGCATGTCTCTTCTCATTCCTACAGTAGACTTCATTTTTTCCTAAGCATCCCACATGAAATTAATCAAATGGAATTCTTAACAGATTATCTTCTATGTATGAAAAGATGTACTCTATTGGCAACAAAAGAAGAACATGGGGCCAGGCTCTTATCAGTGGTGCCCAGCAGCAGGACAAGGGGCAATGGACATGAATAGGACAACAAAGTTCTGTATGAACATGAGGAATTAGTTCTTTACTGCAAAGGTGACCAAACACTAAAACAAGCTGCCCAGAGAGGCAGCGGAATCTCCTTCTCAGGAGATAATAAAAATCTGCCTGGACATTTTCCTGTGCAGCCTACTGTAGGGAGCCTGCTTCAGGAGGAGGGTTTAGGGGAACCTGATCTAAACAAAGACAGGATCTGACCAGCTCCCGCATGTTGCTATGGTGCTAGGATACAATAGATCTCACATGCAGTAAAAATATTAAAAGGCCAGTGGTGCTGCCTGACTATCAGCTGCAGAGTCCATCTGTTGCTGCACAATGGATAAGTTATTTTCTCTTGCTTATTTTTCTTGCTGTTTTCCTATTTCTTTTCTTTTCTTTTCTTTTCTTTTCTTTTCTTTTCTTTTCTTTTCTTTTCTTTTCTTTTCTTTTCTTTTCTTTTCTTTTCTTTTCTTTTCTTTTCTTTTCTCTTCTCTTCTCTTCTCTTTTTTATTTATTTATTTATTTATTTATTTTTTAAGTGTAGACAGAACTTTGGGCAGGATTCCTACACTTATAACAAGTTAAGATACCAGCTAAATCACAAAACCAAAGCAAGAGCAAATACAAAACACTGATAACACTGATGCTGGTTTTTGGAGCATTTCTCTTGATTTGTATCATATTGTGGGAGTGCTGGAGAAAGAGAATTGTAAGAGTCAGGTCAGAACTAATTAAATAGTTTGGGCAAGACGAAACCCAGAAACACAGATATATATCTTCTCCTACTTGAAAGCTCTTTTCTGCATCTAAGAGCTATTCGGTGCTGCCCATTATTAATGACGCATATAAACCCACAGAAGAAGACTGTTGAAAGCTAAATTTGATCCTGCCAGAAGATCGCTGCCTTAGGATCATTACGTATCACTAAACATGTATTATGTGAAATGCACCTCTTTTGGTAGAAAATAAGGGGACATAGGACAGATAGAAAAGCTGAAGAAGTCAGAAGTCAGTCCCCTTACAAAATGTTGGGGACAAGCTGGAGAAATCAAAGGTTAAGAGAACAGTGGAGGAGTTTATCTTGAAATAAGATACTGAGTCATCAGTCATGGGATTGTATGCATCTGAAAAATTAACAAGTGTGAAGATACCACATAGTCACTGGGTGATGTACTCCAGTCCTGCTCCACTCCATCATTAGGAAAGCTGCCCTGTGATGCTGTCCAAACGTCTTCTCCCTGTATATCCATGCATATACATCCTGCATGACCGATAAACCAGTCTTTCTTCTCTCCTTCCACCCTTGCAAGATATGTACTGTATTTTCACACACAGCTAAGTAACAGCAAGCACACCAAGAAGAACAGTGCCTTCAGCTTGGTTCTCCAAATATCTGTTGATCCAAGAAGGCAACATCCTTCTTTACCAAGACATTGGCCAGGACGCTTATACCACCCAACCCCACGTTTGGTTCATAAGTTTTCTCTGCTTATCCCTTTATATGAAGGCAGTTTGTTAAATAAGTGACAGATAAAATTCTATCAGAAGGTTAATTTTTTTGCATCTTGGAAGGACTGTAGCCTTCAGTGCTGAAGCTTGTACTGCTGACGGCTCAAATTGAAATCCTCATTTCCAGTGCAGTTTGGTATGGGAAGAATGGAATTAACCACTCTGAAAATAAAGGTTTTTATAACATCTTAAGCCTATCTTGGATTACATATTCCATTTTTCCAAAGTGCTCTTAACCAGACTCATTTCCTACTTGTTAATCAGGCTGCTTTGAAGCCAGACTGTGGGCTCTCATGTTAGAAAAGTTCTGTGTTATCAAAAAAATACTGAATGAAACACACTTAAGAGAAAGGAAGAGTGGAGAATCTTGTGGCAGTTTTCATTGAAATGTATTGAATACCTGCAAATAAATTGAGACATTTTCTTGAGGTCAGGAGGATAACTTTTGCTGTTTAAGTGCACATAAAGTCTTCTGTACTATCAGTTTCCATGATAACTGGGCCACTAGTATCATTTCACATGGTCTCTTTCATTTTGCAGAGAGTAGAGTTCCCAGTGGAAACCCTGAAGGTCAGGATTTAAAATCCTTACTGTGACCTTGCCAGTCTTTCAGTTTTGGTCCCCAGGGCTCCAGGTAATCTGTGGCCTGAGTTGCACAACAGTGCTGTAGGGAGGTTGTAGTCTCCCTTCCCATTGCAACTCCAGCAAAACGTTTTCATCTGAGTGATTATGAAAGCAAGATTGTTGCATGGAGAGAACTCCAGTGCTGCGACCAAGGACAAAAGAAACGCCAGCAGTCAGCCAGCAGTAAGGCAGCAAACATTTATCTGGACTTCCTAAGAAAATGAATAACAGTGAGACTGGGAGCACTGTGTGCAGAGCACCAGTTGTCCAATGGCATGAAGCCCAGGACTCCCACTTATAAGAAAGGGAATTGTCTGGCAAAGGAGTAAGATAATTGGAGTAAAGTCTCATCATGTAACCACTTTTTTGCCTCTTCTTTCTCCCAAATCCTTAAGTTGTATTTTAAAACAGATCAGGAATCCCGAGACAGGTGAGATGGTCACGTTGAGCCAAAAATCTGCAACTGAGAAGATGGCAGGTTTTGCTACAATTTCTCTTGTCACTGGGGTGGAGTAACTGAAGTGTAATGCTCTATATATCATCACAAGGTGTGGCCAATGCCAACAGAATCCAGTCTTGTATCAGAATTTACATAGCCAGCAGGAGCAGGAACATTATCACCCCCCAGTATTCAGCTTTGGTGTGGCCTCATCTTGAGTATGTGTTCAGTTTTGGGCCACTCACTACAAGAAAGTCGTGCAGTCCCTGGTGTGTGTTCAGAAAAGGGCAATGAGGCTGTGAAGAATCAAGCCTTATATGGGGAGCAGCTGAGGGAGCTGGGATTGTTAGTCTGGAGGAGGCTCAAGGGAGACTCTATTGCTTTCTCTAACTGCCTGAAAGGAGGTTGTGGTGAGTTGGGGATCATCCTCTTCTCCTAGGTAACAGCAATAGGATGAGAGCAAATGGCCTCAAGTTGTGCCAGTGAAGGTTCAGGTTGGGTATTAAAGAAAACTTCTTTTGGGAAAGCATGGTAATATTCTGGCACAGGCTGCCCAGGGAGGTGGTGGACTCACCATCCCTGGCGATGTTCAAGAGCTATGCAGACACAGCACTGAGGAACCCAGCTGGTGGGCATGGTGGGGACGGGTTGGTGGTTGGACTAGGTAGGTAGTCATAGAGGTATTTTCCAGCATTTTCTGTAATTCTGTGACTCCATCGAGTTACATAACTCTTGGTAGTTCCTCTTTTTTTAACATACTGGAAGTAAAGGTCAGCTCTGGGATAGAAGATACATAACTGCAAACCATTTGCAAGCCTTCTTTACGAACAACTATTTCCAGAAACCACTGAAAAAAAGCCAATACTTAATAGACTAAAACACATAATTGCCTCCCCACCCCCCCATCTTTTTTTTTTTTTTTTTTTTTTTTTTTTTTTTTTTTTTTTTTTTTTTAAACAGAGGATAAGGAAGTAATTCCTTTGATAAATTATTTTGACTCACAGGGAGACTGAAAAGAAAGGTGGAGGCTTGTAAAGCTATCAGGTGATTAGTTTTCAAACTGTTTAACATTCTGTACACTCAGTTCCAGTAAAATTAAGTAGCAGCTTGAACTGGAAACAGGATCTAATTAAGATACATCCAGAAAAAAATGTCTGACATCTTTTAAATGTTCTTTAAAAAAAAAGTGTATTAAATAAATAAATAAGTAAATAAATTCCAAGACAACACCAAAGCATCTTTTTAAGTTTTCAGTAGACAGAAGGTTAAAATATAACAACCCCTGCCTCAGGTTACTAGGTGTGCATTCAACACTGATTAAACACGGTCTTAGCACTGGATCCAGTAGGTCATCTGATACTGAGACATAGAGCATCCCAACTAATGAAGACTGAGTTGATAGTCCAGATACCCAGCCTGTCGTTTTCTATTTTGATACTTCAAGACTTCAGAGTTCTTTCATTTCTGTGTTTGGGTTCAGGAATAGTCAGCCAACTTTGGGAATATGCCCTTGGCCTCTAAGACCTCTAAGGGATGCAAGGCATCCTTCAGGGACACCGTTGATAGGCTCTAGACCTGAGTGAGCTACAGGGTGCCCAACCCAGTCTCTACATCCCAAATTCCATCTCAGTGAAGAGAAGGTGAAGAGAGGAAAATGGTGCTTCACTCCCTCCTAGAGATGCTAAACAGAGACTTAGTCACAGAGACACTCATACGGCCTGTCGTCAAGAGTACAGAATGCAACACACAAAGGCAAAACACTCTTAAAAAGTTTTTATTAATTTCATTGTTGTTTTTTTTTTCTTTTTTTTTTAAAAAAACAAACCCGTCAGTGCAACAGTTCAGTATCCCCTTCCTATCCCCCATCAGTAAGCAGTAATTTTAAAATCAGGAAATACCGAGTGCTGAAGCCAATGGGTTAGCATTTTGCTATTTAATTCCTTCTGTCAAACTCTGAAAAAGTCCTCTGTATAAATTAAACAATGAAAAAAAAAAATGTTATTTTCAATTCTATGTCATTACAGTCAACAGAATCATAATAATGCATCTAACATGTGTGTCCACAATATATCAGGTATACATTTTTTGGGAAAAGAAAAAAAAAAAAAAAAAAAAAAAGGAAAACAATATGACATTCTAGGCTTGTTAAAAGGATAATGGTCCCATATGTTTTATTAACAGGTTAGCAAAACAAAATCCAATGGATTACAATATTTACATGTTATTTGAAAAATAAAGTAGTGATAAAAGCATGTCACAATCATTTCTTTCTTTTTTTTTTTTTTCTTTTTTTTTTCTTTTTTTTTTTTTTTTCCTTTTTCATTTTTGGTAGCCATTACAAACACCCAATCCAGGTATGGAACTGTTTTAAATACATTTGAAATGAGGCCAATTAAAAAAAAAAAACAAAAAAAAAACAAAAACAAAAAAACCAAATACAGACACAAAATGTGTTATTTATACTTGTCCCTCCAATGTGTTTTTCACATGACATCCCCTCCCTACCTCAAAACAAAACAAAAACTAAAAAAGGCAAAAAGAAAAACAACAACAACAGAAAAAAAAAACCAATAATAAAAAAACATAATCAAAGGAATCCCCCAACCCCACAACTGATGAATCCCCAAAAGCAAAACACCATGCTTCTCAAGTAGCACTTATTCCACAAATGCAACATTTTTGCCATCAATTTCACATGAAGCTCTCTGGGACATTATTCTCCCAGGAGCTTCCTCTTGTCCCCCCTCCCCCTCCCATCAACCTCCCTTCCTCCCCCCGCTCCCCCCCAAAAAACAAACGAAAAAACAAACAAAGACACATGCATTTCTAAAACTAAGTTTCAGTCAAGTACTTTCTACTTTTTGGAAAGAAACTCTTTTTGTTCACAATCAGAACATACCGTGGGCACCAGATCCTGTATTCCTTGCTCAGGCAAAATTCCCCTTGAGCTGGGTAGGCTTTCCACCCAAGGAAAAGTGCAGGATCGGCCACTTGGGTATGCAGGTTCCTATTCATTCTACGCTGCTCCCCTCACACTAAAAGCTAAGGAGGAGGGAAAAAAATTCAGCAACTCCACCTTGAATCAAGTAAAAGTAGTTCTCCAGGCTCAATATCGTAAGTAACTATTTCACCTCTGCTCGCAAAAAGATGTGTTAACAAACACCCCTCCCTCCCACTAACACAAGAACAAAAAAGAAAGCACGCACACCACGGACAGAAGAAAAAAAGGCAGCCAATCTTAACAGAAAGTTACTGGTGTGAGACTGATAGATGTTAATATGACAAGCAACAGAACGGTTATGAGGACCTACATGTTTGGCCCGCAAGCTGCATAGCTGTGCTGTAAGTTTGGTTCTTTAGTTTTTTTAAAAAAAGTTAAAACGTCTTTGTTATTTCCATATGTTTAAAATTAATAGCAACGACGACGACAACAGCAACAGAAAGTTCTATTCACAAGATCTAGTCTCCTTTCCCTGTCCCCCCTTGAAAAGAAACAGTTCGTTTTACATGAGAAACTCAATTGTGCTGTATTTGTAACACCTCAGGCTGACAGAAAATAAATGCGGCAAACCAAACCGCACCATCAGTCACATGAAATCTATCAAATCCTAAAATTATAACTGAACACTAACAAACAGCTTACCTGGAATAAAGGATGACAATTCACAAACAGTTATCTAGGAATTAAAGTCTCTCTCTCTTTTTTTTTTGTTTTTTTTTTTACTAAAATAATTAAAAAAATCACAGTATTTTAAGAAATAAAACCCACACTGGGATTTTAAGCACAATTTGTTTTTCTTTCTTTAAAACCTTTTTCTTCCTCCATTCACCACCTTGCCCAGCAGTCTCTCTACATTTAACCACAATGACAACAGGTAGTACTGACAAATGCAGAGATCTCCCTTGGTTAATTTTGAGGTACTAGGAAACAGGTGACTGTTTTAAGCAAAGCAGTTTCTGTTTTTTGTTTTCTTTTTTTCTTTTTTTTTTTTCTTTTTTTTTTTCTTTTCTTTTTTTTTTTTTTCTTTTCTAAAGCAGTTGCATTCAGTCTGGAAAAGCAATATGTATTAAAACTAGAAAAACGCACCAAAATTTGTGCGTTGAAAAGTTATCCCCCTTAACTTTTTCCACGCTCACGATGCTTCCATTCATAAACAATTCAAATCTCCATTGCAAAGCACGTTGTGTAATGTTGGAACATGGGGAGTTTCTTCATTAGTCCAAGATGAATGTAACTTCCCATTGTCAAGATCCAGAAGAAAGGATGCAGCAATGTAATGGAGCCACTTATTCCATCACTTAAATATTTAACTTTAATATACACACACTCACACAGGTACCAGTGCTTTGAAAATAGATCATTCAGTCCTAAAAGCAGCTTTATGTCTTCCTTCTGCCCACCCCGCCCGCCCACCCTATCCCATTCATCACTGTTCAAGTACGTTGATTAAAATCACACCAAATGCTTATTCATTTTTGGCCTCCGAGTTCTCTTGGAGAGGTTTGTCAGGAGTTACCACACTGACTACGGTTTCGCTGTTGTGGGAATAGTCCAGCACCATTTTCTCAATGCCTTCTTTTTCTTCTGGCAGTGTGCTAACAGTCTCCTCCACGTCCTCCTTCGGCTGGCTGTCCTCACTTGTCCCAAGCTTGCTTTCATTCAGTGCCCTGGAAAGCCGAGCAGCAGAATGCAGAAAGACCGTCAATACAGAGAAGGACAAAGCCAATCCACGTGTATCACATCACACGCACGGGAAATCCAGACCACTTCCTGAAACAGTAGCCACAAGCAGCCATACCACTGCCACCTCATGCTGACAAGGAGAGACAGTGGAACGAAGCTGCCAGTGGGACCAAGAAGATTCCTGATTTGAAATAAAGCCTTTGCCCCTCTTAGCTAGGGCAGATACGGCATGAGAAGGAAGAACCTCACTTGCAGCTTTTCATTCCCCTCTCCCCTTTCCCTTGTAAGTGAGACCTACGAGGTACAAAACAAAGGCACAAGAAAAAAAGTACCTTTCCCAAAAAGTAATGATCCACTAAAACATTTTGGAGCTTCCAACACTTCAAGTGTGCTCATCTCGATGAAATACTAACATCTAAGTAGTAATTTTCATCCTGCAACAGTTAAGCCACAATACTGTATTCAAATGCCTTCTGCAGGACAGCAGCCTTGAATGAGATCTGCTCTTTGAAGAAACTCCTGTCAGCAGAGCTATCCCTGCTACAGACAAGATCTTCATCAAGACAAGGAAAATAAGCATTCCAAAGACAGCTATCTTATCTGTGATGCTTATCACCACACAGCATTCAAACTTATAAAAAGACAAAGATCATTGCTGGGAGCTTCACAAGGTGCATTTTAGGAGGTACATTTCAAAACGATCTATTTTATTTCTCTTTAAAATCTGCACCAAATTCTTCCTTTTGCTCTATGAGTTTAGCTGCAAACACACCAAGGAAACGTAACAATATAAGCAGAAAGGGACCAAAAACATTCCTAGAACATTCTTCATAATTTTCTGCCATTTTTATGCTGGTTGTCTGGCAGGCAAAGTCAGCAGCACTCCTTGCTGAAGTTAATCCTGAGCCTAAGTGGTATTCTTACAGGGACAGCCCTAGAATCTACAGCCAACATTGGCTGCAGGGTTACAAAGAGTGAACTCATACTGAGTTATCCAATAACTGTAGCCATGCTTTAGAATTCTTCCTTCACGTAGCTGTGTTTGCCTTCAACACAGGACTTTTAGGGAGGTGATGAACACAATGGGGTAATACACAAGATCTCCTCTGTCACCTTTGGCTTTTTGACAAAGGAGAATAAAGCAACTTACATTCCATGTCTCAGCACATGTCGCTCCCACTCAGAGCCTTCTGTAAATGATCGGCCACAGAACTCACACGGGAAGCGTTTCTCTGGAGGACCACTGTCAGGAAACATCATAGAATCTGGAAAAGGAAAGCACAGACTGTGAATTTTACGTGTCAGGGCAAGAAGAGTCCTCTTTCATGCTGCTCCGATTCATCCCACTGCTCAAGATTGTAAGACATATCCTTAGGAAGCAAAAAGACTTATCCATCAACTACTGAGTTTGTGGAAATGTAACTGCTTCAAATCAACGTTGAGATAAGCTAATGGTAAAAAAATGTCTTGAAAGCAATATGAATTAAAGCACTAAATCCAATCTGCAACTTTTGCATTGGCTGTACAAACTCTAGGAAGCAAACACGTACAGTTAACATGTGACCCTCATAACAAAGAGACTCTTCACTGTTAAGTCTTAGAAGCTAGAGTGTTTCTAAAAAGTTCTCTATTTTAACTGCATAGGTTTTTCATCCCATTCTAATGTTTCACACAAAGTACCTGGGGCCTCATTTTACGGGAGTGTCATGCATCCGATAACACAAGCGAAGCCACTGGCAACTTGGAGTGGTATTTCTGAGAACCAACACCCGCAAAAACACAGCCAGCTTCAACAAAAGATGAAACATGTTCTCACAAATTAAGAAGATCACCACACAAGCCATTAAAAATAATTGCATGGACTATCTCACTTGATTCTTTGGCTGGATATGAGACAGCACCATCTGCTCAGAGCATTAATTCCTTAGCAGGGATTATCTTAAGCAAGAAATCAACAGAATGCCTGACTCCTTCCAAACTACATAATAAAAGGGATTTTACTTCACTCTGCTTCTGATCTCTGCTCAACTTGATTTCTTCACTGTTGGACTTGCTATGTTCAGGATCAGCCCGTGATCTTAAAATTGTCCACACGTTCACTATTATCTGAGTGTGAAGTTCTGTAAAGGTGTTTTTGTAATGTAATTGTCACTAGTTATTCTTTCCTGAAGTTCTATATGGAATTGTCCTTAATATCACTTTTTGTCTCTTCCCCTTAAAAGAAAAACACTCACTTTGTATTACTTCTTGTCAGTGATTTGTGATGCGGCTATGTATCACAAAGCCTGATGCAGTGTCACTAGAACACCAGAAAAGGAGTCAACACCATGAGTTCAGTTTACAAGGAATCATACGTAGAACTACAGAATGGTTTTGATTGGAAGGGCACTCAAAGCCCACCCAGCCCCAACCCCATGCTGTGGGCAGGGCTGCCCCCCACCAGCTCAGCTGCCCAGGGCCCCATCCAGCCTGGCCTTGAGCACCTCCAGGGATGGGTCACCCATCTGAATTTGACAACTAAGTTTGTGGCAAGAATTCATTACTACGTGGCAACACACAGGCAAGTATGGTACAGGGACAATTATTTGTGGAGGGTAGATATTCTGGAATGCAAAAAAAAAAAAAAAAAAAAAAAAAGCTCTTCTCTGCAAGAACTTCCCTGCCGTATAATACACAATAGGAACTCTATTCTGGGTCTCTGCAGAAAGGAGGTATGTACTAGAGGATATTTCGCTGAAATAAATAGGGAGGATTTGTATCTGCAATTCCATTAAGAACAGCAAGTGTTACTCTAGTAAATCCACCAGATCTTTAGAATACACTGTGTTGTTCACTCCCTGATAGTTTTCACTCCTTGGGCTGCTAATTTGGACTGTTTCCACAGAGGTGTATCAGAATCTGTTCTCTGGGGCCTACAGATGACAGATAACAACCTGCAGAGACACCTGACCTCTCTTCAGGTGTTTTTTTTACATAACATGCACAAACACTTCTGGACTTCTTTTTTTTTTTTTTTTTTTTTTTTTTCCTCTACTGTGGAAGTTGATTCTGGTTTCTGTTAAGAACAGAGAATGAAGGTTGAGACAGAGGACATCTGAGGTGCAGTTCCTAGCAGGGGCAGCTTTGCATTTTGGGGTGTACACCAGACCCCCTCTTTCCCTTTTCCAGCCTCTGCCACCTTCTTCAACCCAGGTCACTGTATTTTTTGCTTTCCTTCACCAGCAGCCAAGAACTCTTTTCCCTTCCCATCTACACTGCTGTTCATCTCTGCTGACAGGACATACCCATCTCTGCCGGATCACATGGGTAGTAGTCCTTCTCTAGTCCACTGCCCAAAAGCAACACTCTCTTCCTTGCGCCTTCAGCGCTGCACACACCAGCATGAAGCTGAAGAGGAAAATCTAGACTGCTCTGTTGACTTATGGAAAGAAATCCTAGCTCTGCCAAACTCACGGGCTCCAGAGGTTTCAGACAGCATTTCTTTCCAGATTCTCAGGGACACAAAGAGACACTCTCAGCAAATCACACTTCTTGCTAACTCCACAAAGACTACAGCTGTCAAAAGCACCCAAGTGGAATATGAGATTACATAGCTTGATGTGGTTTGAAAGCTGTGACACCATTAACCATGGTGACAGGCAATATTTAAAAGCACAGGTCTGGTCTGGTCTTATGTTAACAGAGCAGAACTTTCTAGGGTAGAAGTAACTTCTATAAACCACTGAGAGAAGATGTCAGCACACAACTCTGCATCCAACCACACGTTCACCTACCTCACCACCACATTTTTCAAAAGTATACTTTGTATCTTCAACCTTAAAGCGATAAACCTCATTTTGAGAAGAAGAGCACAGCAAATACAGTTCCTTGCAGATGGCATAAATGCTTCCTGCATTTTCCACCTACTGCAGTATGCAAATGGTATGGATTCAAGGGAGGAAAATTAACACAGGTTAAATAAACATTGCCTCTATGGTCTGGTCAGGAAAGAACATTTGTGCAACAAGCCAGAAAACATGTTTTTTGGATTTTTTTTTTTTTTTTTGTTTTGTGTTTTTGTCGTTCTTGTTTGTTTGTTTTACTAAAAATGAAAATTGTTAAGACACTCGCTTAACTATTGCTCACATGTAACACAGAGATAACACATCTCTTTTCCCCATGTATGCACAACTCCAGTACACAAGGTGATATTTTTGTTTGCACAATAAATGTCACAAAATCAAGTATCCCAGAGATAATTTTAGCAAGGAATTTCACCTTGGGCTGTCTCCCTCCTTCCCATTTTCATGGATGTGCAAGGCTTGTCAGACAGCACCGTCTTTCCCTTTCTCTGAATACCATGGTTTCCAAGGTCACTTCTGCACCTGTGCTTGGATGTAATGCTAAGGTAATCCTCACAAGGACAGCATGACTCTTCATCCCTTGCTAACTGTGGGTCTATACAAAACATTAATCAGAACACTATGTCTGCAACTGAGGGGGAGAGGGGTGGTCCTGTAGTCAAAGCATTATGCAGTCAGCATTCCAGCCATGAAGTTCTGATGGTTGAAGCTCTATCTGAAGTGACATCCTAGTGTGTTTCCTAACAACACAATATCCAAGAACTCTGTAATGCCTATCTCCTTAGCAGACAACCTGATTTTTCTATTGTTGCTATCTCAGACTTTTGTGAGGGATACTCTACATTAAAATTTAAATGGTTTCCTACCCAACTACCTTCCTTTCTGAATAAAATAGAAGCTATCATTAACTGCACTTGAAGTGAAGCACCAGTGATAAGTACAGACTGAACTGAGGCTTTAAGGACACTAAAAAAAAAGCCAAGACACTGGGGTCTGGCTATTAAAAAGGTGAAATGATCTAAGCCCCTCTTGTTCTGAAAATATCCTTTAAACTGAGAAAGTTTAGTCTTCAAGGTAAAGAGGACTTGGGGAGACATCTTTTCTTTTGTGAACGACTCCTGAATTAAAAACGAACCTTCTACTGATAGCTGAAAATTCTGGAGGAAAAAGGCAAACATCTTGGGATATTTTTAATCAAGTATGTAGAAACTTGCCTAACTACAGTTATCAGCACCAGTAGGGTGAGGCATCCCCAGAGCCCAGAATCAGGCATCATGGGGCTCATTAAAGAGTTGTGAACACACTGCATTTAACTGATGAACTGAATATCAGAGTGGGCCAGAAAACAATTTAGACCAGATCCTTGCAATAAGCTAATTTGTATACTGGAGAGGAGAAGGACAACACAGCTTCATTTACAGGAGGGCTCTCTTTTTCGTAACTTTGACCAAAATCTGTGCATTAGTAAGCATATGACCCAGCCTTGCTGAAGTCTATGGAATTAATTACTGACACAAACTTAGGCACATAGTTAAAAAGAACACAATTGAATAGGTTGGTCATGGTTCTATCCCAGTTCTAGAGCCACCAACTGCAACAACTGCAGCAAGAATGACTCTCTGACAAGGAAGGGAATGCTAGGCTCAGAGTTAATAATATCCAACTAAAAAGCTTGGGCATGACCTCTTCATCCCTGGCTTGAACAGTAACAAGGGTGTAGCTAAAAACTGGTTACAAACACAGAAAATCTGTCAGACCACTGAAGTATTACACTTGAATGGCATCAAGACCTTATAGATGTTATCTGCATGGGCAGATAAGGCAAAGATACTGTCTTTGTTTTCTCACAGTACATATTTTCTTAACAGTCAGAAAACTTGTAATAAGGATTAGAAGCATAAGATTTCCCGGGGATTGGTGTCTCCTCACAAAGGCTGCATTCTGCTCCTGCTGGCATGCCTGCGTGAGTCTACAAGAATGTGGTATAGAGTGAACAGCTGACATTGCTTGGTGGGACTACTGCAGTATGCCACTGTGCAAAAAACAACAACAAAAAGCTGTACTGACCTCTCTCTTCAGTCTTGGGGCTTAACTCTTCTTCTTTTTCTTCCTCATCACTGCTGGAGCTCTCTGTTTTCCCCTTCATTTGTTCCAACTGGTCCAAGTTAACCCGACCAACCAGCTCAAAATTACGACTCACCTTTGACAGAAACACTTTTGTCAGCCATCAGCACAACCATGAGTCACTCAGAAAAACATACACACAGGGCAAAATGAAATGTAGAGCACCCCAAGGCCTGCTTAGCCAGAGGTGACATGCAGACCTCATCAATTTAACAGACATTTATTTTCTGTGATTGCTTTTTCACCATTTAATCAGTATTTCTCATGTTGATATTCAAAAATTAATGCCATTCAGTAAATTCTCATAATTTCTTTCTGTTTTTGAGGTACTGAAATAAAGAAGTCCAAGAAATGCAAAACTCTTTAATTTGCAACCTAACTGGACCATTCAACTACTGTATGAAATGCTGCCATTGCACATCCATGCTGAAGGAAAATGATTCATTCAGCTTCATGCATGAAAGGACAGGTCCTTTACTAAGCACATGGCTGCTTCATGCCACATACACTTTCACTCATTAATAACAGATTAATTCTCATTACGAATGTCTGCAAAGTGCTTTGCAAACTGATATATAGACTATAATGAGAACACTTC
Organism: Excalfactoria chinensis; assembly: GCF_039878825.1. NCBI lineage: Eukaryota > Metazoa > Chordata > Aves > Galliformes > Phasianidae > Excalfactoria > Excalfactoria chinensis. Next base: position 41,644,665 of record NC_092857.1, read on the forward strand.
ATCCAGCAGTCAAGTTCAGCTAAGCCAAGGGTGAAATGCAGCAGCTAGTAAACAGATCAGGGCAGCAGCATGAAAGCGCAGCTTAGGGCACAGGAGTTGGGAGCTCCTCCACATACACCAGAAAAAGCAGAGGAGCAGTCTAGATTTACAGTGAAGGCAGACTGCAGAAGCGTGACCAGGATACCACAGCTAATACTTGTTGGATGACAAGCGCCCTCTGAGCTCATTGATCACTGCTGGGAAGGATTTTGGATTCATCTTTCATGCAAAAAGACAGACCTCCAGCAGCACAGGCACTGAGCCACCAAGGCAGTGAGAATGGAGATAGAGGAATGAGAGCAGTATAACACCCCCTGCAAGATGCTGAATGAAATATCAACCACCACTGACTAACTTATGTGCTTCTACAGAAAATGAAATGTGAATGAACCAAAGGATCAAGTGAATTAAACTGCGGTATATCTCCAAATTGCAACTATCCTAAATGCAGTGGAGCTCAGGTAATCAGGTTCTTAGAGCTACTATATACAGACAGCCAGGATGAGGCTCTCTGACTTGACTTGTTACCTCTGGAGACTTAAACAGACAAGACCACATGCAAGACGCTTAATTCAACTCTGTTCCTGTGAGGAACTCTTGAAGGCACAATGTATTACTTGTGTATCTAATCATGGCACGTACACACAAATTAGTAAGATATAAATTACCAAAGAAATATGGTGAAAAAATATCGTATGCTACTGGGAATATTATTGTAGGTCCAAACTGGAGAAGAAGACTAGGTATGGGAAAAATCTTCCCAGGCTGATCCACTGTCAAAAGAATGAGGATTAATGGCTCCTGCATGTGGCAAGATTAGAAGATTCAGAGCATCTCACATACCATGTGAAATGAAAAAGATTCTCAAAGAATAATAAAGAAGTAGGCAATTACACACCGCAGGCTAACCTAAGTTTACAGAGTTTTCTTCCACAAGATTTTTGTTTGTTTGTTTGTTTTCTTTTTTAAGTGTGCAGAGTTTTGTTGGTACTTCTTATCTGCTAATACTGTCAATATAAATATGTTTGGTGATAAGAAAAGTGTTGTTCAGTCAAAGAAGTGGGAGTGAGTTTTAATGAAGACTTGGGTAGGAGTTTTAGTGAGGAAACTGTCTCTTAACAGATAGAGGCAAATAGCTGCCTCCCTGGAACTGGAACAAGAAAATACTCCGATAAATACTCCAAAACACATCTCAGTTCTAGAACTGAAGTATCTCAGCTACACAGATACAGAAATTCAAGGCTAACAGGAGTCTGCAGAAAGCCTTCTAACTGATTATCAGAGACTGGGTCAGGTCTGCACTCAGACTCCACAGAAACACCAAAGCAGTCTTAAGCTGGGACCTGATTATATTTGCTGTTTATCTTTCCCTAGTTAAATGTAAATACGGATGCCTTGCTCTCTTTGTTATTCAAATATGCATGGCATGTCATGCTGCTGAAGTTGCTAGAGCAATCTTATGTTTGGAATCTCTTGCCTTTTAGACAGGCAGGATGAGGTAGCCTTAATATTGTTTCATGTCTTTTTTTTACCCCCTCTTTAAATAAAATTAACATTGACAACTGCCTTTTCCTGATGATCATGCTCTGCATAAAATAGTCTGCTAATTTAGGTCATCCTGAACAGTTTCAGAAACCCTCAGTTTTGAATTTCGGAAGGAAAAAAACAAAAAAGGAAAAATAGAAAACAGAGGTTTAAATTCTATACGAAATTAGTTTTCAGACAGAGGGAAGGAAAGCAGGTTGGCTAATCAGAGTGTACAGAGTAATTTAGGGTACATGCAAGTACCCTAAATGCAGCATTTACATGGAGGAGGTTGTTACAAATTAAAGCTATTTGAAGCTTACCTTGTGCTCATCTCGAAGGTGAGCATCCAGTTCCTCTGTGTGTTTGGTCTCATAGTAGCAGAGTTGGCATTTGTAAGGTTTCAGTTCATTGTGCTTCTCTATGTGCTGCTGCAAGCTCTCATCGCTGGAGCAGGTAAAGGTACACTTATCACAGCGGAAAACAACTCCCTGCAAGTACTTTGATAGTTTGGAACGGCAGACTTCAATGGGAACGACCCGCTCTTCTGTAGGAACAGGACAAGGTTCACTTAGCAAAGCTTATGAAGTATCAGGCCATGGGTCAACAGGGTGGAATCTACCACCCACACAAGGAACAGAACCTCCTTTATGGGTATGCAGGTCTGCCTACATAGGAGTGGGAAGCAAACTGGACTACCACACACACACACACAAAAAAAACCAACCAACACCCACAAAATAACTTCTCTGCAACAGCAGTGTTAATCGTTTGAAGCTACAAATGCAACTGCCCTTTGGGAAACAAGGGTATGATTGGAGATCTGCGGGTGAGTGAGAGAGTGAGACTCCATCTGTGAGCCAAGATGAAGAGCCTGGGAATTCAAAAGCAGTCATAAATCAGCCAAATCAATCGACCATTTTGGTTCAGCACTTGACAACAGTCAGAAACGGCTGCAGAAATCTAATAAGAATGGAAGGTGCAGAGTGCTATAAAAATCAGAGCTGGTATTCTCAATGCCATATTCAAAGCTGCTCACTGGTGACTAAGGGGGCAAGTAAGGCACTTTCTTCTCCCAGAAGAGGCCATGTAGTCCAGTCAGCAGCAGAAACTCCCAACACACCCATAACTTTCAGAAAGCTCAGGTCCAAAATCTAAGCACACATCATGTCACACATCCTACAGTTCAGGTCAGGGACATAGGCTTATACTGCAAATGCTCTCACTGAGTTTCTACACTCTTTGCTTCTCAAATAAAACAGAGACATTTAACAAAGCAGTAATTAGTTTCAATCTTTTTACACAGTAAGAATCAGATGTGTGTAATACCCATCCACTGCATTTCCCAAGCCGTGTGCACAAGGGAAATCCCAAACTTCACCTTTCAGCAAGAGGTCACCATAAAATCCTTTACGGACCAATTATGGGCTTCTGTTACTCAACTGGCCTTTTTTAATTAACACTGAACATCAGTGCTGCTATACCTTGTGGACTGAAGATTAGAGGAGAATCCTCCTAACACAGGTCATCCTGAACAGAAAAAACAAATGAGCAAAAACTGTAGGCCAGAAACTCAGTTAATGTGAAGGGTAAGGCACAGTCCTCGTATAAATCTGAGCTAACGGTCCCTTCCCTTTAGTGAGGTTGGAAGGTAGGAAGCATCACTTCCGAAGACAACTAAGGAAATACAGATTGCTTTATGACTTTTCTGGAAGGTGGTGGAAGCTCCACTATTCTCTCATCTTTAGCCAATCCACACACCACCACTGGCTCACGAGACCTGTTCCACAGCGCTCAGAAAACTCTATCTTCCTCATTTTCTCACTGAATACTTACACTATCCTACCTCATGGCTTCCCCTTTGGCCCCTTCAAAAAGCAAAACTTTTCCCAAAGCTATGTCTTTGAAAAATGCTGAAGACTTGTGGTTCTATACTAATAACATCTCTAGGTATACAAATGCTGAATTGTGGCCTTTCAGTGTGGAAAGCAGGGAAGGGAAAACAGTCAAAAAGATAACAGAATTTAAAGCTGTGATTCTGTGGTCAGGCAAAGGCTTTTTTTAGAAGGTCCTTGCCACTGTGTGCTTTTGGACTTCCTGATGGAAGCAAAGCAGCCAGTTTCAAAAGTGAAAAAGCCAAGTTAAGTATTCAAAAAAAGAAACACCAACTAAAATATCAGAAAATTCACCTTTCCTCTAGCATATGGCAAAGATTTAAAAACAAACAAATACCACAATAACATCCTATCTACCTCTGTGGAGCAATGCAGGATCACCTAACTCACACTGGGGAAACCTATTGTCTCACAATCACACATATGCTCATCAAATGAAAAGCAGCACAGTAACATGAGGAAAAAAAAACAAAAACACAAGATAAAAGTAAACATCAATTATAGCCTGAAGGATTTTACTTTCAGGAAATGATTTACAAGTTTTACATGAGTATTCATAGTGAGATTCCTCCAAGCAATGACTTGGAACTTACGGAGTCATTTGGACCCAGAATTTCACATTTTATAAGGCAATCTTCCCAGACCTGGTTTGCCTTTATAAAGCTGTTTGTACTGAATTACTCATTTATCACGTGTGAATGACTGGCAAAATTCCAGCAAACCATAAAGGTTCCTACACAAATTGAAAGATTTAGGTGTTGTTTTTTTTTTTTTGTTTGTTTGTTTTGTTTTTGGTTTTGTTTTGTTTTGTTTTTTTGTTTTTTTCCAGATGTAGACTTCTTCAGACTTCAACAGTGTCTAAGAAAGGACTCCAGTGTATGCCTCATAAAAAAGATGCCATGAATTGTGGAACTGTAACAATAAGTATAAGGAAAAAAAGAATAAAAATAACAAAACAAACACCTGAACAGTATAATCACAGTTTAAGAAATTCAATTTTAGATTAAAAATATTCACGTTAATTCCAGTACAGATAGAGAACACACTGAAAAGTCACCAATGCAGTAGTTACTTGCAGCACAGAAACACAAAGCAGACATGTATATTTTTCCTGAAGGCATAGAAAAAGACTATGGATTTATCAGTCCCTTGATATAAGAAAAAATCTTTACTCAACAACACACCATACCATATACTATTCAATTCCTTCCCTAAAACACAGGCCAAGTACAAAGAGTCCTACAAATTATTTGGTTATGTCAGGTGTTTGTCCATACGTATTTGTTCCCATAATCAGTGTAAATCAAAGCTACAATCACTTAACACATAGCATTTTGTGTTCAGTTAGCCAAAAGCAAGCAAAACACTGGGGTATGTATGAATGAAAACGTGCCCATGAGGGATATTGACAGAAACAACCATGTGTATGGAAACAGGATATTTAGCAACAAAGACTCTGGGGAGGTAGATTAATTTGAAATTTTCATTTTTTTTTTCTTGAATTTACTAGACAATAGAAATGGTGAGATTTCTATTAAGTGGAAGGAAAAAAAAATCCCTATCTGTACCAGAATGAGAGTAAAATGATCTCAAAAAGAAGAAAATATAAAACCCCAAGGACTCTAAAGCAGATTTAATAGAGATCTTACTAAGTTGCATCAGACCTGAAAAAGTATTAATGTGTTTCAAAATGTGTGATAGGAATGATACCAAAAGGGATAATGAAACCAAACTGTACTGTCCAGACTAAGTTAAAGCTCAGCTGCTCTGCTGGCTGTGGAGCAAGATTTCACTTTCTTTCCCATAGAGGGTCCCCCTGCTTGCCTGGCCATACTTCATCTCTTCACATGCTTGCATAGCAGACGACCAAGACTTCTAGCTGTGTCAATCCCCTGATACAGCCTGCCAAAAGGCAAGGAGCCTATGCTCCACATGTGCCTATAGAAATGACACTGAACAGCATTTACACTGATAAAGAACCAATTGAACAGAATAGGTTACACCTGTAAAAAGACTCTTGGACCCATCCTGTTTCCTCACACTCTTAACAGAAAGCAAATTCCTTGTGTAATTCTTTCTTAAATACCATTCAGTCTTACAGCTTATAATGCTATAGCCCTGCATGAGTCAACTTCTACAGCTACTAATGAAGAGATGCATATACTCTCAATTACAAATACACGCTGCTTCATCAAGGACTTTAGATGCAACAATTTGGAAAGAATATAAGAATTACGCATCTGCAAATGTCTTTTTACACTGGACAAAAAATAAATATGAAATGGATTGAATCCTTCACCCTTGATTTTACATGCTGCACTACTCCACCCACCTAAAAAATTAACTTTTTTGGACCAAAGCTCAGGACTATGCTCGTTTTATAAGTATAATGCCAGTAAAGGAGGAAAGATGTTTCATGCTGCGTTCAAAATCTCTCAGCCTCTCTCTCATGAGGGGGATTTAACAGTGCATGCTAAATCTTGTCAAAATCATCTGCTTCAGATGCCAAGCAATAAACACAACTAAAAGGTTATTTTTTTGTTTTGTTTTTAATTTGAATACACGTATTGGAAAGAATTGTAAAGGATGACTACACTTACTTTACTACCACCACTCTTGATGCCTGAGAAGATCCCTGTGCTTTCTTCAGTAGGTTTCTTGCCAACTAAACTCCCATCTGTATTAAAACTTATTTTATTGTTTTACTTCTTCCAGTACACTAGTGGGAGTACAATCATGTCATTTGCTACCAGCTGTTTCAGCAGCACAAGGACTCAAGGGTGGCTTGTGCAAGTGAAGCCACAGCTGAACAAAAGAACAGATCTGGTGTCTCTCAGGAGGTAAACAACTCCCTGTAACTGATCAGAAACACCTCTGTATAGGCAGCACAGCTTCTCAAACTTATGAAGTGCTCTTCTACTAGTGCAACAAGACACTCCCAGTGTAAAGTCTACATTTGATGGAAAGTCTCATAAGTAAGTCCATCAGTTTCTCCCTCATTCTATCTATAATTTAAAAAGCAGTGGTCACTGGTTCTCTGGCAAGTAACAAACCAAACACACCTTGATATCACTTGGAACCACAGGGTACACTGCACAGGGTTAAACTAAACCCTCTTCTCCTCTGAAGGGAGTTAATTCCAGAGTATGTCCTGAAGCTGGGCAAAATCTGACACTGCAACACCTTCAAAGACAGGAAGTAAATGCATCTGCCGAACTTTTACAACAAGACAAAGCAGCTTTGTAACGTGCATTTTTAATCACTGGCAGGTCACTTTTTCCCAGATGTTTCCTCAGAAGAGTCCTGCTAACAGACAGAAATTTCTATCAAGTCTGCCAACACCACTCTTTTGGTACAAGAAGGACTTTAAGTAACCAATACTGGGAAATTGTATGTTACAAGAAATTTTGTTAGCACTTGTCATGCCAGGATCTCCTCCAGCAAAAGATGGCATGCAAAGCTTGTGTTTGTACATCACCAGTATCCTACTGTGAAACTCTGCCCAACCTGAAAGCAGGCAGAGTGCCATCCCACCACATGGGTTGGGATTTTGGCAGCCAACAGACCATCTACAAGCATCAAATGTGATAGCTGTGGGCAGGAATCCCAGCCCACAGAGCCCAAATAGCTGTCTCTTCTGAGTTAGGAAGTCTGTAGTTAATATAGTGTAGAAATCCCTAATCCCACTTTTAGTTAGGTTGAAAAAAGAAGGGAGAAGATAAGAAGGAACTGGAGTCTTAAAGAAAAATGAAAATAAGATAATTCGTGGTTTGATCCTCAGAACAGTAAAACACATCATGAAGAAGAAAAATTCAAGCAAGCAATCAGGAGATGTTCTGTGGTCTTGACAGCTAGTTGATATACTGTGCTCCAGTTTATGATAGCATGGACTTTGCAATAACAAAGACAAAAACAGGAAACAATTTTTGCTTAGATCAAAGCTAAATATTACTGCTACTCTCAGTAAATGGGTGCTTGAAGACTGTTAAAATTGTTTTTAAGCTCCTTCTCTAGAAAGGTTAAATCTGCCCTGTTTCAGTGCCAGTTGACTTTGAGCTCCACAAGAAACTAGTAAGATGTACACTCAGAAAGGAACAAAAGATATCGAAGGGTCGACGGCTGATTTAACATACTTGTGCATACATAGAGGAGAACATTTAATGAAACCAATCTGAAAGACAAGGGCACTGTTCAGCATTTCTCTCATCAGACAGGCGCATGCAGGACTATCATTACCTCTGTGCAGAACTATGTGGTCAATCATGTTGCGTTTGTATTTGGTGTGATATAGGCAAAGAGGACAGCGAAGGTCTTTGGGTCCTTCCTCAGGAACTGCCGAATGCCCAGCTTCCACGTGCATAGTAAAAGCAGATCTGTGAAATAGGAGAGAGATGGGAGCAGTCAGAAGAGTTGTGCAATGAATGATGAAGTGTCACAGCTCTATAATGGAAGTGTCGTGTAAAACAGTACAGACATCTCTCAGCCTTGTCTTCATAATGCCACATGGCATTTCAGCAGGGCTACTCACATGAGTAACACATGAGTATTTGCAGGCTTCTATCCTCAAGTAACTGACACACATTCTGACAAGATACCCATTTCCGTAGGTTGCTCTATAGTCACATTGCTGTAGTTAAGATAACAAAAGGCATTTTGTTATCCCATTTTTCATGCTCATTATTTATCTTCAAGTGGAAATATTCTGCGCATTCAACTTTTAGTAACTTGAATGAAATCTATTAACAGTTCTGAGCTTACAAAGGTGAACACAGATTTTTATCCTCAGCCACCTCTATCTTTGTAAGATAACTTCCAGAACAGCTAAAATGTTTGCACTTGGGATATGAAACATGCCTGAGCTGAGAGTGAGTTTGTCACTATGCAGATCAGTTTTAAGGCATTAGATATGAAGACTTGAAAAACCAAAACTACGAACACCACACTTATTAAGACAGAAGAATGAATGAATACCCTACAGCACTCCAGAACAACAAAATCTCATGTTGATATTACCTTAGCTGCATGCATAAAAGTTGCATGCAATTCCTCCTCCATACAAAGGAAAATAACTATACACTTATATGACTGCTAAGCTCAACTACTGCAACAAGAGATCTCTGTGAACTTGGGGCAAGTAGTCATTTTTTTTTTTACTTAAAGTAGGGGTAAAGAGAGAGTGGAGGCCACAATGAAATTTCCACTGAAGTTCTGCTTGTCAGCTTGAGCATAGAACGGTTTACTAACACAAGAGGCTCCAGGCACAATCCATTGATGTCTGAATTTTACAGGTGTATTCCTACTAACTTCAGTGGTTTCTTTCATGCGTTCAAGCTTCCACAGTGAGTTGAAGAGGGGATCTGTAAGGGCTTTTTTGCCCCTTTTTTAAGAGAGAAAAGGTGATATACTTTCAAAAGAAGACATAATCCTTGCATGTTTGAGACACCACATGAAAGAATACAACTTTTTTGTAAGTATGAGCATATTTAATCGGCACTTGATTTAAGATGATTTTATTTCATCTTGGTAAAATGCACAAGATGTGAACAGATTGAATTGAGTTGATCATTGGCAATCTCTAGGGCAGATAGCAATCAGTACATAAAGCATAAGCAGCAAACTGTATCACTGAGGCAGGGAGGGTCTGAAGCAACAAAGTCTAGAAGTTGCTCTGGTGTGGATTCACTTTGCTGACGGAAGGTTTGTGCTCAGTATTTTATTCAACAGAGCATTTCTCCTGTACCCAATCATGTATACTGTATATTGCCACTAGTCTCTTATGAATTTGACATATCTAAGACCTCAAATTCCAGCTAGGGAATGTAGGCCCAAAGGTCCACCGAATCAGAGGGACGTGATGAACAGAATAGGTGCATAAGCCTTATTTCTTTAGAGAACAGCAGCTAAAACACACACACACTTGCACAAAGACAGCTTTTAGATGTTTTGCAACATCTAATTGAATTTGCTGAAATGCCCTTCTATGCCATCAGTTACTCTGGAGAATGCATTCCAGCTAGATAAATAGTAAAAGAAACAAAATTACACATGAGAGATTTCTTTAGAAAGGGTATGTAATTTCTCCCATCTCCCTGTCTCCCTTATCCTATGCATCACGCCAGTTGCACCAGGAAATGACCTCATTTTTGTAGAGAATACTTTCATACTTGAGAATAAGGAAAATCCTCTAACTGCTTATATTAAAGAAAAGCACTACCTGTTCCACCTCCTCCATCAAGTAAAAGCTGCTGCAATACTTTCGTCTGCAGCAGATGGTACCGGCTGTTGTAGGAGAGAGGAAAATGGATTACATGGATGCTGCTGTGATCTGGCTTGGCATTTCCTATGTTCTTCTCTCTGGTTAGCAGTGACCATGTTCTGCTGCTACAGCCAGCTCTCAAAGATCTCAGAAGTCTTTTCATGAGCTAAACCACCCCTGTGAGTTCAGTATATCTGTTTGCCACAGTACTTACTTAAAGCCTGTATAAAAGGAACAATCTTTGCACTTGAAAAGTTTTTTCCCTCCATGCTTGTCACGGTAGTGACGCCGAATGCTCTGTATGTAACCCGAGGAGAATTCACAAAATTCACAGTTAAGGATGGCTTCCGTTTTTTCCATTCCTGCTGCACTCCCTGAAAGTGGGATTGGACTGACATTGTTGTTCCTGGCTAAAGCTGCAGACTGGTAGTGGTTCAACTGCTGCTGAACATCAGGAGGCTCCGAGTATGAAGAGTCTGCAGAGAAACAGAGAGAAGTTGTGGATCAGCAAATCTGAAAAACTCTTCTCCAGTACCAATTGACTTTCACAAGTGTTTGACCAAGATATTGAAATCCAGTGACTACTTTCTAAAGGGATTAAGGTGTAGCACTTCTAATCTAATGTGAATTCTACTGTATGAAAGGTGAGCAGTATAAATTATATTTTTTAGATATAACCAGAGACAGGAGGAAGAAGAAATGACAGCTTTAACTTAAAAGTAGTCTAAAAAGAAATCTTCCTTTAAAACTTTTTCATTTGTACCGTATTAATCGTATGGCTGAGTGTTTAGGTATTTCATGCAACTACCTGACCAGATCCACTTAAATATTTTTGCCAGTTAGTACTAGATAAAGATCTGGCATAGGATACATGTGAGCATCCTACCTAAAAGGTAAAAAAAATATAAAAAGGGGAAAGTGAATTGATACTCATCCCTACTCATTCATGGAGTTATTTAAGAGACCCACATTAAAAGTTAACTCCCACAAAAAGATAAAATTTTACTTTGTCACATTTGAAGAATGTGACAAAGTAAATTCAAGTATTCTCAGTTCTGGATGTTTGAAATCAAGTCATCATTAAAAAATAAAAAAAAAATGTTTAATCATAAATTCCAGTAAGGCAAACTTCTAAGCCACATTTCCTCAAAAGGTACTAAGTTTTGCTAAACTAAGAAAAAGATCTCTTTCTATGGATACGTCTGTACAGACACATCCCTTCTAAAACCAAGTAGAACTCCATCATACCATTTTAATGGCATGCGGAAAAATACAGCCCAGAGATAACATAGTACTGAAACTAAAAGCTGTAATACTTTAGTTGGACCCCACAGAAAAAGGGCAGGGTGTGTGCTGAACCCTTCTAGACACACTGCTTGAATGTAGAGGTTAGGAATTCATCTCCTTTGTCCTATATGACCCACAGCTGCCCATGAATGGCACAAATGAGAGCAGATGAATAAAGCACAGATGAATTTCAGTGTAGCTTTCCTGAAAAGAAGACAAAAGACTCTTTTTTAAAGCTTTTTGGAGGAAGGAAAAAAAGAAGAGAGAAAAAGAAAAGAATTTGGGATACAAACTGTACCAGTTTGTACTCCTGCTTTGATGGGTACTTCATTTTCCAAAGCTTAATTCCCTGAGGCAAGATATGTAGGAATTCTCCTATATATGTACACCATCTATTGTAACCAATTAGTAAGAAGAAACAAAAGGCAAACAGGCCTATACAGCACTCAGCAAGGGGACTCCACCTGTCTTTAGATGAATAAAATGCTCGCACTCTTTCCTCATTATCACAAGAGAGAGTTATACATGCCTGAGAAACAAAAAACAAACCAACAGCAACAGAAAATCCAAACGCACCAACACAATACAAGCTAGAAATGAATGTCTCCAAGCTCCCTGGGCTTCATCACCAGGTGTGCAACAAAAACAAAAGCAGACATGAAAGACTCTGTTAAATGAAATACTTTTTTTTGTCTTTCCTATCCTAGTCTCATGAACAGAGGCTAGATTACAACACAATGTTTATCAAGTTTTATGTTTGCCGCTTCTACAGCAGGTTTCCCTACCATGGAGGGCTCACAGTGAGCTCCACCCATTCAAATGTCAAGTTTTTCTTTTCTGCTTTGTTTGAAGCAGGCTCCCCACCAGATTAAGGTCTAGTTAGTAATTTACATTCTGTTCCTCAAAGGCATCGGAAACTTCCATCACATCATCAAAGTTCCCACCCAAGACTTCAGTGACATTCACTCCAAAGAAAGCTGCAGGTTTAAAAAAGATGTCTGGTGTCCATTAATCCAGCTTTCAACTTGCAAATAAGCATTTACATACTTCTGGTATGTGGAAACTGTAGGAATAGATAGTTATATGTCTATTTACGAGTACAAGATAGCTCTCCTTGTCATCCAGAATAGCCAAAAACAAATTCTATCTTCAGAATGTAAGAACTCTTCCTCTACTTCAATGTGGAATCACAATTGCTACATGTTACAGTGTTTAGTGGATTGCTCTGTTACAAAGGCAGATATGAAATTTACAGAAGGAAGTCAACTGAAGAGCTTTTATGGAGTCTTAACTGATGGTAAGACGCTGGTCCTAGCTCTGCCTGTGTATCCTTTCTCGTTTGCCTTGCAAAAGCTTTCATTATTTTGCAATCCTTCTGATGTGCAAGACTTAGCATTTTCTGAAGATAAACACCCAGTATTAACACATACATAAACCTTCTGTTGATTTCTCAGAATCAGCCTGCCATAGAGGCCTCCCAGTATGGATGTGCAACTTAGCTACATCAGGAAGACTTAATCCAAATTTCTAAGTTGACTAAAGGAATGGGAGATTTCCCACCAACTTCATCAAGCAGTGAACCACACTGTACATGCCCACTCCAAAATGAGTGAAGGCATGGAAGAGAGAGAAACTGCCTTGAGTTTCTTACAACCACGCCTTTTAGCACATAGCAGCAGAAGGGACTGTGAGCAATTAAAAGACAAGGCAGTGGAGGCCTTGGGATTATTTATTTTTTATTTTTTATTTTCAAAAGCAGCAACTGAAGAAAGGGCTAGGGAGGCTAATAAAAAAACAAACAAAAACAAACAGCCAAGAAGTAACAGTACAGCGATTTTTAACAAATAGCACAGCAGTATTGCCTCAAATTGGCAAAGCACTTCTGTGTGTGCACCTACTCTATTTCTTCTGGAAGTGTAGGCTGATACGCCAAACTGCTCTGTGTGTACTTCGGTGCAGAGCTGACTTAGATGCTAATCAAGTCCTACAAGCACTTTTGCATCTACTCAGGCCTTGAGCTGCTATGCACCAAACTGATGGACACCTTCTGAACATGCTGCTGCAACAGGATGTCTGGATGTTAAGACTGGAGAATGAAGGAGGAAGAGAGAAGAGTTTTTCCCTCAGAATACCTAATAACCAAGTGATAGCTATACATAACATTTGTTGCACCCCAACCTATTTCCGGTACCCCAAGCACAAGGGGTTGGAAGCTCTCCAGGAAATTATTAACAAGCTTGGTTGGAAGCAGAAATTGGGCCTATGCATCCATGTGTGGAAATAGTAAAATGGACTTAAAAGACTACATTAGAGTCAGGAAACAGAAGAAAGACATTAAAATAAGCAAAGGGAAGAGGTAAAGAATTTGTACTAAGAAATGTAAAACGCGAAGCCAAAAAGAATTCATACAAGGAGAAAAAATGAAGAAAAGTGAAACACCAGGAAGTACTCATTACATGTTAACGAAAAGAACGATGTTTTCTTTCATAGAACAGCCTCAAAGTACCACAAGAAAGTAAATGACAGAATACCTAACCCTGATAACTTAAAAGACAAAAGACATACACATGTTCAATCCATTAAAAAAAAAAAAAAAATCTAAAGTGAAGATAAAGACCTTACTATGCAACTCCAAGAGCAAACTAACAGCATGGGCCGTTCTGAAGTAAAAGAAAGGACACCTATAGTCACGTCACAAGGCACAAACTAGCAGTATCTGAAACACTGGCAATGTTGCAAGACTCATGACTAGAATTTTGAACACATCTACCTACAGATTACCTGCACAGGAAGAGTAACAAGGTTAGCAAGTACTTGACTTCATACCATCACCTGTGGATCTGAAAGACCATAACATCCACTGTCCATATAGAACTGCATTCTCATATCCAAATGGGAAAATGATTACTTGAAAGAAAACTAGAAGAAATGACTGTCCGCATGGTGTACCATCAACACAGCCATATCTAAATTACTGCCATGAGCTAGTTATACTGTGTAACAGAGTTTCATTGTCTCCAAGGGAGGGAAGAAAGACAGCATTTCCAGAAGCGCCTACAATGCTTCAGTGGTAGATAAGTGATTTTGCTGTTCTAAAAAAGAACTTCACCCAAAGTACAGACACAAAGTGTGTGTCAACTCTACTGAAAGTCACTGCCTTGTCCTAAAGGGCATCTGCAGTCCCCACCATAATGCAGTGCAATGGTGAAAACTCAGCTTGATAGACACGGCATACCCTGGAACCATACATAGGGGAAATACTCATACAGAGATAATCTACCACAAAAACAAAATGAAAACCCAATTTTCATGGATCCTTTGGAGCATCTAAGGTGTCTTAGATACCTAAAAAAAGGAAAACTGAGATTTTTTTCAGACAGGAAAAGAAAATAAAGATTCTGATCCAGTTGCATAAATTTAGTTGGCAATAAAAAGGTTTTAATTATTTGTAAGCATTTTCAGAATTATCAATAATCAAGAACACAACAATAAAATGGACAAAAACAGGACAACTACAGCAAACAAACAAACAAATAAAACCCCAACAGGTAAAAACACAACTTAGAATAAGTCTATGCAAAAGGCAATGACAAACTGTTGAGAAATGAAAGACAAATTGCCTATTTAAGGAAAGAAATCCAACCATTGCTTCATCCTTTCAGAGTGAACAAAATTAGACACATCTAAATACAGCTACTTATATGCTTATGTACCAGAGAGAGAGATGAAGGGAGAAGCACTGTTCTGAGAGAAGCAACTGTTCAACTACACTGGAAAGTGTGTTTAGTTGAAGACGGAGGCAGATAATGAGGGCATCCTGTTTTCCTAGTAAGCTCACATGGAAACATTAAAGACAAAGGAGATCAGCTTCTGAGAGCTAAATGAAACTGCAGAAAGTAATGTTTGAAACAGAATGTTTAACTAAGTAAGATAACTATGGGAAAGTAAAAATTAATGCATAACAATGGCCTAAGACATTGCAGATCTGTGTGAAGAAGTCCTCAGCAGGCCAAAAGCAATACATTTGGAATGTTATTTAACTTATTCTGAATTAATTCACACTAAGGAAGATTTCTATGAAGAAAGACAGAAAAATTCCAAGGAATTAAGAAAAACAGTAGACATATGGGAATGCATTTCTGAAAAACCACATCAGGATGCAAAACTACAAATAAATAAATACATTCAGAAAGCTCACAAAACAAACATTTAAAAGTGAATAATATCAAACTATTAGTCAAAATTATTTTAAAATGATTCAATTATGGCTAGAAGTTTCAGTCTAGAGAAGAGAAGTCTCTGGGTAGACATTATAATAAGCTTCCAGTACTAAAACGGGGCTCACAGGAAGCTGGGGAATGACTCAGGAGTGCAGTGATAGGACAAGGGGGTAATGGCATTAAACTGAAAGAGGGCATGTTTAGGTTAGATATAAGGAAGAAACTCTTCACTATGAGAGTGGTGAGGCACTGAAACAGGTTGCCCAGAGAAGTTGCGCATGATCCATTCCTGGAAATGTTTGAGATCAGGTTGGACGTAGCTTTCAGCAACCCGGTCTAGCAGGAGGTGTTCCTGTCCATGGCAGAAGTATTGGAACTAGATGGTCTTTAAGGTGTCTTCCTACCCAAGCTATTCTGTGGTACTACAAATGCTAAGAGAGAGAAGCTTATGAGATTTAAGAACAAAATTCCTTCTGAAACATAATGCTACTCAAAATTACTGGCTCCAGGAATGGTAGGAAAGCATATAGTCATGAATGGCAACAGCTTGAAAAGTGGGAAGGTGACAAAGTAAAGTGTCATACAAAGATTGTTAAGACTACACACATTTGTTCACTTTATGCCATACAGCGCTGACCTGGAAGGAAGAATACGTGGGAGGGTGAAATGTTCTGGCAATATATTAACTGAGGGGAGAGGAAGACAGAACAAGAAGGATGCAACAAGATATACATGAAGAGGCTTTGGCAATCTACTGTAAAGGAAGTCTTGTACCTATCGTACAAGGGAGTTTTATTAATTTTATGTTTACCAACAGAATATGAACCTAATTCTGATTTTTTACCAAAAAACCTTTACATTTCTGGGATGTTGCAAATGAGATTGTGAGGAACTTTATAACCCTATACACATACTCCAAAAGATGGGAAAAAACACTAATCACAAGGGAAATAAAATAACCCACTTAATATTCTAGCTTTGTATTTTAAGAATTTCAATTTTTTAAAAAAGCCTTGTTGGAGGAATTTCAGTACTGCATGTAAAAGCCTCTTTTGCTTCACTTTGGACTCTGTCCTTCATATAAGAGAAAGATAAGTATATGCCCAAGCTTCAGAAGAGATACATGGATTATGTAGCCTTGCTTACTTAGAAGAGCTAAGAAACTGTAACCACGCTTGTAATTTTGAATTCTCTTTTATGCACATTATCTGAATGGGACTGAGATAGGATATACATACGTATATACACAGGATATACTATACATAGGATATACTATGCAGTTTCTTGTGCTACTGTCAAAATAATTTAGAAGGGACATGAGTTTGACTTAAGAAAGTAAAGAATTTTATCTTAGGAACTCCTTCATATAGGCAGATCTTTATGTTGTCAATTGAAGAACCTTGAGGTTTCACAGTTGAGATCAAGAAGAAAGTAATTATAATACTCTGTGTAATAAGATGCAAAGAAAAAAATGTAGGAATTATATACACTTTATGAAGGAAGAATGCAATCAATTAAATAAGTTATACCATGCTCCTTCCTTCAAACAAGGGACCAGTTCAAGAGCTTCACATGTCATACATAATCAAAAACATTACTTAACACTTGGTTCTTTAGAGAAGTAATTAATATCCATATTAACGTATATAAATACCTGAAGGGAAGGTGCAAGGAAGTTGGAGCTGGGCTCTTTTCAGTGATGTCCAGTGACAGGATGAGAGGCAATAGGCACAAGCTGAAACACAGGAGGTTTTGTCTGAACATCAGGAAGCACATCTTTACTGTGCGGGTGACTGAGCAATGGCACAGGCTGCCCAGAGATGTTGTAGTCTTTCTTCTTGGAGATATTCAAAAGCCATCTGGACATGACCCTGGGCCACCTGCTCTAGCTGGCCTTGCTTGAGCAGGGGTGTTGGACCAGATGGCTTCCAGAGGTCCCTTTCAGTCTCAATCAGTCTACGTCATTCTGATTTTGAATTTCCAACACTACCAGTTTCTATTAACATTATCCTCAAAGATAATGGGAAAGGCATAAAATGGCCACAAACGCTGCCTAAATTCTTACTACAGTCAATCAGTGCTATGATTTGGAAGGATCTAGTCTAGGTGTCAAGAAACCCTCCATCATATAGCTACTTAATTTATATTTATCCCTTCTTTTCACCACTACCAGTAGAATTTATTTGCTGGCTTCAGCTCAAGTTTAATTTTTCTGCAGTTCTTCAGGTGATTTGGTCACTTAATAGTCACACACACAGTCTTCCTAAAGCCTAAAGCCTGTGTTGCTTTGTTGACTGATCTACCAATTGTAAATGTTCTAAACAGTGTCAAGTAACTATAGCATTCAAATCCCACCCATTGCTTTCCATTACAATATAGAGACAATCTATTTTGTTGTGTGTATTGTTTTTCTGTTGTGGACATTTATGATCTTTCACCTCTGTTTATCCTTCTGTTTTAAGTAAGAATACTGCAGGCTGAGACTCTGTTGCCATCAACCATTATTCAAAAAACAAAATACTATAATCTAAATCCAAGGTGGCGATTAAAATCAAGTCTTCTGTTTACCTGTCAAACATTGGGATCTCCAAGTGTTTACCAATTTCCAAAAATAAATAATCTGAAAAGTTTTCTAGTTGTTCCTAACACTGTTGAGAAAAACTACATCTCCTAAATGGAAGTGATCTAAGAGAAGAAAGGAATACAAATCAAGTCCAACACCCAACTCCACACAGTGCAACCCACATTAAACCACTGTGCAAACTACTTTAATAGCAATAGCTTTGTTGTCATGACAACTTAGCTGGGAAGCCTGTTTCAGTGTCTGAGTACCCTCTGAGTCTAATACCCAACTCAACTCTCCCCTGACTCAGCTCCATGCCATTCCCTTGGGCCCTGTCCCCTTGGGCCCTGTAGCTGTCACACAGAGCAGAGCTCAGCACTGCCCTCAGTGCTGCCCTCTGCTCCCTGTGAGGAGCTGCAGCTGCCATGAGGCCTCCCCTCAGCCTTGTCTTTTCTGGGCTGAACAAACCAAGCAACCTCAGCTGCTCCTCATACACCTTGCCCTCTTCACCATCTTCATAGCTCTCCTTTAGACACTTTCTATTCATTTTATGACCTTAAATTGTGACTCCAAAAACTGAATAGAGTACTCAAGGTCAGGCCACATGAGCACAGTGCAGAGTGGGACAATCCCTTTTGACACAATAGCTACACTATGCTTAATGCACCCCAAAATATGGTTGGCCCTTTTGGATGCCATAGGCATTGTTAACACATACTGAGCTTGCTATCAACTGAACACCACACAGCACTATCTGCAGGGCTGCACTCCACCAGTTTGTCCAGCAATCCATGTGTAATCCAAGATTGCACCATCTCAGGTGCAGAATTTAGCACTTGCACTTTTCAAGTTCCTAGCATGGTAATTTATCAGCATCTTTCTGAAGGAATTCTTACCCTCAAGAGAGTCAATAGAATCTCCTAATTTAGCATTACCTGTAAACGTACTCAGCACTGACTGACATTTTTGTGCAGGTCACTGATAAAAACAGGTCATACAACTGCCCTAAGGAACACGCTAGTGACTGGCTATTATTCCATTTACTGCAACTCTTTGAGACAGAAACTTCAGACAATTTTTCAAGCACTGTATTTGTATATATCTAGCTGTATGTTGGACTTTTGTCCAGAAGGATACTATGAGAGACAGTATCAGAAGCTTTCCTAAAATCCAAATTTAAAAAATATTCAACCACCTCCACTGCCTTCCCTTTATCTGCTATGTGGATAACCTTGTCCACTAGGTAGGTAACCTTGTCATAAAAGGACATCAAGTTTCTAAGGGCCTCATTTTCCCTTCACAAACATGTGTTGCATTCATTGTAAGCATTAATACAAGAAACACATAAACTGCTATCACCTAAATGCTTTACTTTAGCTTGAAATAAAGAAGGAAAAATGGTTCAGCCCCATAAAGTGATATTTTTGCATTCTGCTTCAAAACGGATCCTATTAATACAGTGAAAATACATAGGTGCTGACAATTCATTCAAGACTTTAATGTTCTACTTCTATGACAAATTGCTGTTAAATTCATGTTCCAACTTTATGTAATATATGTATCCTATATATATAATATTCTAGAGAGATCATATTAAAATCACAGAGCTTAGCAAGTTCTAGTATGTTCTAGAGACTAATACACATTAGCATGATTACTGCTGCCAACAGGAAGACCTCATCTCTATCCCATACCTGAGTGATCTCAGATCACCGAAGGCAACATTTTCAAACATTCTGGCTGAAACCATAGTAATGATATTCCTTAAAAAAAAAAACAACAACAACAAAAAACAAACCAAAAAAACCCAGCTATTTGAATGTCAAACCTTGTGCCGCCAACTATGTTGATGCCAAAACATATGTCCATTTTGAAACAGCTAAAATGAACAAAAGAATTTTACCTCTCTGTCAAGTATCAAATCCCTCAAGCAGGTTTTAGATCATCAGAAAGTAACTGGAATCTCAAGAGACGGAGAGAATATCTGTTGGCTCACACATGATGGTTACCAACATGTAGGAATGATAGCCTGAAGAAATGCTCTCTTGTACAGTGCTGGTCAAGTCATATCACCTATCCTTTCAGAGGAACAGCATCCTATTTATTCTGCAGAGAATTTTCAGAAATTCCAGGGATAACAGTAGAATGTGACAGCAGACACGAGTGTCACCTACCACTTCATCCTCTAGCCTGAGCACAAGAATCAGTATGCAGAAAAAAAGAAATACCATGGGAACCAACTACAAGGATCTACATATATATCTTGCTTTTTCTTGTATGTACAAACAGGTCAATTTTTGGATAACACAAAGAAATCTAAAAGATGTTTATTTCTTCATTTATTACTCAGATTCATCCAAACAACTTACTTCATCTTCTCTCCATCCTAGGCAAGTCTTTCAGTATCACATTAATTCTATCACAGAGGACTGGCCAAATCCATACAAAGACTGGCAGCAACCTTCTTCACCCAGCTGTCTGGTTCCTGTCTCCATCCTATTAAACCTAAACATAGCCTTTACACAAAAAGCTAAGGACTAGAAAGCACAACGCAAACAGCAAGTTGACACTCCCCACTAAACACAGTTGATGGCAGAATAAATTCCTGCTACAGAACTGCTCAGTATGCTCCAGGAAAAGGCAAAAAGACAAAAAACAAACAAACAAACAAACTATACACCAGTGGAAGAAAGCTGCTTAGAACGAGGGCATAACCAGTGTCTCAAGTCCTTGAAATAGGGGGAAGTTTGTTTGGTAAACCTGGATGTGAACAAGCCCTTCACTTATTCCACAAGTCCTTGCCAATCTGATGCAGGAGAAAAGCTCCTGTTTGATCCCACATCTGATAGTTTAATGCTGATCACAAGAAAAAAGACACACCAATGAGTGCTTGAGGGTTTTAACAAGCATTGGCAAGCAGTGTGGCCACTGACAGTACCTCTGAGAAGAGAGTACCTATGAGGAGTGACAATAAACTAGCTCTTGGTCAGACAAAGAAAGAACATGTCTGGAAAAAGAACGAGGCTGCAAATAAATCTGATAAATAAGAGAGAGAAGATGGGATGCAGTGCTACTACTACATGGCACAAAACCAGGAAAAAAAGCCAGAACAGAGAAACATCCCCATAACCTTGACTATAACTACAAAAGTACAAGCATCTTTTCAGCAGTATGCAGACCACCATTTTGCATACTTAATATGGCTACTATTCTCCCAACTCATCTTGCAGTTAAATAGTTTAGGCACTAGAAGTTTTGTGTAAATTTACCCTGAAGTCACTGCTGGCTGGCTTCTCCCCAGCTAGTCAAGTAGAAGGATCTCAATCTTCGAAGGAGTAGAATCCAATTTCCCTCATTTCAAAACAAAACCCCACAAATCCCAGTCCAAATACAAAGGGAAGGCAATTCTGAACTAAAATGAGGCTTCCAGGATGTAAAGATTCTGACATGCTATAGTTTCCACTAACAGTAGTAGCCATAAAACAATAAGACACAGTAGCAACAAGACAGCAACAGCAACAAAAGTGAAGAGGAACTTTCTGCCCTGGTTAGGAGGCTAGAAAAGGATCATTTATGAAATGCAACACTGCACATGAACACAAAATTGCAAGGCTGACATAAACTAAGGCATGGATTTTAAAAAATAATTATACACTTATTAAGGTATATATACACACAAGCATAAGTGGCGGCATGTCTAAGGATAAGTAAAGCTTGCCTCTTCTTTAAAGTGGAAGAGGGAACTGAGTGGTTCTAGGCTCAGTGGACTACTGTAACAATTCTGTGTCATTGTTACCAGCTGACAGAATTTTGTTGAAAAGCCTCCTTGCTTCCTCACATATCTCCTCTCATTCCAGTAGTACATGAAATTGCTTTAGCAAACCTATTAAAGGCCCTCTGCACCCCTCAGGATTTCATCTGACAAGCAGCACAGGAAACATACATCCTGATTATCCATTACCTACTTTGAAAAAGTGTACAGGAATAGGAAGGGATTTACAGTTCTTATACAACAGTCCCAGAGACACAACTTAGTCAAGTAGTTTTGTACCATACCATCAAAGCTACCAGATATATTTCTATTCCAGTCTCTAAACGAAGCAGTTTTTTTCCAATGGCAAACCTAAAGTTCAGGAGAAGCTTTAACAGTGCAATAGCTGTTCCACTCAGCAATTTTCAATGCATGTGATGCTCCAAGTTATTCAATTTAATGAAAATATTGGTATAGCACACACCAGGAAACTAAAAAAATCTTCTTGCTCAGACCTTGCCTGTGTGCTGGTATCAGTGATACTGTTTGGCCTGCACAACTGTGAAAAGTGTGAGTACTGAACTTCAAGAGTACACATAAAATGTGCTGCTTTCTGCATTTCAAAAGCTGGTTACTAGGGAGAAGGAATGACCTCACACCAAGACAGCATGACTGAGAAGATACCAGAAGCCACATCCACATCTACCTGGTTTATCACTTAAACTTTTATGTGCCATTTCTGCAACTCAGTATTCTTCATCAGTAAAACTAAAAACCTTTTATTTTGAACTACTGCACACAGTCATAACGCGGACAAATTTACAAGGCTCCAAATCTGCTAGCTATATGCATATAGAGAAGTACTGTGGTCTACCATGTAGCTTGGCCAAAAGGTTTAGTTGTTCCTTTTACAAAAAATAAAGATCTACTCAAAAAAGGAACAGTACTAGCAAGTTCAGTTTAGGGCACCTATTTCAAATATTCCCAAGAACCTTTTGCTAGGTGTGAAGTGATAACATGAAACAACTTATCAATCTGTAGAGTCATTCTGCTTTATGAGAACTGGCTACACTCATGGATTTCTCCAGTTTTCACAAGGAAGGGAGTCCACCAAGTAACTCTTTAGCTCTTGAAAACAAGCAGACAAGTATAACCTCTGTACTTACACTAACCATGTCTGCCCACATGTGCTTTCTCCTTAGTGATGATTACATTGCAGATAACACTCATTACTCTGCTTTCTTAAACAATTTTTGTGCTTGCCTTCCTTTCACGTCTTTCTTTCTGAAACTGACGGTAGTTTTTTAATATGATTTGACAATGCAGACACTGAGATTCTACTGCCTTGCACTCAAGTCAACAGAACAGAGTTGATTCTGCACAACACAGTACTGGAAAACCTTATCTGTGACATATGCTGCCCCCCAGCATGACAGTACCACCAATAAATCTATACAGCTCTTCTGGCAGAGAGTAACATGAATATAAGCTCTGGTTCTCAAAAAGACCATGAAAGAACACACAAACTGGTCTTGTTAGGTGATTTACTCAATCTTTCTCCCACCAGTTTACAGTTTTTCTATGTACACCTGATTTTTACTCCCTAAGATTGCAAAACTGCAAAGCCACATGCCAGTGTAAAGGGCAAACATGTAAGTAAAGCCAAACAAAAAAGCCAAACCACACAACTGCAAATAATCAGATCATCACTGTTCCTTTTTTTTTTTTTTTTTTTTCCCCTGTTAAGATGAAAAATACCCATAAATTATCAGGGGGAAGAAGAAGAATTTACCACAACAGCAACCTCAAACTTTCAACAATGATTGTATACCACAAACCATTCAATGCCACTACAATATTCAAGAACAGACAGAACTTGCACTAGTGATCAACATCTGCTGCATTTGCTGATCTTTCATGTCACATATTTTTTAAAAAAGGAAAAAAAAGGAAAGAGAAAAAAAAAAAAAAAAAGAATTGACTGTTTTACATCTACCTAGATACCTAGATTAGGACACAATGTAAACAGGGTATATACTACATATAAAAAAATAATTATACAACATGCAGAACAATGGGAGGGACACAAAAAACAGCATCTTCCAACAGCAATTCTATAAGAAAGCCTTCACAGGTGACACACAGCTGAGATGTGCAGACACCTTTTTATACTATTTGCCTTGAGAGAAGTATACAAGCAGCTGTTACTATTTCTAATGATAGTGTTGCCCAAAACATCTAGGATATAAACACTTCAGACACTCTTGCTGCTACCAACAGAGAACTGAGGTACAGAAATTAAAAATATACCTGCATTTTTTTACTAAATGAATCAATCTGACAACATCTAAAATAAAATAAATTTAAAATTGTCCTAAGAAAGGCACTTTGGCAAACAATTTTTGCGCTTATCCCAGAACAGCTCCATTCAGACATGGACTCTCCTTTTACAATTTGGTTCCCTTTCCCCTTTTCTCCATTTTTATCTCATTAAACAATGAGTTCTGCTATCTCCCTAAATCTCCAAGCCATCCTGCTCTGTTTCTTACTCAACTACAGTACTCATCCACAAGCAAAACCAACTCTTTTCTACAGCCATTTCAATTATACTAACAGCTTCATACCTACCAACCTACAAAACAGGCCTGTAACAAAGCAAAGCAGCCTTCTGTCTGCCACTCATCCCATTCCCTATCTCAAGTTCATATCCCAAATTAATTAATTTGATAAGAACCCACATATAGTTTATTTATACACGGCAACAAAATCAAAATTCCAACTACACCACTCTAAGTCCCATTTCCAGTAACCTTCAACTGTACGTGAGAGTTGCTCAAAGAGATGCACATTTCCTACTACTGGGACAAGTCCTTATCTAGTTTGGTTTATTCAAAATTCTGTCATAAGAGCCTCCACTACTAACACAAACTGAAGCCAACTTCCTCATGAAAAAAAAAAAAAAAGAAAAAAAGAAATAAAATAGAATACTTAAAACAGGTTATGCCTTCCTCAAACAAGGCTGGAAATGTTAACATTGTTATTGTAACACCTCATTTGACTAGCTCCACAACAGGTCAAAGTGAAATTGTCAGTGTCTTAACCAATAACTTTCTAAAGATAATCAAGCTAATTAGGACAGCTTCTGCCTTCATTTCTGGCTCCAATACATACTTAAGTGACTGAGACAATTTCCTAAGGCGTTTTTGTTAACAGATTTTATTTTATTTTTACTAGTTTATGTTAAAGACCATAAAATTATACTCCAGAGACCTGTGATTGAACTTTTAACTTCACTAACCACACCTTTGAGCTCCTGGGATAAGCAAAAAAATATGGAAGCATACCATTGTTACTTCTTTATTTCTCAACAGAACTATTACTATCCAAAGATCGCAAACACATAGGAAAGGACAACCACAAAAAATTATTCCCCACTTCTTGAAAGTCAGTGGAATTATTATTATTTTTTTTTAAAAAGCAATAAAAAGCAGAATACAATCACAAGATGTACCCTGCTTGTTGGATTAGCTTAAGCTAGCATTAGCAAAAATAAAAGCTCTGTTAGTAAGTCTTCATCATACTGTTCCAGACAACCTCTTTACAAAAGGCATCTGAGAGCAGCTGGTCAAAATCTTTTGATAAGATTCTGATTCTGACTCCAGAAGTGACTTGCTTAACCATAAAAATATTATTCACTTCTTTCTCCAAGTAAGTGTTTCTATGCTGATTGCTTTTTTCTTTAAATTCCTTTCCACTCAGTTCTTTATCTTCCTCTGTTTTTCATTTCACACTTATTTTTGTGGGCAAAATAGGAAAGAAGGGAAGATGGGACACCAAAAACGCCACTAAAAACTACTGATAATATTTAAAACACTCCCTCCCTTTGCCAGAAACAAACAAACAACAACAACAACAAAAAAACATTTTTAATAAGAAACAAAAATGAATGAAAAAATCCACCAAAAACTTCCCTCAGACTTCTGGGTAGAATTGTTTTTTCCCCACTTCTAACACATAGCAGTTCCTCAAACATACGCAGGTCTAAGCTTTTTCTGTTTCACCTACATTCTCCACCTGTGTGCAACTCATCCATGAATCAGAGAATCCTAACATGGTTTATGTTCAAAGCCCCTACCCAGCCCCAATCCCATGCTGTGGACAGTGCTGCCCCCCACCAGCTCAGCTGCCCAGGGTCCCATACAGCCTGGCCTTGAGCACCGTTAGGGATGGGGCACCACAGTTTCTCTGGGCAGCTGTGCCAGAGCCTCACTGCCCTCTCAGGAAAGCGTTTCCTCCTAGTATCTAAACTAAATCTCCCCTCTTTCAGTTTAAAACAGTTTCCTCTATTTCCTGTCACTGTCTGGCCATGTAAATACACCATCCTCCTCCTATTTACAAGCTCCCTTAAAGTACTGGAAGGCCACAATGAGGTCTTGCTGGAGCCTTCTCTTCTCCAGGCTGCACAAACCCAGCTGCCTCAGCCTGTCTTTGAAGGAGGGGTGTTTCAGACCTCTGTCTTTGCAGTTGTCTGACAGTTCCATGTATGGAATCAGTATTTTTTTTGCCTAAAGACTTACTCTCTTCTTCTTAGCAGGAACTGACATCCAAAACATACCTCATTATCTACCACTTAATTCACACTTCCTATGGTACCATACAAAATCTCTTTCTACGTGTCTGCATTTTGCCTGTAAACAGCATCCTTTGCTGCTTTCTAGGTATCTTCTGGGTATTCCTCTAGCACTAAATGATTAACTGCTTTCAAGGAAAATATAGAAAAGAAAACAGTTCTTGAATTCTCCTTCTTGCAGATGCAGCTTAGTATCTAGATGTACTTTTTTTTTGTCCTCTGTAGTGAGAGCAAGGGGAATAATTACTTTTATTATCATTACATGTTCACATTTTAAGCTTAAGCTTATGATTTCACTGAAGTTCTCTAACAAGACAAAGGGTTGTTTTTCAGGAGTGTGGATGGAATTATATGATCCTTTTCCCACTGGCTACCAATAGAAGCTCTGCCTTTGAAAAATTTCTGCAGTTTGAATCTTGGTAAGAAGTAAAGCCAGCACTGACATATTCTAAGGTCAACTGGTGACAAGTTAATGAGGTATGCACTAATGAGGATCTAAAAATCGTCCTAAAATACCATGTATACTTGTTTTTGATGCAACTTCTGATTTTTATTAATGATCAAATGAAGCTGCTTTTTGGACAAGCTGCCTGCTCCTTGTGGTTTTTTGGGGGGGAGATTTTTGGTTGTTGTTTTTAATCAATATATTAAGTGGCACCTTAGAAAATTAAATTCTTGCTCTGAGGCACCTCTTACCATTAGAGTCCTCCACTTCTTCAGCAGGAGTGTGGTTCTTGGAGGTGTGGTGGGCGTGTGAGGCTGCAAGGTTGACAATGCGGGGTCTTGGTAGTGTCAGTGCTTTCCCATGCACTTTCAAGGAATGCTCTTTCAGCTGGCTGATTGTCATGGTGGAAAATGAGCAGGAGGAACATTTGTAGGCATGTTCACCTGGGTGAGCGAAATACAGGCAAGTCATCAGCTCACAAAAGAAACAAAATGGGGCCCCCATACTTCTTCTACTGAACTTGACAGTAAAGTTCCCATGGACTCCTTCAGCACCAGACTGATCCCAGCGAGAACAAGCTATGTGCATTTCCTTGCTGGAACAATCTGGAGTTTGCTCCGTCTCTCGGACAACTGTAGATCTTTGTAAAGTGATCGATGCCAAAAAAGAGAGACCAAACTATTAGCATGCCTGCGTTGCATGGTATGAGAAGAAAACAGACTCTGAGATGAAAATGGAGCCACTGAACTACAGCCTTTCCAAACATTTTGGGGAGCACAGCAACTGAAGAAGGTGAAATAATTTGTTCTGCATGCAGCTTAAAGAAGCAAGAAGGACACTAGAAAATGCTAACAGAGGTCCCTCAAATAAAAAAGAGGGGAAAAAAAAAAAGTGCAGGGGAAAAAAAAAAAAAAAAAGCATTTACATTTGGGGAAGGACGCATTTTCCTTACAAAAAACTTGCCACTATGCAGGAATATTCTGAACAAAACTGGTAACCAAGTCAAGACTGGTTTACAGCAAGAAGCAGACATGGTAATATCAAGAAAAGTGCGTATCCGCAAGGCTATGTGAAAGCGTGTTATGAAAAAGCACCAAAAGAAGTGAAAGAAAAGAAGTAATGAACAGTAGTGAACTTAATTTTGAACACATTCCAAGCTACAGAGACAGCAAAACAAAGGGAAACAAATCCTTAGATAA
Organism: Excalfactoria chinensis; assembly: GCF_039878825.1. Taxonomy (NCBI): domain Eukaryota; kingdom Metazoa; phylum Chordata; class Aves; order Galliformes; family Phasianidae; genus Excalfactoria; species Excalfactoria chinensis. The sequence continues at coordinate 41,672,474 of NC_092857.1, forward strand.
GATTTGTTTTGCATTAAGCATGGAGGCAATTGGAACACAAAGTGAAACTGTCCCAACAGAAACAATGTGATATTATACAGGTGCCAAGTTATTGTTTTGGAAGTGCCACTTCCATGTACAAGAGTAACACTGGCCACATACGAGTTGTACACGAACAGCCAAAACTAATATTGGAGTGAAATACTCATGAACAATAACAGAAGAACAAGAGCTCTGGTAATGAATGAGGCAGAATATGTTTTCCATCTCTCAATAAATTTAGCAAACATAGTTCTCAAACAGCATCATTTTCAACACCACAAATATGTGAACCAAAAGGGAACATGCATGCTCATTAAAGCAAGTCAGAGAGTAAGCACACCTGAGAAGATTATTATACAAAAAACATAACACTCAACCCTCTCTCCCAGAAAAAATATGCTGATTTTTGGGATAAAACACAAACTCTCAGAAAGCCTTTTTGGTACATCTGAAAGAGCCCAAACTGATGAAATGAGAAATTGTCTTATTTGTTTTCAAATGGTATTCCTCACCTGCATATTACATCAGAGTTATGTATTACTTTTATACAAACAGAAAAAAAAAATAAAATCATGTTTTGCATACCACGTACAAAAACTTACTTAATGGAACAGGATAACACCCAGCCACAAGAAATTCCCAAAGTATATAGTATCAGTGAAATACAGATATAAACCTTCATAGTTTGTCAGAATAAGAAATTACTGGACAACAGTGAGCACCAACCATTAGTTTAAAAGCGTCAGAAAACATTAAAGGAAACACATAATGATTACATATTAAGAAGTCTGGACACAACTAGTACATGTATCCACTCTTCATCAAAAACAGCTCAGCAGAATATCAGCATGAAAGGATGTATTTTATTCTAGAGGTAAGATTATAGTTTTGCTCATTAAAGTGCATTTTCAACTGCTAGTTTTGCACTTAATAAAATAATCATATTCATATACACACAAATTAGTAGAAATTTGAGGGGAGAGGACAGTACCAACATGTGGAGCGTGATGTTCCAGATTACATAGAATGTGAGCAGGGCCACAATACTCTGGCACTTTAGGATTTTACTGAACTTTAAAGATCTCCAGGAGACTCTAGACAAATAAAGGGTAAAGAAATTTCTACTTCTAAACAAACTGATAATGAGATGACTGACGAGAGAAAAAATGGTAACAAAAGAGGTTCAGAAAACCACTGCATCACTGAAAAACTGGGGAGTCTGAAGAAAATTCTTCAGTGTGCGTATTTCTGAAGTACTGACTCTCAAAACACAACAAAGCAAAATTCTGACTGAAAAACATCCAAGTAATTTTCTGTGATGCGGATATTTGTTTGGTAGAAATGGACTGAGGCAGAAACAGACCATAAGTCTTTGAAAACCCTATTACACAAGTCATTGTGCAAAACACTATCCAAGCAACCATGAAATTGTGTTCTTATATGATGCAAAACATGGTCCTGCAAGGACTGTCCACTAGTCAAGTTCAATAACATGAATTCTTAATAAATAAATCAATACATGAAGAGGAGTATGAAATAAATAGCAGCTGCATGCAAACTTTGGCTCTAAAATTCAGGCAGGTTCAAGCAAGGTAACAAAAAGAGTCCATTTTTAGAACAGCAAAAAGGAAACACCCTCTTTGGTGAAGATGAAGATTTGTGTCATCTCCTTAAAGGATGTGGGATTCTACAAACAAGAACTGCTGCATACAGTTGGATTGCCTAGAAGGTACAGAATGCCATAGTCCCATACATTATGAGGTTGGCAACAGACCAGCTAATCAACAACACCTATTCAGAATACAGAAAAGGATCCTGGCACAAGTTCTGTGACATCTGAAACCAATATCAGAAGCTGAGTACAACCAAGATCATCAATCTCCGTTATATTTTGTTTACAAAAAGTACCTTAAATCAAGGGTGATAATTATCTTCTTTTAAAAAAATCAGTAGGTAGTTATGAACTCTTCCTGCCTTTTCTCCCCATTTTCACATCTTCCTCCTCCACTCCAACTTGAGTATAGTGTGACATAAACAAATAATAAGAGAAGGAACATACTTCTAGCCCTGTGTCATCTGTTCCAGTAGTTTATTTCTGAGTAACCAGAGACAATTGGTCTAGTTCATGTTCTTTTTAGATCAGTCAATATTCTATTATTTGTATTAAACTGCACATTTGGACTCCCTTTTGGGAACTGTTTCTTCATTTTTTTAACCAGAAAGATGCAACAATAGGGAACACAGCCAGTGGTTCTTGACTCCAATCTTCTAATAAACTTGCACATGACGTGTGATGATGTCAAGTGTCTGGGGCCAAGGAACAGAGACAGGACACCTACCAGGAAATTTTGAGTCTCACGCTTTTTAATAATCAAAGGTGCAATACTCTGTAATGACCTATCCTGCATGACACATCCCCTTCCCAATTCTGGTTCATCAGCAACACTGATGTATTTATGTATTCTGCAGTGCAATACAGAGAACTGCAAGATAAATTTCCATGTGTGATAACAGAATGATGATGTTCTGCTGTACATAGAACTGAAGTATGCAGTCCTTGGCTTTACCATGAAAGTCACATGAGAGTCTACCAAAAACAACATTCACTTCACAAGCTTTTTCCCAGCTAAAGCACAAACATAAATAGAAATATAACAAAGTTAAGACATTGACATAAGCAGACTGAATAAGTTCATTTATCACTTACAACAATGAAAATAGAATGGGCAATTTGTTAAGTACTCATCTTGTTGAAAATTCTTGTCTTTCCAGAAACATTATCCAAACTTTCACCAATTCCAGTAAGTACATAGGTTGGCCAATCCTGATTTGCCATAAAAATCTTACCCAAATTTGGTGACAAAACACAGGATCTCTGATGAGCAACAAGAATACACAGGCCATTTCTGTTGCTGCACTGCAAAACTAAGAGAAAACTTACCAGCATGAGCCTTGAGTATATGGGTTTTCAGGCGACTATTGTAAGAGGACTTGAATGGGCACAGTTTGCAACGAAACGGCTTATGGTGTCCATGATGGGTCTGCATATGACGATCCAGACTTGAAAAAGAGAAAAGACAGAAAAGGGAAACATAAAAGAGTAAAGCATTTAAACTGTTCCTCTAAATGCAAAGGAAAACACATCAATAATAAATTAAATAAGAGGAATATGAAACTCTTCAACTATCTCTTTAAACTCAACAGGTCTGCTTACAGAATAAAGCACAATCTAATGTGAAGAATTGAAGCAGAGCTGACACCAATTCTGTTATGCAGAAAGCAAGCCACTTAAATAAAACTTCCAGGGCAAGATAAGTATAAATTAAATTATATCTGATCCAGATTTTAAAGAGACCAGTTGATAGAAACAAGAAATATATAAGAACAGTAGAATTACCACTACAGACATCTCTTTTCCTGGCAGACATTTTTGTGAAAATATGTCTCTTTTTGGTTCTCTTGATGGTATTAAAAAGAAAAAGAAAAAAAGAAAAGAAAAAAAAAAAAAGAAAGAAAAGAAAGAAAAAAAAGGATATTTTTGACCAGCTTTAATGAGGAAGCCTTCTTTTGGTTACAGCAAAAGCAGATTAGTGATCCTACTCCGGGGAGGGTGCCAGCAGGCTGCAGTTGATGAGTTCCAGGATTAAAAGGCAACAGAGTTTCCGGAATAACAGTGAGGGAGGTTCTGAACAAAGCTCAACAAGAGTAGAAGGGGTGGCTAAGAGCAGCCTCTACTTTCTTTACGGAAATAGACAGCCTGAATATAGGGGTGTGAACACAACCTGCTCTCTCCGCGGCTTCTTGTCACAGCTTAGTGAATTTTTGAAAGGAAAAAGGGCAGTTTCCACAGTTCGTAAGAGAAGATCAAATTCATTCTAAATCCTGCAGAGCTCTGCAGCTCCCACATTGTGCATCACAGCCATCAGTTCATAATCTTAAGGTGCTAGGCAGGTAGCCTCAGCTTATGTTGTAAACTACTCCTCTTCCTTGGAAACACTAACATTTTGTGATTATGGTTAATTTCAGTCTTCTTACACATGGTGATGGAACAAAAAGGTAGTGCAGACTGGAGAACTGATCATTTCAAAAAACTATCCCTGCATCTACCAATTTAATTCTAGCCACACTTTAAGCTCTACTTCCTTCTGCATTACTTCAATCACCATGTTTTTATGGAGCAAGTCAAGTGTAGGCTATGCCAGCCTACTCTCACTACAGATTGTCATTGTGTCTTTAGTCCCACACTGCAGTGCTTCAGCCAGAAAATTCCTCTTTACGAGAGCACTAAAGTCTGTGTATTCCAAATTTGATGTCAGTAAAAAATAAAAATAAAAAATTAGAAACAAAGTCGTGTCTCCTCAGGGCCACAAATACACTTTTTTAAAAAAAAAAAAATTAGGATAAAGTTTGTGGGAAGACAAAATATACAGCTTTTCTGGGTTAATAAGGAAATAAATATCCTAGATTCTATGACAATGAAAATCTGAAGTTGCAGCAGAATTTCCAGGTCACAGACTGAACCAGTGGTTGAGCAACAGGTGGGAAGGTGTGGCTAACCCAGGGAGCTCAGGAGCAAGCAATGCAGCTGAGTGACCAGAAGGGGTGGAGCCTCGATCCACTCCTCACTCTCATTTAATGGTTAGCAGCCAAGGAAGCAGTATCTCTTTGGATGGAGATTACACTCCTCTTGAGCTGGTACTGGTTGTTGGAAGGTGTGAGCCAATTTTTCTTCTTTGTTATCTGCTGTTGCTTAAATCAAAAACATGTTTTAAGTAGCTGATAAGGAATGATCTTGTTGTACAGTTAAACAATCTGACAAAGATGTATACGTATTCAAACTATTCTGTAATACATACCTTAAGGTGTTTGACGTAATAATACCTAAAACTGTATTTATGATCATGTATGTTGCCAGCACCATTCTTCCAAAGGCAGGGTTAAGTGTTGGTAAGATTTAGAAGAACAGTAGATGAGTTAAATACTTGGTTTCTTTCAAAAACTTTATCTCCCATGATAGTAATTGCATCAAAAATAAAAGATGAAGATCACCTCATCAACAGTAGTAACACTTATTATCAAATTAAGTGACAACTGTGGAGTCATTCACCACTCCCTACCTTATCAACCATTCTACTCATAGCACAATACTTTATTCATTTCTAAGGTGGGAAACAAACTGACCACACACTAAACACAAGTCTGGTTTTGGAAGAAAACCAGTTGACTAGGTAAAGAGCATGCCTAATGAGGTAACGGCATTCTCATTGTCATCTCCTTTTTCACTCTTGACTGCTCAATCCCGTGTATCTTTTCAACCTGTTTCATCAGCTTGCCATGCCATAACAACAGAAATCTCACTTTCTAAGGAGTATAAAAATGCATTTTATTGTGCTTTCCCTCCCACATGCATTTGATTGCAGTCTTCATCAAATTGTAGTGTGTATCCGACAGTGTTATTAATGCCTATAGTGAATGAGTACATGGATCATCTCTTCTTTCATTAAGATAGCAAGGAAGCAGCTCTCTTCCCAGAATCTAGAGAAAATGTTTGTCACATGTACGATACGTCACATAGGAAAGTCTCTCTGTCAGTTCTAGATGCCTTCAGAAAGTATCCTTTAACCTCCTTTTTTTGGCATGCGATGTATATGTATTCAGAATATTACCAAGCTGATGGCAAAGTCAATCACTAGGAAGATAATCAGAAAGAACCTGCCTATTTATTATGACTTCATATTTCCATTATGCAGCATGAGACAAGGAAACAGACTGATGAAGTCACATATATGCCATGCTTGTATGAAACTGAAATGTGCAGCTTCATGCTACAAACATCATGATTAAAAAAAAAGTCTATTTTTAAAGGAAAGTTTATAAGAGCTATTTAACATGAGAAATGGAAACTCAGATGTCAAAAAGTTGTAGTCATTGTAAACAATGTAGTTATGCACACCAGAAGTTTGCTATACACTAAAGATTAAAAAGAAAGATACTTTGCTCTTATTCACTTGCCAAATTGCATGCATTTGGCAAGGTTTCATAAGTGGTGGGATTCACTGTTCACCTACTTTAAGAAGCTGCATTATTTGCTTGCATGCTTTTCCTCTACACGCAACAAAAAGGGGCTTAAAAAAATTCAGGCTATAAATATGTGACCTTTTATAAGCAATCATACACAATGATGGTCAAAGGTTCTCCTGTGCAGAAGACACCTGAATGCTGAGAGTAGTGTTGAGTAGTGTTGTTCAATATCAGTTTGAGGGTGCTTTTCTATGTCAACCTACAGAATAGTAGTTCTAGTCAGAGTTTCTTTTGAAAACAAAATTGAAAGCCACAACTTACTTGTGCCTGAAAGCAGAGACAAAGGAGCAGTACTGGCAGCTGTACTTGTCTTCCCGGGCAAACATGGCCAAAGCCAAGTGACTCCTCTCGTGAGATCGCAGACCCTGCATAGACATCAAAACCCGGTCACACTGGCTGCAGTGGTAGCCCCCAGGCCTGGTTTCATCTTCCAAGGATGCTCCAGATTCAGCTTCTGCAAATTCCAGAATGCCAGGGTCTTTGGCTCCCTCAAAACCCTCCAAAGTTGTGTTTGAAGAATCTTCAGCTTCCTGCTAAAAAACACATACCACCCCAAAGCCATCAATTCTCTCTCCCTTCTGCCCCTCAGGCTTTCCCACGTGTGCATTTTAATACCTAGCTTTCCCACTACGTTATTTTTCTAAATATATCCCTATTAATGGCTTCCTGGAAAAACAGGCCTGCTCCTGGGGGGAAAATGCAACATATATATAGCTTAAAATAAGAGTCTCCTGATAGTCAAATAATGCAAAGAGACAAGAAGCTGAATCAGCTTTCTCTCTATTGTCTTTATATAAATCTTCTAGGCTTGATGAGTGAAAACTTGCTAAGATATAGAATAAGTTCACTTCAGCTCATTTTCATGTATCTTTACAGCGTGGCTACTCCACAAACTAATAGCCTTGTCTGCTTTACTATGTAGCTGCCCATTGGTATCAGATTCACAAGAAAGAAGCAGGTACTCTAAGATTCTAGAAATCTTAAAAAAATAAACGTATTTTCTTATTCACTTTCTTAACTCTCCTGTCCTTTCCTTCCTCTAAACAAAGCATGTATTTTTGCAGCAACTTTTAAAAACCTGTAAGAGTTTATGTATCATGTTCTTTTAGCCTCGGATTTCAGATTTTGTTCCTAGCTGCATAGTATCCTTTTATTCAAAAGTTGGCATTGATCCCAATTAAATTCATATGAGAAGCAGGGAAGAGAGGAAATAGTCTGAAAGCGGGGAAGCCTCCCAGTCTGTCAATACTGTCAGGTAAAGTAAAGGAAGGGCAGTTGTAGGGCAATGAAAGCTCTCTGGAGGGAGCATGAGCTAGGCCCTGAAGGATTCTGCTTCCTTACAAAACATAGCTTGTGTCATGAAAGAAGCATCCTAAGTCAGGCACTGAGACCTGCAGAAGGAATCTTCACCAAACTGCAGCACAAGGAGAAGGGATACACTGATACTTCCTACAGCCTTATTGTACTTGCTCTGCCCATGCCTATATAGTAGAAATCAGACTGTGTAGCACAGTCTATCCTTGGAGATGTTCTAGAAGACATCTTCTTTCATGGTGAGAAAGGAACGACATGCTTACAGCTAATCACCTGAATGGTACCAATGGCTCAGCTGGCCATTTGAATGTTTTGTTTGGAGCCAGCAAGGAAATTTCCTGTGGAAAGGCATACCATAAGCAACTTCATCCATCTGAATCTGCACACTTACCCTTCTTTAAAAAAAACAAAACAAACAAACAAACAACAACATCTCTTTTATGGTTTAACCAAGTAGAAAAGTAGCCCACAATAGCTGAGAGAAAGCCTTCTGCTCATAAAACAAGTCTGTCGGTCATCAACGACATCAACTCCTTTGTGGCTGACAAGAAATGAAATTAAATAGTCTTCGTGCTCCTAGATCAAGAGTGGAAAAAAGTTAAAACATCTTAAAACAAACCGGATGCACTGCAAGAATTCAGAGTTAGATTAAAAAATCATGCAGAACTAGAATAACTGATGCAAAATCCATCAACTACATGAGAGCCCTCCACAGGTTTTCCATGAGTCCTTGATTTTAAACAATGCAAAAAGTTGCAGTCAGTTTTAAAATTCTCACCTTTACTGTAGCTGACACGGAAGAGACATTCCCATACTGAACATGCTTGCGGAGGTGATTACAAATGGCTCGAAGCGTTGGATGGACTTCCACACAAAATTTACACTTGTAACCAACCACTTTCCGCTCTTTAAGTTTTGAAACATCTTCCAGGTGTCCAAAAGCCTATGAGTACACAAACACAGATCAATTCATACACTGATGTGTACTTTGCTATCTAATTTTTAAGGAATACGGACTAGATTTTGCAGCTGGAGGGAATTTACGCTTGATGTACAAGTCATGTTTTCAGAAACAGCAAGGTCATTTTTTGCTGATGTCTATTAACACCCTCCAGAACAAGAGGGCAGGACATCTGTACAACAGAAACTTTCAGTTTCTGCATAACAGTAATACTCCAGAAGACTATGCAATTTGAACTGTGAACCTGAAACTGTGTTCTTTCATGACACCTCTACTCCCCTAACAGCTGTGAGGATTATTTTCTGCAGCAACTGTATTCCACACTAAGCAGAAGGAATGGAGTGCATGAGTAGGATAAAAGAGCACAATTTGTTTTTCTGATTATGGGGCACTTGTCCAAAGCTTCAGTCATCAGACAGATTACTATCATATTAGCATTTAGTGGTTTATAAAAGGAAGTACTGGAAGAAACGAGATTGAGAAGTAAACTAAAGTGTTATTCAGTGGTATGCTTAAAATGGGGCTGGGACATTTTATAAAGAATTTAGTACATGGCTGCCTTGCAACGAAAGAATACGGAACTGTCAGATCCAGATGGCCTTCCAGAAGGGTAGGAGGAAGGAAAGATAAGGAGAATACTGAAGGAAGCAGTTAGAAGGCTCAGGGCCTCCTATGGAACCTAGGGAGGGGTGGAAGATGAAGGATGAAGGAAATTAAAGCAGAATGTGTAATTGACTTATGGAGCTCAACTGGCAAGCTGAGTCATTCATTAGCCTGTGGTCATTTGGCTGTCAAACAGAACATGCAAGTGGGCATTAGTAACAGGCAGCCTCTTGGGGTGCAGAAGGGTAGTGTTTTTGTTTTTCTCCCTCCGCAGGGAAGGGAGAACAGGGAAAGAGACCAGACACACAGATCCTTACCCTCTCTTGTTTGAAATCTGCAAAAGCACCATCTGCGTATTTCTGCTTGCTCAGAAGCTGCTTTCTCCTCTCCTGACGTTTGGCACGTTTCTGGAACTCCTCATTGTGACCATTCAAGTGTGCAGTCAGCTCTGCTGTGCTATGCAATTTCATATCACAGTGCTTGCACTGGTAGACAGCATTCTGAGAGCGGGTGCCACTTCCCAGTATGGTAAAGTCTCTCTTCAAATCCTTGCTGTGGTGGTCAGTGTAATGCATGCACAGCAGCTCTGCTGTGCTAAAGGACAGCTTGAAACACTTTATGCACCTGAAGGGAAGCCACTCAATTTCTTGAGCCTCGCTCTCCACTTCAGGCTTCTCAAACTCATTCCTCTCCTCAGTCGGAGTCAGCTTCTCATGCTCATCGGCATACACAGCAGTGAAGTAACCCCCAAGCTTGCTTGCATGCTGCTTCTTCGGGAAAACACCAGGGTGACGCTTCATGTAGTGGGACACAATACCCTTTTTGCTGAAGGACTGGAAGGAACAAAGCGAGCATTTCTTCTTCTCTACAGCTCTCCTCAGTTCCTCACTTAACTGAGGAGTGTCATCTTTGGGAGGAGATGGAATGATCACTTTATTGGGTTTGTCGCTTACTGTCCTGGAGGCTGCTAAGCAATGAGTGTAGTAAGCATCAATGTCATGTCTTTTCTGGTAGTGTGCCGCAAGCCCTTTGCGAATAGGGTTGGTGTAGGAACACAAAGCACATTTGAAGAGGTTGTTCTTGCCCTCCGGCTGTGCTCGGACATTGTTATGCTTGATGCGGTAGTGCCTGGCTATCCCCTTCCGGGTAGAGCAAAAATATTTGCAGAGCTGACACCGGAAAACTGTGTGAGACACTAAATGAGAACTGGAGAAATGAGGCGCTGCAACAGAGATTTCTCCAACATCCTCAGCAGCAATTTCTGGAGAGGCCTTGATTTCAGTCACCATGTCTGGCTCCAGGGAAGCAGATACTTTCGGCGGTGACTGGGCAAAAACATCAAATTCAGGCTGATTGTGGTATTTCTCATAGTGAATTTTGAGCTTCTCCAGTGTACCATGAGTATAAGGGCACAGTTTGCATCGATAAGCACCATAGCCTTGCTTGAAAATCCTACTCGTCTCTTCCACATCATTCTGAGTAAGATCAGTTGACTGCTCCACATCATGCACAAAGTCTTCAGCAGTGACCTTTATTGATGGGTGCCGCTTCTGGTAGTGTGTGAGAACGCCATGAATGCGAGTGTTAATGTACGGGCAGTGTCTACACTTGTACACAGCACCTGGGTTAATGTCTATATCCTGAGCAAAGTCTGCAGCTTTCACTTTCATGCCAGGATGTTTTTTGCCGTAGTGGGTCAGAAGTCCATGCAAGTTGTTGTATTCAGACTGGCAAACTGTACACTGATAAGGAGTAGAGGAGATGGCAGGGTTTGCAGAAGCCAGCTGTACAGTTTTTTCCTGGGAAAGGCTGGGATCCTCTGCACACTCTGCTTCCTGGTCCATTTGAGAGGTTGTTATCTGGTCTTCAGAATCCATCCTGACCCCAGTTTCATCAGGCTGTGTTCCAGATTTCTCAGCAGCATCTTTCTCCTTGATAATATCTAACAGCACAGATTCATCCCCATTCATGGCCCAAGGGTGAAAAGCTTGGTAGTGATTAGTAATATCCCAAATGGAAGATGCTTCAAAAATGCAGTCTCTGCATTTATAGGTCTTTGCTTCTGCTGGCAACACTAGGGCAGGAGGAGAAGGATCAGGGCCTGCCCAGAGTTTAGTTGCCATGTAAGTATAGTCAACATAATGCTCAGGATGTCTCCTTTGGTAATGCACAAGCAAACCACTTGGCTCTGTGTGTGAATAAATGCACCACTCACAGTGATAACCAGCCTCTATCAAACCATCCAAAAATGCCCATCTCAGAATAGATGTAACTGTGGCCTTCAGATTTGGGTGATCCTTCTTAATATGCTTCCTCAATGCATAGAAGTAAGGTGATGTGTAGCTGCACTGCCTGCACTTGAGGGCTCTCAGCTTGGACTTGTCCCGTTCAGTGCTAGAGGTGTGAGCAGACACGCTGCCAGATGATTTCTTCTGGCTGCGATCGCAAAGGCTTCTAATGGTGGCTGTATGCTGTCTAATCACATCTGCATTAGCTTTGAAGTCACGATGCTTCTTTTGATAATGAATGAGCACTCCTTTCACGGTTCGGTTTCCATAATCACAGTGTTGGCAGAAAAACATTTCATTCTCGGGAGGATTCACAGAGGTCTCAGAACCACCTCGGCTCAACTGCTGCATTGATACTGGTGGCCTCTGTATACCAGGTGGCAGCTCACCAGCCCTCATCATTGCTGCAGTGGGAGGTGCCTGTCTGATATATTTGGCAGTGACCTTTATCTCTGGGTGCCTTTTCTGGTAGTGGACAAGCACTCCCACAACTGAGCGGTTGCTATATGAACAGTGTTTGCAATAGTAGAGTTCAGTTGCAAGGTCTGGGGGTGGGGGTGGGGGAGGTGGAGAAGCCAAGTTGGACAATTTTGGGGAGACGGGTGTTCCCATCTCAAAAGACATCTGAGCCAGGGCAGAGCCTCTTTCAACAGAAACTACACGCATGGTCTTCTGAATTCTGAAGTACGATGCTTTTTCTTCGGGGTGCTTTTTCTGGTAATGAACCAAAACTGAATGCATATTAGGGCTTGCAAATGAACACACATCACAGTCATAAACGACCACACTATTGACTGAAGGTTCCTTCTGATTTTCACATTCAGGGCTAAAACTCTTGGCAGCACTTTTGTTAAAGCCAGCTGGCACACCAGCCCCGCGAGCCACAGGGGTAGAGGTTGCCATAGTTTTTGGAGCAGAATTCAAGATCTCTCTTAGTGTTTGAGACTCTGTGTTTAGTCCTTCTTGCTGCTCAACAACATAACTTGAAAATATCATTGCATTGTTGATTTTCACTGTGGGATGCATTCTTTGGTAATGTGGCATCAGGCTTCTAACATTTGGGCTTGTGTAAGAGCAGAAGCGACAGCGGTAGATCAAATCAGAATGATCAAAGTTCAGTACATTCATAGCTTCAGGGTGATGCTCTCCATAATGCTGCTGCAAGTCTTCAAAGTTTGTGTAGTCAATATAGCACTCAAGACATCGGTATACTGCACTATGATCATTGGGATCCAAAATATACCTAAAGCTGAATTTAATATAGGGATGCATTCGCTGGTAGTGCGTGCTAACACTCCGGGCAGATTTGTTGCTGAAATCACAGTGTTTACAATAATAAAGCCTGCCAGAGTCACTGAACTCCGCATTCTCATTATTCTGATCAGTACCATACATGTTTGACTGGCCCCCCAGAACAGAGGCATTAGGGCTCTGATGTTCCTTCATGCTGACGGAAGAATAATAATCTTCCTCATCTTCTGATAGAGTGAGCTCAATCTCTGCTCCATTGGCAGAACTGTAATCATGCTGCAAGCTTCTGAAGTTTGTCTCCTTCTGGGAATCGTTAGCCTCTCTTCCCCACATCTGCTGTGGAGCATAAGAACTGGAAACTTCTATCATTGGTTCTGCTTGCTCTTCTTCTCTGTCTAACTCCACTTCTATCTCCACCTCATTGTCTTCCTCCTCTTCCTCATCATCCTCTACATTAATCACAGCATCTTCTTGCTGTTTGTTTTGGCTAATTTTGCTCTGCAGATTACTTGCAATTTCATCAATTCTAGTTCTCTTTTTCACTGGTGAGAGATCTAAAGGGAAATCGTTAGACACCTTCCGAGGGGCCTTTGCAACAAAATTATTCTTAGATGAGAGCCCAAGTATTGAGGTCTGGCTCTTTTTCACTGTGCTGGCAGAAGTGTGAGCATCTGCCTCACTCTCTTGTGGCGTGTTGGATGGTGGTCCGTCATATTTTGGGATGTTGTCACAGAATGAGTGCTTGTGCTGCTGATGAACTCTGAGGCCTTTCAAAGTCGTGGTGGAATAGTTGCACATTGTGCACTTGTATGGATGCTGTGAGTGTGGCTGGGGTGATTGCTGTTGTTGCTGTTGCTGCTGCTGCACTGGTTCCATCATCCCAGCAGACTTTCTACCATTTATATTTCCACTCTCATATGACACTGTGCTATCATTCAAAGAAGAGGCAATGCTTTCAGCCTGAGAATTCACAGTGTCCCAGTCTGATGTTGTACCTGTATGGCACTGCTTGTGGGCACCAAGTTTCAATGAACTCTTACAAGTAAAAGGGCATTCATCACACTTGTACACAGCTGTCTTCCCAGACAGGTGGATGTTCTCAATGTGACGGGAAATGCTTCGGCGGTGCATCGTCAGGAAAGGGCAAAAAGGACACTGGAACCTGTTCATATACCTTCTGAAGGGAATTCCCTTTGTCTCCAATAGTTTGTTGCCATCGGATCCCATCAGCTGCTCTGCGGACATTCCTGTGGTCTGGTGATCCATGGAGTTCAAGCCATTCTCGCTGTCCATTTCATTTAGCTCTTCATCTGAACTGGAGTCATTTAGCATACTGTTTGTTTCCAGGTCAGCAGAAGAATTTGTCATATCAGCAATTCCATAGCGGGATCTGTCAGACAAATTAACTATGCTCGAGTTGTGAGGTGACTTAGGCTTCATTTGAGGATAAGACACAGAAGAAAACTTGGAAGATGTAGAAGAGTTGGGCCTGATAAGGGAATTGCCCATAGAGCTCCTGAAGTTTGAGACATTAGCATTTGACATCTCACGTCCCGTTGTATTCATGGAAATATAATTAGAGTTTGGGGAGGCATTCTGGGCACTCTTATTCTGTACATCAGGTGTACTGGTTCCTTCCTGTTGCTGCCTCAGGCTTGACAGTATTTTCACCATGCTGCGGTGCTTCTTCATCATGTGGTCACACCAGCGCTCCCTTCGAGGTGTCTGGTAGCTGCACCATTCACAGCAAAAGTTGCCCCTAGACTTTGTCAGGGGCTTGACCATGGACTCCAAAATGCTCCGCTCCACCACCTCTGCAGGCAGCTCCTTGCAGGGTTCCTGCACTGGCACAGAAGCAGATGTCGATTCAGATAGAGCAGTGGAAGCTGCAGGGGGAGTTGAACTCTCTTTCAGGTTGTTTTTGTGATACATTTTCTGGTGCTTAATAATCCTTGCACGCCTGGGTGACTTGTAGGTGCAGAACTGGCAACTGAAAACTTTGCCAAACCCTTCATGCATCATGATGTTGTAATTTAAGGAACTAGCGGATGGTGGCCCCACTGAGCTCCCCCCAGCCTGTGCTCCATGAACCTTGCGTGTGTGCTCTATAAGGAGGTTTTTGGAACGGAAGTAACGCACACAGAACTTGCACTGGAAAAATTTGTTGGTTGGTTTAGGATTTGGAGCCATATGCTGACCATAGAAAGACTGGCTCTGGCTATAGTAACTTCCAGTCCCCATCTGACTTGTTGCATTTTGCCCTAAAATGAGAATCAAGGTGAATATATAAATAAATTTAAAAAAATACAGAGGCTTTTTCTCCACCCACCCTGTATGCTTAAGAATACAACTGCACCCTGTACAGGTAATAATCACACCAGGATTCTCTCACTGCCTTATGGTAAGATCTACGTATATGGCAATGTTCTGAAAAATGACCACTGTGAACAACATGTACACATATATGATACTGTGTGCAGTCTAAGATAGGCCATTTCCAAAATCATATTATGTGGGGGGAAGGGGGAAAATCTAGTATACTAATAAAACTGAAAATTCTGAAAAGCTTCATGGTGATGAAGAACAGTGAAAAGTTGATGAACAAAAGCATTTTGAAGCAACAGATGAAAAACAGCTAAGAAATAAAACCATCCTCCGTATTTGTACTTACAGAAAAAGCTGTGGTCAGAACCAGTATGGTAGAAGCTAAATGCCTGCTTTGTTGCCACAGCAATAATAATAGTGTAATTTTTACAGCCAAATTAAAAGTATTAGCTAATATATACTGAAGTAAGCCACATGTAAAATAGGAGGTTAGAGTTGAGATTTACCTGCTATTTCATCTGCAATTGTAAATTCATCCTTTACAGAAGAAAATTCAACTTCAGTCTGGTTGCTGGCATTCATGGAACCAGACCTTGGCTGGCTAGGACTTTCTTCAGAGACATCAGTTGGCTGCAGGAAAGCAGTGTGAACATCCTGGATGTGAGCTTTGAGGTCTTCATAAGATGGAGCTCGAAAATCACAGCCATCACACTGCAGCACCTCCATGGTTCAAGGATGATCTTTTACATGAGAAAATTCTGCAAGAGAGAGGATGCGAAGAAGGAAGGTTTTACAGTAATGCCATTTAAAGGAATTCTAAGAATAGGTAAGGTCATGTTTGTAAAAGACAGTCGTTTCCAGAGATTCCATAACTACTGCAGTGTAAAACTTAATGAGTACTTATTCCAAGAAGAGGAACCAGACTGGATTCACATGAAGTCCTACCTAGGTAGCTTACAAGTTGCTGACTAAACACTACAGTCAATTTTCTGACATATAACTATTGATTCAATGGACTTTGTCCCCTTGGCTTTTCCATTACACTGGACAGAGCTACTGTTCAGAAGTCTGTCTTGTTCAAAGACCAGAACCTGTACACTACAGAAAAAGCAAATAACTCCTGAACAATCACATGCAAGAGAAGATACAGCTACTTTGTGAACTCAAGGTAGAATAGTTTGTTCTGCCTCACCTCCACCAAGACTCTTAAAGAGATGACAGAGGGGATTTCATAAATGTGTATAGATATCTAATGAGTGAGAGTCAAGTGGACAGGCTCTTTTCAGTGGTGTTCAGCAACAGGACAGTAGGCAGTGGGTAGAAACTAGAACATGGGAAGTTCCAATGTGAACATGAGCAAAAACCTCTGCTGTGAGAGTGACGGAGCACTGGAACATGATCCCCAGAGGAGCTGTGGAGTCTCCTTCCTTGTAGACATTTAAGACCCATCTGGACACTTTGCTGTGTAACTTACTGTAGGGAACCTTCTTTAGCAGGGGGTTTGACTCAATGATCTCCAGAGGTCCCTTCCAACCCCAAGCATTCTGTGATTCCTATTCTTTCGTAAAATGTTTACTGCTTCATTTGAGCATAATTCTGGAAACATCACCTTTGGGAGACATTTAGAAGGTGAGGACTGGAGGAAGACAGGGAATGCAATGGAAATAGGAATACTGCTCAAGTACAGCGGAAACATGTAACAAAGACTCATCTCAGAAACAGTATGTCTTCCTTGATTACCCGTGTGCCATGGGTACCTTGAAGTACCAAGTAACATTAGCCACAACAACACAAAGTACTGAGGTTTAGTTTGTAAATCAATTAATCCTGCGCCAAGAGTTGCATACTTAAGTACTGCCGTGAGGGTGAAAAAACTCAAAACACAAGCAACACAAAAGCCTTAGACTCTCCTACTTCATGCAATATTTAGGCACCAGAGCAACTGATGTCTAAATACTCTTATGTTAACAAAATAATCACTTCTTGAGTTTCCACATGCTCTGCTGGGCTAGAGATAATCTGGTCATTCTGGAGGTCCAAGATACAAGAGCAGCCCAAAACACTAGAAATTCCACATATCTATTGCATGATGAGTACAGAGCTACTTCTACAGTGAGAAGGCTCCAAAACATTAATGCACTGAAATAAGAGAGGATATTGCATCAGGATTTTGTATGAAAGAATGCTTCTTCTGATAGCCTGCTAAAATAAACTTCTAGTAAGTCAAATTCTGGACAGTCTGAGCACACAGACTCTCCACATATTTACCTACCGTACTTTGCAGGCTGTACCGTGCTCCTTCCCTCTCCAACCCCCTCCCTCCCACCACCAATAAAGAAAATGAACGCTGTACCAGCTTCTTTTCTGCTAACAAAGTTACAATAATCAAGATACTCGAGCCTTTATGTGCAAGCACCAGACCAAATTGTGTGGAAGAGGTTGCTATCTGCTCTGGATCAAATTACAGCAGTGAGTGAAGCCCCACCCCACGTCTCCTTTAGCACAGTCCATTAGACCTGAAAACAAATTTTTCCATGGAGCAGACGACTCCTGCATTTAGAGCACTTCACAGAAAAGCAGATCATCCAGTTTTCACTACCCATCCCCCCAAGCTTAGTCCTTTCATCTCAGCCAAACAAGCCACAGCTCTGCTGAATGTGTTTATCACACTTTCAAGAGATATGAGCCCCTGCGTCACTGAAGCTTTAAGACTCACTAAGCTGCCCTAGTCCTCTGAGCTTTGGGAGCAGCCATTTTAGCTCAGACAACTCCAGCACTGAGAGGCTCATAGCTTCTCGCCCGTGCACAACATGGCCTCACTTATCTCAGCTTCATCTCAAGCACACCAGGTTTGGGTTTTTTTCTTTCTTTCTTTCTATTTTTTTTCCCTCTTTTTCCTCCTCTTCCTTGAGTGATGCTTGAAAAATCAGCATCAACACAGCTGCTCTTCTCCTGCATGCCTTGCACCCCAAACCATGTCACTGCTGTCCCCCTGCACTGCCCAAGCAGCACCTTCTCTCCCTGAGCAGACCGCCAGCAGTTATCTCCCAGGGTTGGTTCCCTGTCCCATGGATGACAAATGGGACGGTTCAATCCAAAAAGCACAGCATTTCAGCATCAAGATTCTGGTCCAAGCTGTCCTACAGGCAGAGGCAAGGCAGAGCCGAGCCTCCCAGCAGGAGGACTCCGGGGGGGGGGTGGGGGGGGTGGTGGAAAAGGAGGGTAGGGGGAGCGAAGCGGACGGGGGCCTCCAGCCCCTGGGGAGCCCTCCAGCTCGGCGCAGAGGACACACCACCCCACTCCCCTGCCAGATTCCAAAGTCTAATGACCTTTGTTAATCACCAGCCAGCCCGTCTGCATCAGCAAACCCTGCCAGCAGACACACCCTTCAACACAAAGGCTGTAGCTATGCCTTTTAAGAGAGGTTCTCTGAAAGCTCCATTGTGTGGAAGAGAGGAAAAACAACACACACACACAAATCTCTCTTCCCCCCCTTCCCCAGCCCCCGAAAAACTTCAGACCCTTTTGAAACACCATCACAAAGCGCTTTCAGCTCCGTGTCTTGCAGGACAGCTTACAAAATAGAAAACCAGGAGAGCAAACCTGAAGTTCTGAAAAATAGAATGCTGGGAGCTTCAAGAGATAAAACAACATCACCATCCCACTTCCAGCAGCCACAATTCTTTCATACGCTGACGCTTGGAGAAGATATCCTCAAGGATGCTCACTTTTGTCCAGATAATCTTACATCAACAACGGTACCTTTCTGCTACAAATCAGAAGGAGCAGTTGAGAAATCACTAATAGCTGCTGATTAAAATCTAATGAGGACTTTCTAATGGGTTCTAGCTTGTAATGTCAGCAGGAGCTATCTCTCAAAGGTAGCACCAGGTCATAGACAAAGTTAATCTTACTGATGCTTCGAGGAACAAATATCAGGTAAAGCTCCATGAATTTCTATTTTATGTGTGGTTTTTGTTTTTTGTTTTTTGTTTGTTTTGTTTTTTTGCTGGGCATCATGCTGAAAGCAAGATGAACCAATTTGGTGAGGAATTCTGCCCTCCCGTTTCCACATTTTTCTTTAAAATTTGAGCATTTCACAAAGACGAAGAAAATCAGAAACTGCCAGTCTGAGCTCATATATCAAAAGAAACTGAAACACAATGTGTGTCTTTCTTCTTCATTGTCTGCATGGAACACGGAACAGAAAGATCCACCTCCCCACCAGGGAAGAGCATTGTCAGTGCAGATGTTAATGCACTGGGAAGATGTATAACCCAAGCAAAGGAGATAAAACAAGATTTGCATGTTTTTCAATCAAAACTGGCTAAAACAATACTTTCCATACATCAAGCAACACTATCTTATATACTTAATTTGCTTGATAAAACCTACATTCCATAATCCCTTAAGTGTTCACATAGCACCATTAAAAAATAAAAATAAAAAACGAGGGGGAATGAAGGTGTAGGTGAGGATGGAGTTACCAAAACTACTAGCTCAAAAGCAGAACAGGAAGCCTGGAAAGAAAACAAACAAACTAAACAACAACAAACACAACCACCATGAAATGAATCCATAAATCCTACAATCCCTCGGTAACATATTCACAGCCAATCTCTTGAGACCACATTGCCCAAAGATAATGTGATTTCTAAAATATTCTTACTAACGTGATGCTAACCTCACCAGATTATTAAAATGACATTGTCTGACTTAATTTGCATTTAGAACCTCTTGATAAAATATATGGCTTTAACGTTTAATATGGAGAAGAGGTATACTCATTTCCCCTTGGAGCAAAAAGCTCCCAAAACATTGAGTGCTAGAGATTCTGAAAGCCATGTAGTTTTAAAGACCAAAGCTGAGGTGTCAAATTGTTTTCCACATCCTTCTCTGTGCTCCTAAGTATGTGAGGAGAACATCAGAGAGACAGTTGCATTTGGTTTCTAGGTTTCTGAAAATCCAAAACAAAAGATAATTGTGCTTGTTGAACAACAGTCATTACAGAATTTGGCAGCAGCCAAAGTAGTACAAATCATTATGTTTAAGTTTGGTTTTAAGGCTTCAAAATACAAAATTAATTGTGAAGCCTAAGGCGCTGACCTCAAAATTGAGCTTCTGTGGTTGACTACCCACCCGTTGTATTTTGAGAAGGAGTCAGCAGTGCTTCTAGAAGTTAAGAATATGCACATGCACAACCACAACTGAAAAGGTCACTCAGACCACACATGCAGTGTGAATCCAGCTCAGTATTGGTAACACTACATTTAAAATAATCACCAGAATTCCAAGCCTTCCTACAGACAGATGATCTCCAACCCTACCTCATACAGGCATGTTGCTGAGGTGGAGCTGAAAAACATAAAATCATAGAATCATAGAATCACCAAGGTTGGAAAAGACCTAAAAGATGATCCAGTCCAACTGTTCAGCTATTACCAATAGCTCTCATTAAACCATGTCCCTCAACACAACATCCAGTCGTTCCTTGAACGCCCCCAGGGTCAGTGAATCCACCACCTCCCTGGGCAGTTCATTCCAGTGCCTGACCACCCTTTCTGTGAAATAATATTTCCTAATGTCCAGCCTGAATCTCCCCTGCTGCAGCTTGAAACCATGGCAGTGGTCCTGGTCATACTCACATGGCTATGGAAGCAGGAACACTGCCAAGCCTGCTTTCACCTGACTGGGCTCCCCAGGAGGCACAGCATGTGTCAGGGTCCTGAAGGCACTCACAGGCTTTGCTGCCCAGTCTGCAGTCACTCTGGGCCTCTGCCAGGCTCTCCACCTATTCCAGCTCCACTGAGACCTTTATTTTCCCGCCCAAGGTGCAGGATTGCCTGTTAGGTCCCCCCCCAGTCACGTCCAGGGGCTCTGGGGCTGCTCTGCAGCTACCCCATAGCCCTGTCACCAAGGCGTTGCCCCAGTGCCTAGGCGTTTTGTGGCTTGGGGGATACCCATTTGCCCCTCATTTATCAATGTCTGAACAAAGCATACTCTTTAAGATTGGGAGTCACACATCACACTGAACTTACTAGAAACTTCAGTGTTGGTCTTATCTTTTTTGTTGTTGTTACTGGAAACTAAGCCACCAGAAAGATACTAGCAAAACACTACAGAAATGTGACTCACAAGCAGCTCACCATGGACGAAAGCTCTTGTGCTAGTCAGATTGTGAAGATTCTTGGTCCTCTGATTGTTGACTTTGGGGTCACTTGTCCAAACCCTTATAAACTGAACTTAAATAAAGAATCCGACAGAACTTAACACAGATGAGACTCCATGGGTTGAGTTGCAACTGTTCACTCTTATGTAGTAAATTTGTGGTTCCTATTCTCATGTAAAGTACTTACAGTAAAATATTATCACTAGGAATATGTTTTACTGTCAAAATTTTCATTCTGATGTCCAGTTTAGGACCATTTATTACAGTTTGAAACTCAGTGGTTGTGCCCATGAGCGTAGTACATTAACTATGTGATTCTTAATCCTGCTGCCCATTTCTTCCAGTAAATACTTTACCAGTCCATTCTCGTTTCTGTTGACCTATAAGGACATTCATAGCATATTAAAATACAAGATATTGACACTTTTCAGGAAATAAACTTCTTTTAGAGATGTACTACAACTCAGTGATAAAAACAATTACCTAAACTGATCTAAATATTTATTTATTTATTTATTTATTTATTTATTTTGCCCAAAATATACCTGGAAGGCTGAACCTCAAGTGAACTCCAGGTTGGATTACACACAAGAAGAAATCTTCCTGCATCACTTTCTTCATACACAATACTTGCCAGAAATCCTGATGACCAACAGAAATCCCCAGTGACCAACTTCCTTGATCCCTCTGCAGTTCAGTCATAATTTCATTTTGTTACATCTCCATATTTCAATTCATGCATTTACATATCTGACACAGTGCTGTGGTTTGGGCTGTTGCAAAGCTACAGCATAGCTCTCAAAACCTTCTCCACTGAACAAAATGTAAACATTAGTCTTTAAGCTTGTAGAAAGCGGCTCCACAGTGCTGGTAGCTGCCCAGAAACATAGATGGCTTTTTCAGTTCTAGGTAAAAAAATTACAGAACCTGTGGTTATTTTTTCTTGAGATATTAATAAATTCATAAAATAAGCTGAAACAGGTTTAAATGATAAATAACACCGCTACCAGCTTAACTGGTTCTTTGAGCTGATGATTTTAGAAAAGTAAAATAAAATATTATATCATTTTGAGCAATATATCAAGGAAAAAGATTGTATTCCCTAATCTCAAGAAGATGTACAAAGTGATAATTATCCCCCTGCAAAAAAGACAAGCTTTTCTAGAAGGAAAGTCAAAGATGAAATACTTAATCTCAAATTCAAGTGATACTTAAAATAATTCAAACTATTATATGAGTAACTTAAATATATAGAGCCATGAGGTAGGGAGGGACATACTTGTTACAAGGTACGTAAATACCGCTGGATTAATTTTCAGTTCCCACAAATAATTTGCTTGTTTTAGCTTTGTTTGTTAATTTTTGGTATCCTAGACTATAAATAGTTATTTGTTATTAAAAAAGTAAAATCTAAATTCCTGAAGGATAGTTCCAAACTTAAAAAAAGATAACAATAAGAAAGTTCAAATATAATATTGCTACTTAACTGAAAAGGCAAATGAAGAAAGCATCTTATGATCGTGTATGTTCCCTTTGTGAAGGTTGTTGGTCAGGAATTATGGTACACTGCATGAGCAAATGAGTTGTAGGAAGAACTTCAGGACTGCAAGGTTATCAAATACCACGTGCTTTTGCTGTAAACAAAACTAGGATGCATTTTTCTTGTCTTTTAGATTACCTTAATGGCAAATTATTAATCCCTATAGAAATCAAGGCTCTTTAGAGACTGAACCACTGAACAGTCCGAGTAGGACCTCTTTCTTATTAAGTAAGCTGCTTACTTGATTTAATGTGCAAAAGTAGTTGTGGAAGTGCAAATATAGACACAGTTTTGTCAGCTTTTCCTTTAGTCCACCAGACTCAATAAACAGAGTACTGCTCTGGCTATGTATTACAAGAAGATGCAACAACTTTACTAGGAAGAAGGATAATTCTGATCAGATAGGATCCTTCTTTTCCACAGAATAAACTTAGCTTCCTTTTTTTACCTTTCTTTTTCTTAGGAATGGAAGAAGAAAATGAAAGACTATGCACATATATGAAAAGGCAGTAAGCCTTTTTTTTTTTTTTTTCCAATCAAAACCTTTAAAGAGATGTGTTTAAATTATGAAGTTAACCTGATAAGATAAAGAAGGGAATACGGATCAGCACAGAGCAAAGTAGAAATTATATCTGCCACTTGATTCCCTTACTGAATGATCACAGGAAATAAGCAAAGCTACTCACCTCAGTGACACAACCCAAACTCTCAATGCTCTTCTATACAGATGCATGTTCAAGAGGAAACTGGGCTAGCCCATTAGGAAAAGAGGGTAGCAGAATAAAGCAACTTTGCTTTTGTGCCCTGTTTCTCATTGGTCCTCACACTGCATAATGCAACTGAAGGCATTGGATCTGGGGTTACTAATTTTCAGCCAAGAGTGTATAGTCAGTTACCTCAAGAAATCCAGTTCCTGTGACTGAAGTGTGCTTCCCTGAGCGCATGGACTTGGGAGAGGAAGATGTCAGTAGGTGGTGCTGAAGAACACAGCAGCACACTGCCTGGATACTCTAGAGACAATCCAGTTCCTTCTAATGCATTGGAAATAACATCTTCTTGCAGCCCTTTACACAAAGGGTGCATTACTATCCTCATCCTGGCAGGATCAAGGGGAGGAGCAGACTACTCAGCCTGGCATAACTCCAGCAAAGTTCTTTCTTTCCAAGGAAAGTCAAACCCGTTAGAAATATGGTCCTGACAGTAGTGAATGAGACATGAAAAATTCAACCACATACCCTGCTACAATGTGAACTGAAGAGGGAAAGAGCAGAGCTGTGGTTGGAGACATAGAGATTATCTCCTGATGGTCATCTGTCCTTAAATGAACTCTCAGACTTCCTCGCCTTTTGTGCCTTTAAAAGCAGTCTTGCCATTCACCCAAAATACATGCTCCACTGCATGGCCTGATGGCTTACAGTGCTATGGCTGGTCAGTTACAGACATGCTTTAGGGAGGACTGATCTTAATTTGCAAGGAGCACAGTGTTTTTACAAAGGCTAAATACAGTTCAAAAGCTGGTGGTAAAGCTAAACCATGGGAGAACATTAACTGCTGGATTATTTTAGGGGGTACAGAATTTTAATCCTGGAGCTCTGAGATTAGACCAGCCAATACAGCTGGCTTAAAACACAATTGGGCATTCTCAGCAAAGTTGCAAAGGTGGGCACCAAGACACAAGCACTCAGAAAGTACCAACAAAACGAGTAATTCTCTGTTTTGGGACTGCTACATTAAACTGCTCTCAAGAAACTAAAATAAAGAGACCACCATCATAAAAGACAAATCTGAAAAGCTGCTTTGCTGGACATGTTCCTGCTTGAAGGGCAAACTAGTCCTCTGTGATAGTAATGGTGACATAGACTGAATTGGGTCAATGGGAAAAGCAACCTTTCTGCCAACTGTTTCAAACTCCGAAGATCATTTCCGAAATCCAGCTCCCAAATTCATAGAAATACAAGACTCTCTATGTAAGAAAATTTCACAGAACATTTGGGAACCATGGAAAAGCTGCATGGATCAGATCTAAGAAAGGGTCTGGCCACTGCCTGCTTTCATCACTAACACAGGTTCATCTTAGCAAAGACCCTAGGGATGATGCAGATAATTCTCCTAGACTGTCCCGAGGTCTTACATGTTTTGTAGGTACTGCATCTTACCAGTCCTCCTTCAAAGGGTTAGCTCCAAGCAGGCAGTGTGTGGACAGGATGAAAAAGGGCAGTCAGAAGAATGTTTTTTTTACAAAACCAAATCAGCAGAGGGCTTGATCTTTTACCAGCAAACAAAGCTGAGAAGAACAGCACATCATCTCATGCAGACCCAAACCCACCTCAAGAATTACTCTGTAATTATAAAGCAGTGTTCATGGCTGAAATTCTACTGGAGAATAAGAAAACACTAATTAGCAGAGCTTAAAGATTGTTTTGCATTCCCACTGTACTCCTCAGAAACGTTCTCATTTGAGGAGCTCCAATGACACTGTAGCTACTTTAGCACTGCCTGAGTCTCCAGCTATCCATTTCCTCCCCCCAAGTTTCCTGCTATATCTGACATTTGCTGGGCAGCCATCAGAAACCTCTCTGCCAGCCAGTTCATTTCCTTAGGTAATACAAATCCATCAGTGACCCATTCATAATGCCAGACAGAATTCATAGTTTTATTTGCCCACTGACTCACTCGCAGTGTGGCAGCCAGCATCTTTGCCTCAGGTAGAGGAATATACACTTCTCCAGTATTTGACAGATCTACGCCAAGTGATTACTAGCCTGCCACCCTTTGCCCTGCCATCTTTCTTAGTTTTCCACCTGTGCAAGTACAGATCCTCTGTTTAGGATGGTAGCAGCAAGAGGCTGGTCCCATCACTGAATTTGCTGAAAAGTTATACCACTGAAAAAAAAGAGTAAGATGCAGTTAACATTTATATGCTGTCCAGAATGCTTTGCCCTCTAAACCGTGTATATACTCCACTGGATTACATGTTGGGATGCAGTATATACACAGTGGAATGCAATATCCTGATTCCAAATGAGAACTTTGCTTCTTTTACTCCCTCTTCAACCTCCACCTCCTCCCACGTGGTCCTTCCGGGAAACAAATTTTTGCAGGTCATGTAATATATACAGCTAGAAAATTAAGTACAGAGTATCTTAAATAAGGATATCTGTGGATATCAGTGTCTAGAAGGAACAAAATGGAATAACTACAATTTATTTCAAGGGGAAAAAGCATT